>NC_140999.1:13379334-13951179 GCF_052327205.1 Somniosus microcephalus
GAAAAGCCATTTTGGGGATCACATTCCACAATTATGTCCGTTTCCCATGAAAGTCCAAAGGCTTGATTATAAGCAGATTACATAGGATAGGAATGGCTGGGTATCCTTGTGGAATAGAGCAGATTAGTGCACGGAGCCAGAGAGAGGAGAGAAAAAGCGAGTGAGAGAGCGCGAAAGAAAGAAAGAAAGACAGAAAGACAGAAAGAGAGAAAGAAGAGAAAGGAGAGAAAGGAGAGAAAGGAGAGAAGAAGGACAGGAGAGAAAAAAGGAGAAAATGGAGTCAGAAAGAGAGAGAAAGAGAAAAGAAAGTCAAGTGGAGTCGTGCTGCCCATGTTGAGGCCCTGCCACCAGTTAGGGCACACAGGCTAAAAGAGTTGCCACCCAACTGGTTTTTCCACTGGTTGAGCCAGTATTTCTAACTCCATTTTCTCCTTTTCCTCTCCTTTTCTCCCTCTCTTTCCCTCCCTCCCTCTCTCTCCCCCTCTCCAATGCCAACACTGCCTGACCCCTCCTTCATGATAGCTCTATCGTGGAAAGTTATTTTTTTTTAAATAGGCTGACACACCGCGACAGCTAGGTGCTACAATTCTTTGTTTTCGGGTGGACTAGATAGCCAATTCAAACAGAATCAATGAGGAGGACGACCTCTGGATTGATTTGGATTGGAAAGCGTGCCGAACCCTACCTCAGCTGATCAACTGTCTTTCAACATCAGTGCATGAATTAGAAAAACAGCTTTCTTTACAGTTTGAGTGCTCAACTATGTTTTTCACCCACTCTATTCCTGATGAAATGACACACCATGTTCGGGCTACAAAACTTAATTTGAAATACTGAGCAATCGATTACAGAAAAACAGTTATGGACTGGGAGGAATTAGAGGTAATTCCATTCTCCACACACAACTTGAAGCTGCACTCACAGGCAACATGGGTCAGAGAATTGGGGCTGCATTTCTGGGCCTACGAGTTTATGGTGGTTAGGTTACTGGACTCGTAATCCAGACAATGCAAGTTCAAATCCCACTGTTGCAGTTTGAGAATTTGAAGTCAGCTTAAAAAAAAAATCTGGAAATAAAAAGCTGGTCATCAGTAGAAGCAACCACGAAGCTGTCGGACTGTCGCTATTAAAAAAAATCAACTAGTTCACGAATGTCTCTTTAGGGAAGGAAACCTGCCGTTCTTACCCGATCTGGCCCATACGCGTCTCCGCACCAATGTGGTCGACATAGCTGCCCTCTGAAGTGGCCCAGCTAGCCACTCAGTTACAAAGATAGGAGCAGGAGTAGGCCATTCGGCCCCTCGAGCCTGCTCCGCCATTCAATGCGATCATGGCTGATCATCCAAATTCAGTACCCGGTCCCTGCTTTCTCCCCATATCCCTTGATCCCTTTAGCCTTAAGAAATATATCCAACTCCTTCTTGAATATATTTAATGAATTGGCCTCAACTGCCTTCTGTGGTAGAGAATTCCACAGGTTCACCACTCTCTGGGTGAAGAAATTCCTCCTCATTTCTGTCCTAAATGGCCTACCCCTTATCCTTAGACTGTGACCCCTGGTTCTGGACTCCCCGACCATCGGGAACACCCTTCCTGCATCTAGTTGTATCAAGAACAAAGAACATAAGAAATCGGAGCGGGAATAGGCCACTTGGCCCCTCAAGCCTGCTCCGCAGGGCAACTATGAACGGGCAATAAATACCAGCCTTTGCCAGCGAAGCCCACATCCCTTAAAAAAGGCAATCTTTGATCCATGCTCCGATGGGAATGCAGAATTGAGGAATAACCCCATATATATTTGTGTTTGACATTAAATACAATACAGTATTTGACTCTAGTGTTTCATAAAGCTAAAATGGAACTTGTATCTCACCCAAGTATTCAATATATAGCGATCACGTTTCTCTCGTCGCTACAGAACTTTGAAGGGTAGAGACTCGCTCTTTACAAGTCCCCCAATTATCCTCCAAATAATGGCACAGTGCAAGGCAATTCCGACAGTACTTAAAAGCAAAGCCCTCAGCTGCTGTTAAAAGAAACTGGAGGTCTATGTTGCCCTCCCCAAGTTTCACAGATCATGAACTCCTGACTGGACATAAAATTTATACATCAGGTTTTATGGCACCTCATAAAAGAGAAGAGCCACAAGGTTGATTACCCAGTGTTAGAGCTTTGCGCTCAGGGAAGACGAGAGACACCGAGACTCTTTCGGCCTTACAAGGCGACAAGAGAAAGGGACCTTGTGGAAATGCATACAAGATATTAAAACAGCGTAGGGAAAGGAAAGACCCAATATCTCCTCATGGGGCTCAGTGTCAAATTTCGTCTGATGACGCTCCCGTGAAGCGCCTTTGGGGCGTTTTACTACCTTAAAGGCATTCTATAAATGCAAGTGGTTATTAAGGAAAGCAACGACAGCAGGAAAAGGAGGCACAGGTTTGAACTGGGGAAAAAGCAAATTTACAACTGATGTCTGGAAGAATTAGTGAACACTTGGGCTCGAACTCTAGTTAGGATAGTGGGGTCATTCAAGGGCCTGTTGAATCTTGTGATTGCTTTCGGGAGGACTGTAACTGTGGATGGACGCGCTCTCTACATTTATCTTGTGATCAGGTCACATAGGGGATCACACCAGTACGTTGTGCAAGACAAACGGAACAGGCTGGGGCTCGTTTCTCTTGAAAAGAGAAGGTGGAGGGGTGACCCAATAGAGGTCTTTAAGATTATGAAGAGGTTCGATGGGGTAGATGTACAGAAGATACAAGGTAGTCACGAATAAATCCAATAAGGAATTCAGGTGAAACTTCTTTACCCAGAGAGTGGTTAGAATGTGGAACTCGCTACCACAGGGAGTGGTTGAGGCGATTAGCAGAGATGCATTTAAGGGGAAGCTGGATAAGTACACGAGGGAGCAAGGAATAGAAACGATATTTTGATAGGGTGAGATGAAGCAAGGTGGGATCTCCTGCTCTTCTTCGGAATAGTGCCGTGGGATCTTTTACGTCCACATGAGCAGGCAGACGGGGCCTCGGTTTAACGTCTCGTCTGAAAGACGGCACCTCCGACAGTGCAGCGCTCCCTCAGTACTGCACCGGAGTGTCAGTCTGGATTTTGTGCTCAAGTCTCTGCATTACCCCATCTGCAACACTCCTGAGTAACCTGCACATTAGCAAAATGTATTAATGTCATGAAAAATTTAAAGCGGCTGCATTTATCTTGAGGGCTCAGTTGCTCACTAACAAATGAAAAGTACAATTTATTTTTTTTAAACTAGTGAGCGCATCAGGTAAATATCAAACACTGGAAATCTGAATTCTAAAAAAATATAATACTCTGGAAATGCACGGCAGGTTAATCAGCATCTGAAAGAGAAAAATAGGTCATTGCTTCTGGTATACTTTTATCTTTGGGACACATGACAGGCAGACACTTTGGGCAAGGTAAACATTTTAGAAATGAGGTCCTGACACTCCACACCCACATCCCGATCAGCCCCGCCCCCTCGGTAAGGTTGAGCCAACTAAAAATGGGAGTACAAGCAAAGCAACCCCCCCCCCCCAACCACAAAAGGAAATGAGCCAACCCTGGAAGCCCCTTCTCCCAGTAGGCAGAACCTCCAGTATTCCTCTCCGCCCCAAGTGAATCTCAGGGACCGTCCCCAAATTGTTATGACCCGCAAACATTGCAGTGTTGCCAGCACATGCATACACCGACGTAAGAAAACTACTAGGCACTTGGTCTGAGTATTAAACAAGGCTTTAATCAACTGTTTTACAACATGGAGATCTAGTTGTCCTTCACTGGTTCCTGTTTACAAAATGTCCCGAGCAAGCTGGGCCCATGCCCGAGTATTTATACTCTCCCTGGACAGCGCCACCAGCAGGCCGCTCAGTATTATTCCATAAGTCATTTCTACATGAATGGCAAGGTTCATGTTACACACAACCATAGCAACACCAATAAACTGACGTGTACTGAACATGTATTTTAAAAAAGGGGAACGCTCGAATGACAGCTCCCACCTGACACGTTGGTCAACCCACCCTGCCATTCCAGTTTTTATTGGCGAAAAAGGGAAGGAGAAAGGAAAGGAAAAAAGAGAAAGGTGGGTGGGTGGGAGGGAGGAAAGGAAAGGAGCAGGGAGGAAGAGGGAATGAAGAGGGGAAGAAATGGAGAAAGAAAAGTAGGGGTCATTACTTGCATTTTTAAAGTGTCTTATCCCATGGTTGAAATGCCTCAGGTTTTTCACACTATGAATTAAGTTTGTAGCACACTGGCTTCTGGCCTGTAAGCAAACATGGTCAATCTAGACCAGCTGGTTCATGTCCTCAGTTCCCAGCCAGTGTTCCGTGCATCGATTCATTGCCCCACCCAAAAAAAAATGGAATTAATTAATTAATGGACTGCAAGAAGACTAGCAAAGCAGAGAGTGGGGATGAGGAGGTGAAGGAAATATAAAGTATTAAAATGGCTGCCAACTTGTCTGGAAGCACGCAGAGTGCATTCAGGCCAATGCTCAAACCGGTACTGGGATCACTGGTGTGCAACTGTTTCACCGTTTTAGGTGGCTAATGGAGTCTAGCGGACTCTAGGTTTTTTTTCCTTTAAAAAAAAATGCTCCGAAATAGCAAAAGCGTAATTAACCCACGGGATGGGACGCATGTAGGGGTGGGTACTTAAAATCCACTTTGCTTCGGTGTACAGTGCTGACTGGACCAGCAGTGACAGTACAAGCAGGTGCCGAGGCGACGTCACAACAGCGGCAGCGACGGAGGAGGCGCGCATGCGTCTGATGCTGTCAGCATTGTGTGCAAGATGGACGGTTCGGCACATAGCAGGATAATGGCGAAGGGGCTGCGACTGAAGTCACGTGGGCGAGGTCTGCGGAACTGCAGGGGGGGGGGGGGGCGGGGTGGGCAGGGAACAAGACGGCCGCGGGAGCCAGAGGAAGAGCGGCTGAATAGGACTGAATAGGGTGGACTATGGGCAACCTCAAGTCCAGTCTCCTGGCGCAAACAGAGATTGTGGTTCTCAAAAAAGTCAGGCAGATTAATATTCGGCAGCTTTTGCAAGACTGCCATTATTAATGAAAAGATGTTTCATTTGTATATACATTCAATATGTACTTTTGACTATTGACAATATTCAGCAACTCCATTTTCACATCACAGAACAACCTTCTGGGGCCAGCAAACCATTCGCCCTTTTCATAGAAGATTCCAGTCTTTCTCGGTTGGTAATCTCATTACTGAAAATGCGACTTTTGTCCCAATTTTCTAACCTTTTTTTTTAAAAAAAATAAAAAGGAAAGAACACTCCTGCCACTTAATATTAATCATAACTAATAGGATTTTAAACACAGAATCCAGGGCGTGCCTTTTGTGACAAAAGGACCAAGCAGCTTTTTAAATCTCGCCAATATATTCTTTGCTTCCTTTAAAAAGGAAACGCTCTTTTGAGGTGAAAAGTAAAGCCGAAACTGGAAGCCCGTCATGCGCTGTAAGGTGCATTGGAAATGTGGCCCTCAGGAGGTTAATAGGGAACAATGTTCCTGGAGTGAACTTGGAAATGTGATGATAATTTGATGATTTTCAATCCCTTTTGTCTGCCTTATAAATGCACCAGGCCACTCTCCATAGGTGTTAAGATGGTGTGCAAAAAGCAGGCATAATCCATTGAATTATGGCTGTCTTTCAAAGCCCTTGAATACATGGACCATACAAAACATAAAGCGGAGGGGAAAGGGACTAGTGGCTATATTTAGTCTGGAGCACACGGTTTGAAAGGGATAAGTCTCTAAGTGGTGAGGATTGCCAGGATAATATGATACTTGACGTACAATAAAGTCCAACTTTCGCACCCCCCCCCCCTCTCCTTCCTGTGCTTTGTGCTCTGGGGTCTTTCACCAGGCACAAGGCTTTTCCAGTGCGAATCCGTCAAAAAAAGAGAAAACCTTTTCTTGTTGGCACCAATTGTTGAAAACATGAGCTAATGCCTTGCGATCGCAATGCAGATGTGACAATGTGAAGGGCTCAAAAGCCAGGACAAAGTGGAACAGGTCTCTCTGTTCTTGGGGATTTTAGTATATGGCGGGGGGGGAGAAAGGAAAGGAAAAGACAAATTTGAATGAGTGCAAAATGGACTGTGAGAAACCTGAGATCGCCTCAACATCTCTCCTGTCTGCGACACTCGCACTCCGAGCATGCCTTTCAGTGATTGGCCGCAGTTGATCTGACATTACGTGCACCTCCTGATTTAAGCCTTTTTACGGACTCCGCCGGCATTGAAATTGCACCCAAAAAAAATCAAGATTTCCGCCCCCGCCACCGACTACAAAGATAACAA
Organism: Somniosus microcephalus; assembly: GCF_052327205.1. Classification (NCBI taxonomy): domain Eukaryota; kingdom Metazoa; phylum Chordata; class Chondrichthyes; order Squaliformes; family Somniosidae; genus Somniosus; species Somniosus microcephalus. The sequence goes on from NC_140999.1 coordinate 13,385,680, forward strand.
ACTCGAAGAGTTCATTGGTTACAATAATAATCCCAGGTTCCAATTTATAAAATCGGCAGCGAGCGCGAACATCGCAATGGCTTGTGTGACAGGAAAGCGGTGAGATACCGTACCTAATTTTCACACCCCCCCCTTCCTTCTAGCGCGTCACGTGGCAAAAACTCAGCAATGCGGCTAAAGACACTCAGTCACTGGGAAGGAGCGTCGCTCTTTGTTATTCACAGCACGGAGGGGACGAGCTCGCTGACTGCCGGTTATCATTGCCGCGCGCTCCTTCACTTCAAGGGTTAGCCGAAAAAAATAATAATAATTCGTCTTTGAACAAGTCCCCTCATACAATCAGAACGCTGGCCCTTTGGCAGTGGGATATCGTCATTTTTTTTTTTTAAAAAGGTGTACGGGAGAGGCACTAGGGAGAGAGATTTTTTATAAAGGAGGATGGGGCGGGGGCAGAGCAAAGCGAAAAGATCCTACTGGTCACAACCAGGACACATCTTTCGTCTTATTTTATTTTTTAAATCACTCTTCTTATGCTGGAAATACACAGCGTTAACATTTCAGAAATCATAAACCGACACAGCACAGGAGGTGGCCATTCGGCCCATCCCGGCTCTTTCAAAGGGTAATTAAATTAGTCCCACTCCTCTTGCTCTTTTTCCATAATTGTTTCACCTTCAAGTATTTGACCCAATTCCTATTTGGAAGTTACTATTGAATCTGCTTCCACCACCCTATCAGGCAGCGCGTTCCAGATCACAACAACTCACTGAGTAAATTTATTTTCCCTCAAGTCGCCTCGAATGTTTAAGAGTTAACATTTTGTGTTCCTTTTTAAAATTCCGACTGACCTGTTGCGCATTCCCACCACATTCTGCCGTTTCCTTATCCATTTTCCTTTTTTTTGGCGTCGGCCCGTTTCTTTCCAACCAACAGGTGGTTAGAGTGCGGTGGCTTTCTTCAGTGTCATGGTTGCTGGCCCAATACTTAAGGTAACTTCTTTGACAGGGTCGATGCAGGGAGGATGTTTTCCCCTTGGCTGGGGAGTCCAGAACCAGGGGTCACAGTCTCAGAATAAGGGGTCGGCCATTTAAGACTGCGTTGAGGAGAAATTTCTTCACTCAGAGGGTGGTGAATCTTTGGAATTCTCTACCCCAGAGGGCTGTGGAGGCTCAGTCGTTGAGTATATTCAAGACAGAGATCGATAGATTTTTGAATATTAAGGGAATCAAGGGATATGGGGATAGTGCAGGAAAGTGGCGATGAGGTAGAAGATCAGCCATGACCTTATTGAATGGCGGAGCAGGCTCGACGGGCCGACTCCTGCTCCTATTTCTTAAGTTCGTAGGTTCTAAAAAAAGGACTGTTCCTCCCATCAGTAATCACAGAAACCCCACAGTGCAGATAGAGGCCATTTCGGCCCATCGAGCCTGCACCGACACATATCCCATGTGGCAATTTTTTTTTTTTTTTTTTGAACAAATTCTGAAATTTACAGCAAAGTAACCACTGCAAGATGTTAACTGCTCTATTAAGGTCAGCGTGTTCTTCATTATACAGCTATTAAACAGAAAATAAAATACTACCGTTGGCACTCTGCATAGATGTAACCCCCCCCCACCCCCACATGACCGTCCTTACGGCCCAGCATTCAAATGCACCATTAGCACAAACGGCATAAACAAAGCAATGGCTGGGCTGACAGAGCCTAATTAACAGCAATATTCAGGGCAAAGGGTTTGTTCCGGCACAGAATGGGAGCACAATAAAAGCCACAGCCTGACTGAAAGGCCCGAAGGATACTCAGTGTTCAAAAGGTCGACACAGCAGTCAAGTGTTGTCTATTTCGGGGAAGTGAATAACCTGTTTGACACAAAATGTTATTCAATTACCAGGAGCCTTCCGTCGCACTCAAATAGTTTTGTTTTAAGCAACAAAAGTCTGTAGTGCTGCCTGCTGAATGTGGGGGGGGGGGGGGGGATCACACCCAGACCAATGCAGAAAGCTCATTTTAGCGCATTTCAGTGGAACATGATCGGCCACAAACTATCACATCCATCTCGTATGTGTAATTCCAGGTTTTAGTCAGATTAGATGCGCTTTGATCTTATACACCAACACTGCTTAATTCACTGGAAATATACAATCACCGGCATCTTACGATCATCAATTGCACAGTGCAGTTTGTGTGCCTTACTGTGAGCGACTGAGCGAGAGAAAGAGAGACACAAAGTGTCAGAGACAGAGTCAGAGAGACAGAGAGTAAGAAAGAAGGACCAACAGAGAGGGAAACAGAGACTGACAGAGAAACAGACGGAGAGTGTAAGTCAGAGTCAGAGAGAGACAGAAAGAAAGACTTACATTTATACAGCGCCTTTCACGACCACTGGACGCCCCAAAGTGCTTTACAGCCAATGAAGTACTTTTTGGAGTGCAGTCATTGTTGTAATGTAGGAAACGTGGCAGCTAATTTGCGCACAGCAAGCTCCCACAAACAGCAATGTGATAATGACCGGATAATCTGTTTTTTTTGTTATTAAATATTGGCCAGGACACCAGGGATAACTCCCCTTGCTCTTCTTTGAAATAGTGCCATGGGATCTTTTACATCCACCTGAGAACAGACGGGGCCTCGGTTTAACTTCTCATCCGAAAGACGGCACCTCAGACAGTGCAGCACTCCCTCGGTACTGCACTGGGAGTGTCGGCCTAGATTTGTGTGCTCAGGTCTCTGGAGCGGGACTGTGAACCCACGACCTTCTGACTCCGAGGCGAGGGGTGCTACCCACTGAGCCACAGCTGACACAAGCAGAGACAAAGAAAAAGAGACACAGAAATAAGAGACACACACAGGCACGGGGTAATTTTAACTTTTGACAGCAGTACAAAAGGAGTGCGATATCGGATCAACCAGCCAGCGCACATCTCTCCCGATGTCTACTTCCAGAGACTTGAAAGTGCCATTGAAGGCCAGCACCTCCCACAATGCAGCACTGCGCGGGAATGTCAGCCGAGATTAGGCACCCAGGCCCGGGACTGGGGCTTAAGATCTACAAGCTTGGGTAAGTGTCAGTTTCTTGTCCGTCACTAATTATATGAACTAACAGAGGAGGTTAATTTCCTCAGGCCGTCGTGTGCTCGTGACATCGTAAACACAGCAGGAAGACCATGTTGGCCATTTCCTGCAGAATTGACCACTTTCTTTTCACGAGCACTTAGATTCATTAGAAATAGCAACTGATGGGTGGTCTGGGGGGTGGGAGCAAACTTTCACACACCAAGGGGCTCGATTAACCCTTAAAATCCATGACCGAACAAGATTTTTTTTTTTTAAATTCGTTTTTATGGGATGTGGGTGTCGCTGGCAAGGCCAGCATTTATTGCCCATCCCTAATTGCCCTTGAGAAGGTGGTGGTGAGCCGCCTTCTTGAACCGCTGCAGTCCGTGTGGTGAAGGTACTCCCAGTGTTGTTAGGGAGGGAGTTCCGGGATTTTGACCCAGCAATGATGAAGGACCGGCCAATATACTTCTAAGTCAGGATGGTGTACGACTTGGAGGGGAACTTGGAGGTGGTGGTGTTCCCATGCGCCTGCTGCCCTTGTCCTTCTAGGTGGTAGAGGTCGCGGGTTTGGGAGGTGCTGCCGAAGAAGCCTTGGCGAGTTGCTGCAGTGCAACTTGTAGATGGTACACAGTGCAGGTTTTATTTTGCGGCGGGGGTGGGGGGCTGGGGGGGATGCATTTTATTCGGACTGTTAGGTCGCGATTTTAAATCCCCCCCATCCCCCCAAGCAAGAGCGGTGCATGCGGTGTGACGTAAGAAAACTACTAGGCACTTGGTCTAAACGTTAAACAAAGCTTTAATCAACTGTTTTTCAACATGGAGGTCTAGTTGTGTCCTTCACTAGTTCCTGTTAATGTCCTGCACAAGCTGGTCCCATGCCCGAGTATTTATACTCTCCCTGGACAGCGCCACCCGCAGGCCGCTCAGTATTATTGCATAAGTCTTTCTTTCATGAATGACTGATTCATGTCAGGATGGAGTTAAAATCAGGCCGACTCACCAGCCTGAGCTCACTCGGCTCCCGCCCGGAACCATTTCAACCTTCTGCCGACAAATTTCCGCTCCTGCCAGCTGTCGACAGCGCTCCGAGAACCATTATGTTCACGAGGCCCTTCCGTTACGATCAGCAGGTTCCTCCATGTCCCCAGACTCTCCTGGTCTGCCTCCTGCTTTGGGGCTCGCGCTCACCGATCCTGCCCCACCCCACCCCTTTTTAAAAACCGGGGCCTTAAGAGTCTGAAACATATAGCTAGGAGCAAAGTTCAAAAACCGTATGCTACTGAGGTCGGTCACAAGGACAGAAAACGCAATATTTAATGGATCCATGTTCGACCATGCTGTGCTGTAAGGATTTATTCAAATTGGTCTGATTAGAATCAGAGCTCGTGATTTGCCGCCTTCAAATCAGATTCCGCTTCCAAACTTGCACTCATACACTGCGTCGCTCTGTGCGGCCTCTGGCCAGTTCCACTGCACACAACTGTTGCCCTGCACAATACACAAATGCACCGCTAATCAAACTGCAGCCGTCGGGACTGACATCGAACAGGGCCTGACCACATCAAAATGAGACTGAACGTGTCTTAGATCGGTCACCTCCAAGCAAATGATCAAGAAAATTGGACAAGAATGCCAAGTGACCACCAAGCTTCACTTAATCAAAGAATGATGCAGCATAGAAGGAAGCCATTCGGCCCATCGTGCCTGTGCCGGTTCTTTGGTAGAGCTATCCAATTAGTCCCACTCCTCTGCCCTTTCCCCATTAGCGCTGCAATTTTTTCGAACCTTTCTGCAAAAGGTTCATCTACAGAGCAATTTGAAGCCGAATTTCAGTTCCAATGCCCGGCTTAGTGTGTATTTTTTTTCTTGAAACTTCCAACATTTCAACGTGATCAAATTAATTGGCAATAGGCTGCCAAAAGACACAGCACATTCTTGGAATTATCATATCTCCCTTGGGTTCTGGTCAGGAGGAAGCGCTCAATGATTTGAGCCAGATGGCTGCCTTAGCTTTGGGTTTTCTTTCTTGCGTTTCAAGAATGAGGGAAACTGGGCAAGGTTTTCCCAGTTCTCTGCATCGCTACAAATTTTCATTCGGAACAACCGTTATTCGACTTACTGCTCTGGTGCTGGGAGTTCCAGCGAGAGGGCGTCAAGTTGAATGCAGGCCGTCGATTTCGGTTTGAAAACGGTTCTCAGTGGATCGGTTTCACAATCTCTTCTCTTTGTCCTCTGCCCTGAACACGTGGGGAACGCCGATTCCCAAGTGCATGTCAGCCAAAAATGTACCCTTGTTAAGAGTAAATAGCACCGAGTCGTTTGGGCTTCAAAAAGGACCAATTATTAGGTCTCAGAGGGCATGTGACCCTTGGGACACAGTTTGTACAGCCCTGCTATAGCGTATTGGTTTATACACTAAACAAGCCTAGTGACAACTAGGGATAGACAGATAGTTCAAAGCCAACAGGGATACCGACAGCCTTTATATTAATGTGGCCCCCACATCTTGTTTCATCCCAGTACTGGGCGACTTAGAATGATAAATTTACAGCACAGAAGGAGGTCACTCAGCCCACTGGACATGCGCTGGTGCTAACCCTTCAACTGGAGCCATCTTGTGGCAAAGTATTCCATGTTCTAATAATACTGTGTGGGAAGAGATTTCTTGTAACTTGCCTTCTAGTGATAACTCAGTCGATTCCTCCTCGTTATCACAAACTATTTACAGCACAGAAACAGGCCATTAGGCCCAAGCCGGTGTTTATGCTCCACACTAGTCTTGTTCCGCCCCTTCTTCATCTCACTCAATCAACATGTCCTTCTGTTCCTTTCTCCCTCATGTGTTTATCTAGCGTCCCCTTAAATGCACCAATGTTATTCGCCTCAACTAAGGTGATTGGCAAAAGAACCAGAGGCGACATGAGGAAAAACTTGTTTACGCAACGAGTGGTTAGGATTGGGAATGCACTGCCTGATAGGGCGGTGGATACAGATTCAATAGTAGCCTTCAAAAGGGAATTGGATAAATACTTGGGAGAAAAAATTGCAGGGATGTAGGAAAAAAGCAGGGGGAGTGGGACTAACTGAATTGCTCGTCGAAAGAGCCGGCGTAGACTCGATGGGCCGAATGGCCTCCTTCTCTGCTGTACGAATCTATGATTCTAACTACTCCTTGTGGTGGAGTTCCACATTCCAACCACTAATCGATTCACCAACCAATGAAAACAATCGTTCACTATTCACCCACTTAAAACCTTTCCCAATTTTGAAAAGCTTCTCTCCGATATTTGCTGGTGATTGAGGTTCAAACCGTGCCCACAGCTGAAGGACATTGAGTACTCTTGAGGGTTAATCCTCGATAATATTCTGAACTAGGGGAGAGAGAGAGAGAGAGAGAGAGAGAGAGAGAGAAGAGAAATAATATTTAGTGTGGAAAAATAATAAACTCATGAGAGACTGAAGCGACTTCCTGTCGTTTGATCCTTCATGGATTAGCTCATTCTTTTCTAGTTGAACACAGTTTCAGCTGCTAATCCCAAGCAATAGCCAAATCAATTATGAGAAAGGAGGACAGAGTCATGGGTTTTTGAGCAATTACATGCATCACGTTTATGATCATAAGATGTGTGCAGTTGCCAGTCTGGAAGTCCCATTGGGGGATGTGATGAGCTGGCAGTTGATGGTACTGGTAGATTAAAACAGGTACGCATCTGCATCCAAAGTCTTGTTAAATAAGAGCAATTTCCAATGGATAATTGCAATTCTGTGATCAGACGCATTCTGGACAAAGCATATTTTTTACCAGACAGCGTGATGACACAGTTTAGCCTTTCATCGGCTCCCCAGTCACGTTATGGGCAGGGTATTGGTAGGACGGATTGTTCCACCATAATTTCGGTTCAGGTGGCCTCCCATCTGTTTTCCCAAGCAGCTTGCATTTAAAAAACTAACAACAATGCTCTCCAATCTGCGCCATGTGCAGGGACTTGCGCTGGCCACTTGCCACTGGGTTTGACTGCGAATGCTTGCGCGATGATAAAACTCCCAGCTTTGTCTCTGAACCACAGCTGACTGCCGCGGAGAACTCTGTGCAAGGCGGATGCTGTGTTCTTGTGAACCCGAGGTGGCGGTGCCAAGGTGCAGAGTGCAGGGACACCGCCAAGGTTGAAAAGAGCAGGAGAAAAGTCAAGGTCAATCAAGATAGTAGTGGTTGGTCGGGCAGGGAGGAGGCTTGGGTTTTAAAAGCACGGGGGAAGGGAAATGAGTCAAGAGTGTGATGGAATACTCTCCACTTGCCTGGATGAGTGCAGCTCCAACAACGCTCAAGAAACTCAACACCATCCAGGACATAGCATCCCGCTTGATTTGTTTTTTTTTTTTTTTTAAGGTGGTGGATGAGGTGCCATTCACTCCCTCCACCACCGGCGCAATGTGGTTGTAGTGCGTACCAACTGCAAGATGCACTGTAGCACCTCCCAAACCCGCGACCTCCACCACCTAGAAGGACAAGGGCAGCAGGCCCATGGGAACACCGCCGCCTCCAAGTCACACACCATCCTGACTTAGAAGTATATTGGCCGTCCCTTCATCGTCGCTGGGTCAAAATCCTGGAACTCCCTCCCGAACAGCACTGTGGGAGCACTTTCACCACACGGACTGCAGCGGTTCAAGGCGGCGGCTCACCACCACCTTCTCGAGGGCAACTAGGGATGGGCAATAAATGCTGGTCTTGCCAGCGACGCCCAGATCCCAGGAACAAATTAAAAAAGGTAAGAAATTGCAGTTCTCAGGTCCCAAGAAAGAATGGGGATAAATTCGTCTTTGTGCGGGAGCGTAAAACAGATGATAACGAATCACCAGTCCGTTTTAGATCTCTCCCAAATTATCATTTTCATTGACTTCAAGGGAAATAAAAACCGGGAGATGTAAAACAGGCTGCCGATTTGCTACCAGCCGTTTTACATTCCTGCACAAAGTCTAGAACTAGGGGTCACAGTCTCAGGATAAGGGGTCGGCCAGTTAGGACTGAAATGAGGAGGAATTTCTTCACCCCAAAGGGCTGTGGATGCTCAGTCATTGAGTATATTCATGGCCGAGATAAATTGATTTTTGGACTCTGGGGAATCAAGGGATATGGAGATCGGGTGGAAAAGTGGAGTGAAGGTCGAAGATCGGCCATGATCTTATTAAATGCTGGAGCAGGCTCGAGGGGCCGTGTGACCTACTCCTGCTCGTAATTCTTATGTTACCCTAATCTGTTTTGGTGATGTTGGGTGAGGCATAAGTAATGGCCAGGACACTCGCCTGCCCTTCTTCGAAATCGTGACGTGGGATCCTTTACACCAACCTGAAAGGTCAAACGTATTATCCGAAAGACGGCGCCTCCGACAGTGCAGCACTGGAAGCTTCAGCCTGGATTTTGTGGTCAAGTCTCTGGTGTGGGACTATGAACCCACAACCTTCTGACTCAGACAAGAGTGCTACCTAACTGAGCCAAGACTGACACTTGACAATTACTGCAACTCTAGAACAGATTCTATTCTGTCCAGGACATTGTAAAAAAAAAAAAGAAACTATGGTGGATTAATATCTAAACCATCTAGTGCCCAATGATTAAGTGGTGGTTTGGGCAAGAGCGACCGCAGAATTATTTTCTTTGACATTGGAGCTTTGCCACATTGTTGGATGTAATGATGATTATTTAGTGGTTAAAAGCGTCTCCCCCTATTTGTGTGCTGCGCTGTTCTAAGTGATGGGCGGAACAGGCTCAAGGGATTGAACAGCCTACTCCTGTTCCCATGTTCCCCGAATACAAATGCTGGGTAACTGGACATTCGGACCCACCTTCAATCATCCTGGTGATACATTTTGAGTTCTCTGCAAAGCCCAAGCAAGCAACTTGAGAGGAGAGGAGAGGAGAGGACCAAACTGGACAAATATTAGCAATAGCGAAACCCTCTGTCTCTCTCCCCAGGAGCTTTTACACTAGAGGTATCCAGCTAACAGCAGATGTGTTGCCCTCCCTCTGTCGCCTACACTCAAAAGCAAAAACAGCCCGAGGTTCAATGACCTTTGGGTAAAACATGCCAGTTTCAGTAATATAACCTAAAGCCAGTCCCATTTTTGAGAAAGAGGAGCATCGAGGTTGCTCCCCCAAAAGAGGCCCTCTTAGCTTGATTTGTAAGACAGACTCCCACTCTTGACGCCCCAATTTTGAAAGAAAGACTTGCATTTATATAGCGCCTTTCACGACCACCAGATGTCTCAAAGTGCTTTACATCCAATGAAGTACTTTTGAAGTGTACTCACTGTTGTAATGTGGACAAATGTAAGAAGTCACACAACACCAGGTTATAGTCCACCCAAGTCCAACTCCGGCATCTCCACACCATGTTGTAATGTGGGAAACGCGGCAGCCAATTTGCACACAGCAAGCTCCCACAAACAGCAATGTGATAATGACCAGATCATCTGATTTTGTTATGTTGATTGAGATATAAATATTGGCCCAGGACACCGGGGAGAACTCCCCTGCTCTTCTTCGAAATAGTGCCACGGGATCTTTTACGTTCACCCAAGAGAGAAGACGGGGCCTCAGTTTAACGTCTCATCCGAAGGACGGCACCTCCGACAGTGCTGCGCTCCCTCAGCACTGTGCTAACCTAACCTAAATTAGGTGTCTGACCCGAACCCGGTTCGATTAAAATCGGGATTGCATTCCTTGATCTACAAGCCAAATATTCATATAACGTCATTGTGAATTGATTAATTATGTGAGCTTGCTTCAACTACCGAAACAAAGGGAGGGCAAACATTTGCCATTTTACTATCAAGATCAGGAAACGTGTTGGCAAATTTACCAACTGCCTTTTAGAAGATGAGATAGACATTAATCAGTTGATTTTATATCCAGGGCGAGATATTCCTTAGTGATCATAACCTAGGCTGACACTCGAACACACTGCTGAAGAATTGTTGCATGGACACAGGTACTGTACGTCACAAGGGTATAGGTGAACGTTAAAAATTCCAGGGCACTATTCAAAGAGCAGGGAGCTCGCCCGCTCTCCTGCCTAATATCCCTCCTCCATGTCATTCATCTCACTACAGTTTGTGGGATCATGCTGTGTACAATATGGCTGTCGTAACAAACAAAGTCATTGAAAATCCTTTGGGGGTGGTTACCGAGAAATGTCATCAGGCGCCATATACAGTAAATGGAAGGAAGCAGTGAGGCACCTTTCTACAGTACAGGCGACGGTGTGGGAGAAAGTAAAAAATAAACTCGCGAGTGCGCTCCTGCCTTTCTCTTCACTTTCCTGGGCTCCTAGAACCAGTCTGACTTCCGTTGACCGTATTTGCCAGAAAGCTCGCCATCCTGGTCTACATCACAACAGTCACTACACTGCAAAAATCTACCTGTAACCAAGCTTTTGGTCACCGGTCCCAATATCTCCTTATGTGGCTCGGAGTCAAATTTTGTCCGATTGCGCTCCCGTGAGGTGCCTTGGGACATTTTACTGTGTTAAAAAGCGCTATATAAATGCAAGCTGTTGTTGTTATAGTAACGCACTCTGGGGCGCCCCGAGGTCATGTAAGGCGCTGTATAAATGTAAGTCTTTCTTTTATCCTTTCATGGCTTGCTGGAAGAGGGTTGGGAACAGAGTGTTGCCGACTGGGACACAGAATGCTGTGCAATGTGGGGGGGGGGGGCGGGAAGAAAGCAGCGGGATTGTTGCCGCAAGTAATGCGCGGAAAATAAGCCGGGGCATTTCGACAGCGACTCTCTTCGATTCTAGCATCAAGGTTGTTGGACTCAGCCAGTGACGAGAGACTCGAGCCAGCTCCACATGAAGCGGCGCTGGGGCTGATGCTGTAATTAGACACTGTAAAGAGGGTCAGAGACACGCAAATGAGATCCTTAATTAATAGGAGATCTTGCCGAAGATGTTAGTAATAGCTGGAGTTCAGACGCCGGTATTGTATTCCTAGCCCCTTCACTGGCACCAAAGTGGTCAAGGACAATGACTAAAAGGAGCTTTCTCTAAACATAAATCTGCACTGCACCCCCCTCGCTATAAAACGAGCAAGCATTGTTTCAGAAGTTAATAACTAAACCCTTTCACTGGCACAGCACCAGGTTTCAATTTGAACAAACCTCTCTCTAAATGACATCAGCCCACTGTCAAAATAATACCTTTGCTGCGTTTGGCCATTGTGGTGTAGTGCAACAGTGACACATTCTCACCAACACCACTGACCACGACATGGCACACTCCACCTGAAGTGGTTGAGCAACAGAGAAGTTCTGAAACTGGACTATTTAAAGTTAACACGCTCACCAGCACTTTCTCCCTGCAATAGAGATGTCCCTTAAAGACAGTTGTGTTGAAATCACACTGCGCACGATATCGGTTACAAAATGGACCAAATCCTGCTGGAGCAAGGCATCTCGCTGCATGCCCAGTTAGTAAAGAATTTTCCCTCACCCCTTCGGCTCGAAAATTTTTTGACCTTGGTAAACGACGGGACCAGCCGTCCATCTCCTTAACCAATGAGATTCAAGGGTTGAGAACTGAGGAAAAAAACAGGAACGATGAAGGAAATAGGGAGAATTAAAGTCAAATCAGGTACAGAAAGAGAAGTCAGAAAGAGACAGCCAGAAAGGAAAATATTTATTTTTTAAATTAAAATTTTAAAAATCTCAGAACAATTTACTACCTGTAGGAATGAGATTCCAGTTTAAATTGTTCCTTTTCTGGGCTGGAAAGGTTGATTGGCATTGCAGGAACATAAATTAAAACAAGTACTTACGCTGTTAAGTACCAGTCCCAACTTTGTGGCAAGTTCGTCAATTAATGCACAAATGCAGCAATTTCATGAAACTCACGGGAAGGTTGAGGGCACGCTTTCCGTTACTGCAAGGCTAACGGCAGACCGGCACAAATCATTCAGCAACTTGCGGCAATTCGCAATGCGCGGGGTATCTCTTCCTCGCTACAAGTTACTGGATGAGTTACGCATTAACAACGCCGAATGCCATTAAACTCACCGTTACTTTGGCTGCAAAAATCTGGGCCATTATGTTTGGATAGAATTCCTCCATCCTGTATTTAATAACCAACAACGTGCATGTCGGAAATAGCAAAGTGCTTCCAAGTGACAGCAGAAATGGCGCAATGTTCCCTCTAATTTTTTTTCCAGCGGGGGCCCTTGAAATTTGCAGCGCGCCCACGCGGTACCTCTTCCAGCGGCAGCGGCTGGTGAGCGGCCTGCGCGGGACCGCGCGACTGATGCGCACCTTAGGGGGAACATTGGTCAGGAGTGCTGTGACTGTAGAGGCTGGAGCAAGTATAGAAAACAAAGAACGTGGATTTCTATAGCGCCTTTCACCACCTCAGGACTTCCCAAAGCGCTTTCCAGTCAATTTACTTTTGAAGTGTAGGCACCGTTGCATGGTAGGAAACGCAGCAGATCCCACAAACAGCAACATGAGAATAACCAGGTAATCTGTTTTAAGCGTTGATCGAGGGATAAATATTGGCCAAGACACGGGGAGAACTACCCTGCTCTTCTTCCAATAGTGCCGTTTTATGTTCATCCAAGGGGGCAGACGGGGCCTCGGATTAACGTTTCATCCAAAAGACAGCACCTCCGACAGTGTGGCACTCCTTCAGTACTGTACTGGGTGTGTCAGCCTAGATTTTGTGCTCAAGTCTCTGGAGTGGGACTTGAACCCACAACTTTCTGACTCAGAGGAGAGGGAGTGCTACCAACTGAGTCACAGCTGACACTTATGTTGAAAGGTATGTTGAAAGCAATAATTACAATAAATGGAATAAAGGTTCAGTAAGTACGGTGTCCGTAGGAAAGAATTGGACCAAATATATTAACAGTTTTCATTTATGAGCTGCATCTGCCCTGTGTTCTTGCTCAGGCCAACATCCCCAACATCGAATCTTTGACCACGCTCAATCAGCTCCGATGGACGGGTCACATTGTCCGCATGCCCAATACGAGGCTCCCAAAACAAGCGCTCTACTCGGAGCTCCGGCACGGCAAGAGAGCCCCAGGTGGGCAGAGGAAATGCTTCAAGGGCACCCTCAAAGCCTCCTTGAAAAAGTGCAACATCCCCACCGACACCTGGGAATCCCTGGCCCAAGACCGCACAAAGTGGAGGAGAAGCATCCGGGAAGGCGCCGAACACTTCGAGTCTCTTCGCCGGGAGCAAGCGGAAGCCAAGCGCAGGCAGCGCACGTCAACCCAAGCACCCCGCCCACCCGCCTCTTCAACCACCGTCTGCCCCACCTGTGGACAAAAACTTTAGGTCCCGCATTGGACTCATTAGTCACTTGCGAACTCATTTTCAATGTGGAAGCAAGTCATCTTCGCTTCCGAGGGACTGCCTAAGAGAGCAGAGATTGCATCTGCCCTGACAATGGGCTGCCATTACATGTAGGAGAATATCCTTTCATTGAGTCAAGCAAGTTCTTTCACCACACTGTTTATGAAGCGTCAGAACTGTTCCAGTTGTGATATGAACCAACACTGTCAAAGAACGTATTCATAAGTCTTCACGGTCACCCTTATGATGCGACTGCTCATAGTAACCAGCGGATCTGGTCTGCATCTCGAGAAAGGAGAAATAACTCTGACATACCAAAGAAAACCTGCACAAAATTCCTTAGCAGCCCATTCAGGACTAGTGTTTCTAGTTCTTCCACCTCGGATTAACAGACTACCCCAAAACCTGAACTGATGCAGAAACATTAAGGGTTGATTATTGAGTATAGTATGACTATCTAATGCAGGTGTGGGTCAAATAAAACGGGTTTCTGAATGAGCACAGATTTGCAGTTGACAAGTTTCCAATGCTGCACCCTTTATTTGCCTGTACAAGCAGTTGCAGTTAGCTCCAACCTCCTCCACTCCCCTGCCGCCCTCCCAGTGACTCAGCACACACAGTCATTTCGTGACTGCTTCCATTCTAACCAGTCACATTCCAACCATTCCAGTCCTGAACCAATCCCAGTCTGAAACGCGGGCACCGCTCGAAGCTCGATTGCCTGGCCAATCCGCCAGTTAGTTATCGCCCAATGAAAGACAGACGCAGGTTGTTTAACTTGGCGTGGGTCACAAGTTTTTTTTGGAACTCTGGTGGGGTGCCAATGATTTAGAAATTGCCAAAGTAATGACGAGGTTTGAGTCTCATTACACAACACACAGGAAGTCAAGCAAGCACATGAAGGAAAATTGGCTTGGTTTGAGAGTTTCTTCTTCCAAGTGCCCGTAGACAATGCATTTTGGTCATGGAATGTACCTAATTTGTCGGCTCCATAAAAAGAAAAGCAAAAATAACCAAGAATTCACAGAATCACAGAATCCCCACAGTGCAGATAGAGGCCATTTCGGCCCATCGAGCCTGCACCGACACATATCCCACCCAATCCCCGTAACCCCTACACCAACACCAACACATATCCCACCCTATCCCCACGTATTTAATCCCCCTAACACTAAGGGTCAATTTATCATAGCCAATCAACCTAACTCGCACATCTTTGGACTGTGGGAGGAAACCGGAGCACCCGGAGGAAACCCACGCAAACACGGGGAGAATGTGCAAACTCCACACAGACAGTCGCCCGAGGCCGGATTCGAACCCGGGTCCCTGGCGCTGTGAGGCAACAGTGCTAACCACTATGCCACCGTGCTGGAACAAAAAAAATAAATGATTTCCAATGTCATCTTAACCAGCAGGTTGAGCATTAAAATCCAGCTTATTTCACTTTTTATTTTCTCCTGAAGGTGTTAACTCCCTTACCCATGTAGGGTTCCATTGGGTAGCAAGGTGCCCTCTGCCTCCTAACAGGCCAGCCTGGACAGCAAGTGCGGAGGCCATCACAGCTGAGCCCAGCCCTGTCCCTCAGCCAGTGTCACTGTGCCGTGATCAGGAGCGGAAAATCTGGCCGCCCTTTCGTAGAATTGCATGGAAATTACAGCACAGAAACAGGCCATTCGGCCCAACTGGTCTATGCTGGTACAGAAGCAAAATACTGCGAATGCTGGAAATCTGAAATAAAAACAGAAAATGCTGGAAATACTCAGGTCAGGCAGCATCTGTGGAGAGAGAAACAGTTCTGACGAAGGGTCATTGACCCGAAACGTCAACTGTGTTTCTCTCTCCACAGATGCTGCCTGACCTGCTGAGTATTTCCAGCACGGTCTATGCTGGTGTTCCCTCCCACCCTACAAGTGGCAAATAAAAATACAGGAAGCCAATAACTTCAGTCATAACACTATAAAAATCAAAGTGTAATAAAATAGCATATAATTAGTCATGAGAAGCAGAGTAAAGTAACAAAGTGGCAGAATCTAAAAGTAACACCATTTGCGCATTACCTTTTTCGCTGATTTTAGGGTTTTATGGAAACAGAAATTGCTCCGAAGGTGGCAAGAATGTCTCCAACAAACCCTGAACTCTTAGTTCTGCATCATCTGTGCTCCAGCAGTGGCAATACATCATATTCACAACTCGACACGTTGAGTTTCTTCCCCCCCCCCCTTCTTAACCTGGGGTGTTGAGGTCTGTTGGAATATTATAACTGCTATTCCGGCTGCGACCAGCTAACTCAGGACGGAAGATCGATTCTGGGTATTCGTGTTACTCGACCCCGGCAGGTGGTAATCCCAAGGTCCCAGGAGGGCTGGAGCTGTGGTATGCGAGAACATGTGTCCATTTCCAAACATAAAGGTCTCAGTTCCTTTCACGGCCACATATTCGTCCAGCTTCCATTTGAACAGGGACACATGAAGACAGCGTTAACGAACTGTGATTGGTGTGTATTCCAAATATTGGCTACTCTCTTGGGGGGGGGGGGGGGGGGGGGGTGGGAGGCGGTGAAAATAAATTCTTCTCCTCTCCAAGCTCACTTGAGGCTAGACAGTTTTGTACTTGTGACCTCAACAATATGACTCATATATCCTCTTCTCTTTAAAGGACGTATTTAAATGAGGCTATTTGCATTCGTCAAGGTAAGAAAGGTCAGTGCTAGTGAGTAGAGCTTTGTTCCCCTCTATGTCCAATCACACCATCCAAGCAATCTCGGATTAATGATGATTCATGCCAGATACAATGTACAATTACTCTCTTCATCAGCAATAATGGCACACAGCGTCTAGCTGAGCCCCCATTGCCCTCATCATTGTTGCTTTTTACCCTCACCCTTGACCTGAAGGAGTTAATTCTCGCTCCACCTGCCACCCATTACATTGGTCAAGTGGCCCATTTCCATGCAAGAACCAAGACCCGCAGATAGCTGGGCTCCATCCTACACGAACCCAGCACCCAAGTGCAGTTACCAACAGGGGTCCCGGGACAGTCATGCGGAGTCGATTCTCTAACCTGGGCTTTGCCAGACAAAAAAAAAGACTTGCATTTATATAGCACCTTTCACGACCACCGGACGTCCCAAAAGTGCTTTACAGTCAATAAAGTACTTTTTGAAGTGTAGTCACTGTTGTAATGTGGGAAACGCAGCAGCCAATTTGTGCACAACTAGCTCCCACAAACAGCAATGTGATAATGACCAGATAATGTCTTAGTAATGTTGATTGAGGGATAAATATTGGCCGGGACACCGGGGAGAACTCCCCTGCTCTTCTTCGAAATAGTGACATGGGATCTTTTACATCCACCCGAGAGAGCAGAGAGGGCCTCAGTTTAACATCTCATCCGAAAGACGGCACCCCCGACCAGTGCAGCACTCCCTCAGCACTGCACTAGGAGTGTCAGCCTAGATTTTTATGATCAAGTGCCTGAAGTGGGGACTTGAACCCACAACCTTCTGACTCCGAGGCGAGAGTATTACCCACTGAGCCACGAGAGAAAGTGAGAGAGACTATAGGGATCAGGGAAGCTATTTGGCCCATCTTAATTCATCCATCCAGGAGCTCTGTACAATCTCATTTCAGCATCCAACTGCTTCTCAATTCGTTCCATACTCTCTTCCACACATTGATCATTCTCTGTGTGAAGATGAATTTCTGGATATCCATCCTAAGTTTACTTTTACTAGTTTGTACCTGTATCCCCTTGTCAGACTCCCCCAAGTTAATATAAAGTATTATTCCAGGTTTAATTTACCCATTCATTGAATTATCTTCTTATGTACCTCTAGAAGATCACCTCGCCAATACCTCCTTTTCAGGTAGAAAATCTCTCCTCATAACTCAGACCTTGTACACCAAGGAATCAGCCTTGTGGCTCTTGTCTGAACAGCCTCCAATGCTTGGATGCCTCCCTCCAGTACCACATCTAGTTTAGGTTGGCGAGACACAAAGGTGCCATCTGACCAGAGCACTGCACAGTTTCGGTCATGACCTCCTTCGGGAACTTGTACTTGACTGTCTTGGCTATGTGGTTCAACAACATCTTCTCTATCGGAGCTGGATTAAAAATAGGAATTCTTGAACTGAGCAGTTTTTTTTTTATAAAGCGCGGTGCAACACGCACGACCCACGCTTTAAGCGATAAACATCACAAATCCCAAGAGCATATGGCAAAAAGTGGCTTCCTCGCAATGTTATTGAGGTGTTTAATCAACACCTGTTTTCTTTGGACTCAGTATACTGCGAGCGTTCGAAATTTATTGCTTGCATACGAGGTTAGATTTCCTCGAATGTAAAAGCTGTTTTGGCACTGCTGCCTCAGTAATTTTATTTCTGTTAGATTAACTGGATTTGAGTCGCTGCATATTATTTAAAACCAGCCTCGTCCCTTCACTGCAAACCCTGTAGTTTAAATATCAGCTCAGGTTCGTCAGGGTAATATTGGAAACTCATCAAAATTAATACACTATGCATGCAAGATACAACTTTAATGTCATTCACTCAGAAAAATAACCTGGTGATCCATTGACGATGTAACACCCACAATGTAACATAGGAACAGGAGGCCATTCAGCCCCTCGAGCCATCATGGCTGATCTGTACCTCGACTCCATTTACCCTCCATGGCACCATGCCCCTCAATACCCTCACCTAACAGATCCTACAGTCTTACAATGCAATGTTCTTTCAGATCTTTTATTTGGTGACACCTTGAAATGGTAACTGAAGTTCTGCAACAAGTGGAAAAAGGTTTGGAAAGAAAATTCACAACTATATATAAACAACGGAGACCTGTCAATAATTGAAGGTAGTGACCTAATCTTAGGGTCATGCGCCAATCTGCAGAAGTTGGGCACTGTAGTGAAGTGGTTATTTTACTGGACGAGTAACCCAGAGAACGGGAGCTGCAGTCCAGCTTTCAACGGGAATTTTGAATTCAGTTTTTTGAAATAATGTGGAAATGAAAATCTGGTATCAACAAAAGTGACCGTGAAGCTGCTGGATTGTCGTAAAATTCCAACTGGTTCAGGGCCTGATGTTCAACTGGCGTCAGCTGTGGCTCAGTGGGCAGCACCCTCACCTCCGAGTCAGAAGTGGGTTCAAATCCCACTCCAGGGACTTGAGGACGAAAATCTAGGCTGACACTCCAGTGCAGTGCTGAGGGAGTGCTGCACTGTCGGAGGTGCTGTCTTTTGGATGAGACGTTAAACCGAGGCCCCGTCTGCTCTCTCAGGTGGACGTAAAAGATCCCATGGCACTATTTCGAAGAGGAGCAGGGAAGTTATTCCTGGTGTCCTGGGCCAATATTTATCCCTCAATCAACATAACAAAAACAGATTGTCTGGTCAGTATCACATTGCTGTTTGTGGGAGCTTGCTGTGCACAATTGGCTGCCGCATTTCCCACATGACAACAGTGACTACACTTAATTGGCTGTAAAGCGCTTTGAGACGTCCGGTGGTCATGAACGGCGCTATAGGGGAGGAAACCTGCCATCCTTACCCGGTCTGACCTATACGTCACTCCAATCCCGCACCAACGTGGTTGACTCTCCACTGCCCCTGAAGTGGCCTCACAAGCTACTCAATTGTATCAAATTGCTCAAGGCAGCCACCCACCACCACCTTCTCAAAAGCAATGAGGGATAGGCAAGAAGTGTCAGCCTTGCCAGCAACAAGGGGGTACAGTAGCGTAGTGGTTATGTTACTGGACTAGTAATCCAGAGGCCTGGACTAATGATCCAGAGACACAAGCTCAAATCCCACCACAGCAGCTGGGAATTTAATAATGGTAGTATCAGTAATGGTGACCATGAAACCATGATGGTCGTTAAAAACCCATCTGGTTCACCAATGTCCTTCAGGGAAGGAAATCTGCCGTCCTTACCCGGTCTGGCCTATATGTGACCCCAGACCCACAGCAATGTGGTTGACTCTTAACTGCCCTGAGATGGCCTAGCAAGCCGCTCAGTTGTGTTCAAGGCGGCAGCTCACCACCACCTTTGAGAGCAATTAGGGATGGGCAATAAATGACTAATAAAAAAAAAAATCCCAAGAATGAATTATAAGAACAACTTAAGGGCCAGTGAGTAAGTGCAATGCCTGCCTTGGTACCGAACCATACAAACTCCTTCCTTGGCCTATACTAGTTGCGTTCAGCCAGGGTGGCGCCTGGCCCAAATGTGGTGTCGCAACTGTTATTCTGGCTGAAGCTGGTGATCAGACCTGGACCCCTCCTGCTCTGCACAGACCTGTACCAGACTAGGCAGTGCACGTGCAACTAAATCATCAGGCCATTGGTTTTCCATTATTTGCCATGGGTGAGATTTTCTGTCTCGAGTTCCTACCTTACATTATCATCGCTAATATTATTTGTCCAATTTCAGCAAAGCTCTAAATCAGCTGAAAAAAAGGAATTACTCAAATGAACTGACTGTGACAAGAGACGACAGTATTTGGAGAAATTAGACACTTGATTGCCACCTCAGGGATCCAGTCCAGAATAATAGGTTTCGGCCTCCTGTGTCTGCAAATGCACTATATGAAATGCATTTGGGTGTTCTTATTCTAGTGTCGAGGGCACTGTTCCATGGCACAAAACTGCCCTAATTCGGTACTAAATGGACAATCACATTCAAAGAGGTCACTATTTTGGCTAGTGTGAGAAATAGGAACAATGTCACATAAGGCATGCTGCGCGGAGCTTGAGATTGACATGCATTTGGGTAAAGCAGAAATGGAGCTTTACTATTGAGATCTCTTTCTCTCTCTCTCTGAGACAGAGAGCGCGCAATAGAGAGCCAGATTATCTTGCACACATTATAAAATTGCTGCAAATAATTAAGCATTAACTCAGTTGGTCAGAAAGTTGTGGGGTTCCAAAGCAGGACGATTGTGGAACTGAATGAACGCTGCCTTGTCATCCTTTGGATGAGCTGTTGAACCAATTGAAACGGTCCACCTGTTCGGGTGGGTGGCACTATATGAAGCCGAGCTGACAGCTCTCCCAATATCCTAGCCAACATTCCTTCCTCAACCAATGAAAACAGATGACGAAGGATTTTGTGGGGACGCTGCTGGCGCAGATTGACTGCTGCATCTGCCAAGGTAACTTCAAAATAATTCATTGCGTGCAGTACTTTCAGATGCTCCAACGATATGGAAAAGCGAGCATTATATGTGAAGAGATGACAAGCTTCCAATATTTAATAGCTTTTCGGCTGCAGGCTAGGGAATCCTAATTGCTGCATTCAATCAATGGGCAATTATTTGTGGAATCTGAAACATCTGCGGAATCTGCACCCTCTATACTTGTCCTGATCCCAGATCTTGCCATGCAAACAAGCTGCAGAATCCGATAGCATGCATCTCCTGTACAACATGGAAATGCAGCAGCGTACCATCTGAAAAGTGCCTGTTTGGACACCTGCCTGAGCTCAGCTCTGCTGACGAGTGCCTCGTGGCCACTGTGGTATTTAAAGGCTTACCAGCGCACGCTTTTATTTGCTTTAGCTGTGCTCCAACAGAGGGTTTTCGGGCCTTGGCAATGAAAACTGTATTCTGCATGCATTTCCCCAAGTTAATAGTCGCTTAGTATGCAGGACGTTGGTTGAAATGCATTTTTTTTTAATTTTTTTAAATCGTTCATGGGATATTGGCTTCGCTGGCAAGAAGAGCATTTATTTCCCATCCCTCATTACCCTTGAGAAGG
Organism: Somniosus microcephalus; assembly: GCF_052327205.1. Lineage (NCBI taxonomy): Eukaryota > Metazoa > Chordata > Chondrichthyes > Squaliformes > Somniosidae > Somniosus > Somniosus microcephalus. The sequence goes on from NC_140999.1 coordinate 13,406,840, forward strand.
TGGTGGCGAGCCGCCTTCTTGAACCGTAGAGGGTAGTTAAGAGTCAACCACATTGCTGTGGGTCTGGAGTCACATATAGGCCAGACCAGGTAAGGACAGTAGATTTATATGGGTTTTAGCACCAATCCAGTAATTTCATGCTCACCATTACAGAGTATTCCTTCTTATTCCAGATTTATTTTATTAACTGAATTTGGACTCGGGTCTCTGGCTTACTAGTCCAGTAACATAACCACTACACACTACCGTACCCCGCACATTCTGCACTGAGTAACAAAGTAGCTCCACGTCCAGCAGCCCAGTGTGAAACATGTATTGCCGGATTACAGCCAGGGCGGTAACCGACTTGGGAACGAGGAGATTCTACATCAACGAGAAAGCAAAGTCCATCTGTCAATGAAATGCAGCATAAGTTTGCAAAGTCTGGTAAATCCAATTGCCCAGTGGTCACTCTTAAAAGTTAGCTAAGGGAAGAAACAGGTTCGATGTTGGGAGCTAGGTTTCCTTTAAGCTGCACGGCGCTCTAGAGCGCCCATGCAGCCGGTTCACCGGCTTCTAAATGGGGGGAAAAAAACACGCCATGCCCGGTAATTTGAATGAGCCGTTCAGCCCCTTAAAGGGGCCGCGCACCCAAAAAAAAAATTTAAAAAGGGATCATTGGTTAGGTGGCTCTTCCATTTCCAGAGAATTGGCTGCCGTCTTGTGCGGTGAACACCGATTCACTGAATTCTTTCAAGCAAGAGCAGGACCCTGTTTCTGGCTGGGGCAGAGATCATCTTGTATAAGAGGCAGGTACCGTATAACATGAATCAGGGCCAGAGTGGTCACCTGGACTAGCTGGGGTTAGTGTTGGGATTGGGGTTAGGCCTAAGGAGGGGGTATTTTCCAGGTTCCCCCCCCCCCCAAATAATTGGCCTGGGTTTTTACTCGGTTTTCCTCTCCCAGGATATCACAGGGCTCCGTGTGGGGTGTGTGTGGTGTTGCACTAGGCATCGCAACTGTACGGGACAAGCTGGATGGACCAGTAGGTCTTTTCCGGTTTGTCTCTTTTCCGGTTTGTCATTTTTTGTATGTTCTACCAAAGCAGGTGAGCAATTAATGTCTTGGACACCAATGTAGCAGCGGTATTTTTGGAGCTGTATGGGCAGAGCCAGCGCAGAGTTATACTGCCTGCTCACTGCTCTGGAATCGGAGAAAGCACAGCTCCACATGTGCACACTACTGGTGCAATCCTACTATCACAGCGACAGTATAACTATGCCCAGGCACCAGCCTCATTGAAAGAGTTAAAACGGCGCCGGGTCTAAGTATCGTCACACGGCCCCGTCATTTGCATTTCAATGCGGCACTCGGCGGTCGAGAAGGCCTCGCAAGCTGCCCAGAATGTACCTGTTAAAATGGTGCAGAGCGCAAGGGCGGCGTGGACATGACAAGTGCCACGCTGCCAATATTCCCCGTTCTCGTCGGGCGCAGAGGGGGTACGTTAAAATCGGGGCTTTGCTCCTCTCTCTCGCTTGGTCCTTATCTACTGGTAGGCATTGAAGTTACGACAGGCAGTTCCATCACGAGATCCAATGCTACACCGGAATCGGAGGTTGACGGACGGTTTCTGGAGCTGTTTAAAGTGCTTTGGCTGACTCATGACATACAACATCATCAGTGAACAGAAAGGAAGAAATACTGCTACATTTGTGCATGCACTCACACTAATGAGTTAATTTAGATTCCTTTACAAGGAGATTAGTCATGAGCAGGAATATTTTGAGTGCGCACAGTTGTGGAGGACACCTACATTATAGTTTAACCTATGATCCTACCTGCTCTGGAATACTAATAGAGCGAGTGCACTGAATATGGAGGATGATAGATGCGCCTAGAAAATGATTGCTAGGCAGCAACCCAATGGAAGAGTTCAGGTGATGAACTAAACTATGGTGGCCAGTTATACACATACACACACATTCTACATACATGCAGGTCAGCTGTGGCTCAGTGGGTAGTGCACTCGCCTCGGAGTCAGAATGGTCGTGGGTTCAAGTCCCACTCCAGAGGCTTGGGCACAAAAATCTAGGCGGGCACTCCAGTGTAGTGCTGAGGGAGTGCTGCACTGTCGGAATTGCCGTCTTTCAGATGAGACATTAAACCGAAGTCCCGTCTGCTCGCTCAGGTGGATGTAAAAGATCCCATGACACTATTTCAAAGAGGAGCAGGGGAATTATCCCTGGTGTCCTGGGGCCAATATTTATCCCTTAATCAACACCACTAAAACAGATTATCTGGTCACTATCACATTGCTGTTTGTGGGAGCTTGCTGTGCGCAAATTGGCTGCTGCTTCCTACTTTGCAACAGTGACTACACTTCAAAAAGTACTTCATTGGCTGTAAAGCGCTTTGGGACGTCCAGTGGTCGTGAAAGGCGCTTTAAAAATGCAAGTCTCAAATATTTATTATTATAAATATATGAAAGGGTGTGTCGCAGTGTTGGAGGTGCTGGCACCGAGGTGAGATGATAAACCGAGGCCCTGTCTCTTCGTTCAGGTGGACATAAAAGATTCCGCAGCACTATTCGATGAAGAGCAGGGAGTTCTCCTGGTGTCCTGCCCAACATTTCACCATCAAAAGCACATAGATATGTACATGCATACAACAGAGGAGGGAGAGACAGCACAAACTACTCCAACATGCCACCTAGTGACCAGAGCCGGTAATTACGTGACAGTTCACATAGCAAACTAGACTGAAAATGTTGACATAGCAATTTACAATGGTAAATGCTGACAAAAAACCATGACCTATATTATACACAGACACACACTCTCAAGTGTGTGCATCTGTATACGTGTGCGTACCTATACATTTCTGGAATGGAAATGGATAGAGGGATTTGGATGAAAGGTGTGTAGATGGGATGGGTACTTGATGAGCCTAATGGACATATTCCTTAAAATCTTACCTTCTTATACCAGGTAGTGGCATTTCATTTCACATAGTCCTCTCATCATTCCGATGGCCAGTTTCTTTGGCGGAGATTCTGTTCTATCACTATGAACAGGCTGCCACCCTCAACTGCGGGTGGTCAGTGTGGAAATATTGAGTAAAATTGCACTTAACAATACATATACACTGAAATACCTGTGCAAAAATAGCAGGATTTATGAATGAATTATTATTACATAGTCCAATTTCACCCCATTAGTGATTTTATTTCTTTTGCATGCTGGTATTAACTGGAATCAGTAATTAACTGGTGAATCAGCTGAAGATAACTAATGCAGCATCTAAGGAGGACATCACAGAACCTGTGTTTTAAACCTCGCCCAAACTGGCTGCAATGAAGCCCTCACTTGCCTTTTTTTTTTTTAATTCGTTCTTGGGGTGCGGGCATCGCTGGCAAGGCCAGCATTCATTGCCCATTCCTAATTGCCCTTGAGAAGGTGGCGGTGAACCGCCTTCCTGAACTGCTGCAGTTCATGTGGCGAGTGTACTCCCACAGTGCGGTTAGGGTGGGAGTTCCAGGATTTTGACCCAGCCGCAGACCTGCTCTTGTTGCCACAGTATGTGTGGGGCTGGTGCAGTTAAGTTTCTGGTCAATGGTGACACCCTCCCCCCCCCCTCCCAGGATGTTGATGGTGGGGGATTCGGCGATGGTAATACCGTTGAATGTCAAGGGGAGGTGGTTAGACTCCCGCTTGTTGGAGATTGTCATTGCCTGGCACTTGTGTGGTACGAATGTTAGCTGCCATTTACCAGCCCAAGCCGGACTCAATAAAAGCAAACTTTGCTTATCAAAGGATTTCCAGGTTAACCCTGAAGGTTTCAGGCAGACATGTTTTAACAAGAAATAATGCTAAACTTTCCTAAAGATCAGCCATGATCTTATTGAATGTTGGAACAGGCTCGAGGGGCTGTATGGCCTACTCCTGCTTCTAATTCTTTTGTTCTTAGGCTCTAAACTTCTCCGTCTCTCCTCCTTTAAGACGCTCCTTAAAACCTACCTCTTTGACCAAGCTTTTGGTCACCTGTCCTAATATCTCCTTATGTGGCTCGATGCCAAATTCTGTTTGGCAACGCTCCTGTGAAGTGCCTTGGGACGTTAAGCGCGCTATATAAATGCAAGTTGCTGTTGTTGGGAGTTGTAAGAGCGGTCACCAAAGACCAGCATAGTCATACCCGGGAATGTCACCGCAAACGCAGTATTTGCGCACACAGCATCTGAAGGTTGCAGATTTGACACTGTCCATTCTGCAGACTTGCCCTCGCTGCCTGCCATTCTAACTCCATGTCTGATTTACCAGTCAGGAGGTGCTGGCCAGCTTGTGTCCCATCATCAGTCTCATCATCCCATCAGCAGAATCCCGAGGACCAATTGCTCGGGTTCCATTTCGCATATTGTTAGAACAGAATCAAAAGTCCTCTCTGATAAAAGTACTTTTTCGTAACAAGTTTTAAGAGTAATGGTCATGGCTCTATTTAAAAAAAAACACAACTGGGTGTCACTTTTGAGGCATCTGATTGGTTGGCTGTATGGTTTTCCAACGAGCTCATTGGTCCTTTTAGCAAGCCAATAAGAGGGCTTGAGAAACGACGAATGACTTTAAGAACATTTTTTTGCAATGACTCATTAAAGTGTTGTTTCAACCTGTCCTGATGTTTCCTTCTTTGGCTCGGTGTCAATTTTTAATTGGATTACACTCCTGTGAAGCAGCGTGGGACTGTTGACTGTGTTAAAGGTGCTAGTTGTTGTAAATATTGCCGAGCCTGTCCGAGTCGGTCGGAGGCTGGAAGACACGAGCGAGTACCGGCTCTCTGTGGCAAGCAAGATTTCATTCCTAGTTATCCAAATAGATTTCAATTCGTTTGAACTCATTTCTCATTTAACCCTCGCCCTCATAATGAAGCAGTCCATGCCCGCAGGCATCAAGACCTGGACGACGTTCAGGCTTGGGCTAAGTTGCAGGTAACACTCGCGCCACAGAAGTGCCAGGCAACGACTATCTCCAACAAGCGAGAGTCTAACCTCCTCCCCTTGACATTTAACGGCATTACCATCGCTGAATCCCCCACCATCAACATCCTGGGGGGTCACCATTGACCAGAAACTTAACTAGACCAGCCACATAAATACTGTGGCAACAAGAGCAGGTCAGAGGCTAGGTATTCTGCGGTGAGTGTCTCACCTCCTGACTCCCCAAAGCCTTTCCGCCATCTACAAGGCACAAGTCAGGAGTGTGATGGAATACACTCCACTTGCCTGGATGAGTGCAGCTCCAACAACACTCAAGAAGCTCAACACCATCCAGGACAAAGCAGCCCGCTTGATTGGCACCCCATCCACCACCTTAAACATTCACTCCCTCCACCACCGTGGCTGCAGTGTGTACCAGTGTGTAGCAACTCACCAAGGCTTCTTCAGCAGCAACTCCCAAACCCGCGACCTCTTCCACCTAGAAGGACAAGGGCAGCAGGCGCATGGGAACACCGCCACCTCCAAGTTCCCCTCCAAGTCACACACCATCCTGACTTAGAAGTATATCGCCGATCCTTCATCGTCGCTGGGTCAAAATCCTGGAACTCCCTACCTAACAGCACTGTGGGAGTACCTTCACCACACGGACTGCAGCGGTTCAAGAAGGTAGCTCACCACCACCTTCTCAAGGGCAACTAGGGATGGGCAATAAATGCTGGCATTGCCAACGATGCCCTGATCCCATAAACAAATTTTTTTTTAAAACCACCCCCCGCCCCACCAGATTCCTATATCTTTACAAAGAGTTCTGAACTTTACAACAACAACTTGTATTTATATAGCACCTTTAACGTAGTAAAACATCCCAAGGTGCTGCACAGGAGTATTTTAAGACAAACAATTTGACACCGAGCCACATAAGGATAAATTAGGGCAGATGACCAAAAGCTTGGTCAAAGAGGTAGGTTTTAAGGAGCATCTTAAAAGGAGGAAAGAGAGGTAGAGAGGCGGAGAGGTTTAGGGAGGGAATTCCAGAGCTTCGGGCCGAGGCAACAGAAGGCACGGCCACCAAAGGTTGAGCAATTATAATTGGAGATGCTCAAGAGGGCAGAATTAGAGGAGCGCAGATATCTCGGGAGGTTGTTGGGCTGAAGGAGATTACAGAGATAGAAAGGGGTGAAGCCATGGATGGATTTGAAAACAAAATTTAATTAACTAAATTAATGTATTTATTTTTTACTGCCATTCCCACATGATCTCTAAAGATAGAAGAAAAGAAAAGGGCATTCCAGAGGCAAATGCAGAAAGAAAGTGCATGAAGGATAGAGACAGGGTATCAGAATAATGCAAGGACAGAGGAATGCAAGACAGCTTCTCGTAACTAAACACGTTTAGATTTTCTCAGTAATTCCATGCATTCAGCATAATTTGATCATTTTAATCATGAAACTTATGACCTTGAAGTAACCAATTCTGTTTTCACAATGGCTCCCCAGCAATACCACAAAACAATATTTGTGGGTTCAAGTCTCACTCCAGAGGCTGGAGCACAAAAATCTAGGCCGACACTCCAGTGCAATGCCGAGGGAGTGCTGCACTGTCGGAGGTGCCATCTTTCAGATGAGATGTTAAACCAAGGCCCCGTCTGCCCTCTCAGGTGGACATAAAAGATCCCATGGCACTATTTTGAAGAAGAGCAGGGGAGTTATCACCAGTGTCCTGGTCAATATTTATCCTTCAATCAACATCACTAAAAACAGATTATCTGGTCACGATCACATTGCTGTTTGTGGGAGCTTGCTGTGCGCAAATTGGTTGCTGCGTTTCCTACATTACAACAGTGACTACACTTCAAAAGTACTTCATTGGCTGTGAAGCGCTTTGGGATGTCCGGTGGTCGTGAAAGGCGCTATAGAAATGCGAGTTTTTCATTTCTTTCTTCTATTGAAGAAGACGACCTTACCAGTTCCTCATGACTTTGTCACCATGGAGTGGGAGGAGCGCCCTCACACAGCAATACGATTACTTCATGAATCTCAAAGAAGCATTCCCCACCGCTAACACCTTGGTCATCCTATCTTTGAAAACATAAAAAGCAGCACTTTTGAAAATAGATTATTTCTAAGGCAGCGGCACGCCATTCCTTAGACTGCAGCCATCACCTCAGGACCACTGTATAAAACATGGGGTGGCGGGGGATCAGTTCAGCTCTTCAGAGGAAGCATTTAGTCAGCCAGAGCAGCTGCATTAGTTCAATGTTTTTATTGGACATGCAAGAGAGGTGGCAATAATTTCCTGCACTGCTAAAATTCCCTCATGATTTCTTACTTATTTAATAAACAGATAAAATCATTCAATGAGTAAGGCTTTTTACAAAGGATTCGACCACCACCTCACCCCAAGCCATGTGAAGGTTCTTTAAGATTCTGCATATCAGTGCACACGGCCTAAAACCACACGGATCTCTTAGGTATTTAGATGCCACGTCCTAACGAAGACATAGTTTAATAATGTCAGCTTAGAGAAAGGCTGCCAAAACCAAACTGCTGATGAAATCCATCAGAAAAAAAAGTTATTCAACGGCGAGGATCGAAAACCCTACAATTATTTAATCAAACCGGCTGTACTCCCTTTGAAGATTAGTGTTGTCAACGGCAGGGGGGAAAAAATTGTCTCTTATGAACTGATTACCCGATCAACATATAAAGCATGTTTGCTGTTTTGAGTAATTCGGTTTTCCTGTGTATTATACAAAAGCATTTGATCTCACATGTGTAGGGGAACTTTAAAGTCAGGATTCTGCACACGAATCAGATGCAGATAGATAATATATTGTTCGGGTTTGGAAAACCAGACCCAGAGCACTTGTCAGCTTGGCTCAGTTGGTCGCACTCTTCCCCTCAGAGTCATAACGGCACAGAAGGAGGCCATCTGGCTCATCGAGCCCGTGCCAGCTCTCTGTAGAGCAATCCAGTCAGTCCCATTCCCCCGCTCTATCCCCGTATCCCTGCAAGTTTATTTCCCTCAAGTGCCTATCCAGTCTCCCCTTGAAAACTGCGAGTGTCTCCGCTTCCACCACTTCCGTCGGCAGAAAGTTCCAGGTCCTCACCACTCGCTGTGTAAAAAAGTTCCCTCACGTCTCCCCTATATCTCTTGCCCAAAACCTTAAATCTGTGTCCCCTAGTCCTTGTACCATTAACTAGTGGGAACAGCCTTTCCCTGTCTAGCCTATCCAAACCCATCATAATCTTCTACACCTCTATCAAATCACCCCTCAACCTCCTTTGCTCTAATGAAAACAAATCCAGCTTCTCCAACCTGTCCTTGTAGCTAAGATCCCCCATCCCCGGAACCATTCTGGTAAATCTCCTCTGCACCATCTCAAGGGCCTTCACATCCTTCCTAAAGTGTGGTGACCAGCACTGGACACAATACTTCAGTTGTGGCCTAACCAGCGCTTTATAAAGGTTCAGCATAACTTCTCTACTTTTGTACTCAATACCTCTATTTATCCCTCTGAGTCATAAAGGTTCAAGCCCCACATGAACCAGGTACTGAACACAATAGTCTAGGCTGGTAGGTCACGGAGGACGAGAAGTTAAATCGAAGACGACCAGGGGAATTTTCCCCAGGTGCCCTGGCCAACATTTATCCCTCAACCAACTCCGCCAACAACGAAAGATAAACTGGTCATTGAGCTTATTTGCTATTTATGGGATCTTGCTGTGCGCAGATTGGCAGTCGCATTTGATGACACTTGGCTGTGAAGCACCGTGGGACATCCTGAAGATGTTGTAGGCGCTATATAAAAGCAAGTTCTTTCTTTCCATCAATAGAGCAGGATCAAAGACTGACTAAATCCTTGTTCACGATCTAAAGTCCCATTTATTTCGCATGAAAGTAGGATCAAGTCCAAACCCATATAAAGTCACACTGGTTTATGAACAACCGTTAAGGGGACGAGGTAATTAAATGATGCTCTTCCCACATGAACCACTGCAATTAGCACCTATACAGTAGCAGTAACATAGCAAAACGTCCAAAGGTGCTTCATGGGGACGTGGCGGGGGGGGGGGGTGGGGGGGGGGAAAGAGCAAGAGGAGGCGTCATAAGGCACTCACTATCGAAGAATAAGTTTTGAGGAAGTGTTGAGATGTTCAGGAGAGAGGCAGCGAGGTGAATGGGAATGGAATTCCAGAATGCAGCTGCGTGACAATTAAAACCTCTGCTACGGATCATGGAATGAAAGAAAGACTTACATTTATATAGCACCTTTCACGGGCTCAGGACATTCCAAAGTGCTTTACAACCAATGAAGTACTTTCGAGGGAAAAAGAGGGAACTCAACCAGCTCTCCTGCCCCAGATCACCAGTCGAACCTTGGTTAGACCACACTTATACTGCGTACAGTTCTGGTCGCCATATTATAAAAAGGATGTAGAGGCACTGGAGAGGGTGCAGAGAAGATTTACAAGGAGGATACCAGAAATGCGAGGGTATACACATCAGGAAAGGTGAACAGGCTGGGTCTCTTTTCTCTTGAAAAAAGGCAGCTGAGGGGGTGACCTAATTGAGGTCTTTAAAATTATGAAAGGTTTTGATAGAGTGGATACAGAGAGTGGATACAGAGAGAACGTTTCCACTTGTGGGGAAGAGCTTAACTAGATGTTCAATATAAGATAGTCACCAAGAAATTCAATAGGGAATTGAGAAACTTCTTTACCCAAAGAGTGGTGAGAATGTGGAACTCGCTACCACAGGGAGTGGTTGAAGCGAATAGTATAGATGCATTTAAGGGGAGGCTGGACAAGCATGAGAGAGAAGGGAATAGAGGGTTAGGCTGATAGATTTAGATGAGGAAAGACGGGAGGAGGCTCCAGTGGAGCATAAATGCCGGCATGGACTGGTTGGGCCGAATGGCCTGTTTCTGTGCCGTATATCCGATGTAAAACCATTCAACGACCACATATTGGAAAGTTTGGGTGAACGTCAAGCAAGGACCGGGCTAGTCGGTGATCCCCTGGTTGGATAGTCTGCCGACACTCACTCAAGCCCAGACATGAAAAATGGCCACTTATGCAAGGCAGCAAATGGCTGCTAGTGGAACTGCACCCCAAGAGTTGGTCCCTTCAGGAGAGAAGAGTGGAAGTTAAAATCTGAATTATTCATTCCAATCACTGATGATAATTATTAGTAGCTGAATTCATAGTACTGTATGGACTTGGTTTGATATTACTCTCGAAATGTTAGTTTTCATTTTTAACATTGGTGGGGTTAATCATCTCATTCTTATTCATTATGGATAATCAAAATACTTTTAACAAACACAGTTAAGCATATAGGCAGTTAAAACATCTTGAACATCAAAAATAGAAATCATAATCTAACCAGAAAATTTAATAAGAACAGCCAAGAGGCTTTGAAAGAATCCCTCAGTGAATTCGCTCAGTAGTGAAAAGGAGCCTGTAAATGGGATTCGAGTGTCCAGATTGCCTTTAAATGGCACTGCTTTTAACAGAGGAGATTGAAAAAAACCAAAATTGAACAATCATCCAAGCATTTTAAGACAATCTTGTTGCGAGAATTTTTTTTTTTTTTTTTTTTTATAAATAAAATGTGCCCACATTCCCATTGTTTAAAGGGGAGGGAATTGTTTAATGCCATGAATCGGGTAATGGGCACCGGTGAACCTGATGCCAGGGGTCCCAGTACCCATGAACCTGGGTTAACCATGAATCTGGTACCAGGTATCTCAGGCACCCGTTTTCAACAAGAGGTGAAAGCCCACCTCCGACACAACCTTCCCATCTAACCAATAAAGAATTCCAACCAATCGCCCCAAATAACTCATCCAACTACAGGAAACTCTCGATTTACCGGCAAAATTCAGGAGTTGGTTCAGGCAAGTTTTACCTCATATTAGTGGCCTGTTCCTGGATCTGTGGTCAGGTTCCTGCACCTGTTGCTAAGCAACAGGAACGCTTGGATCCTGTGGTCGGAGTTCCTGCACCTGTTGCTAAGCAACAGGGAAGTCTGGATTTGTTGCTGTGTACGGAGCTCTGTACTTTTACTATACCTCGCTGTAATCCGGACTTTTTGATCAACCGGCACCACGCCGGTCCCGTTGGTGCCAGATTTTTAAAAAAAAGTTTCCTGCAGATAACTCACAATCACTGTTAATTGTGGTGCTTTTTCTGAGGTTGAATTATGGAGCTGTTTCGGTTTTGAAAGTTATTTCCTTCCCCCCCCACCCCAGTATTCTCCCCTGAAGATAGCGACTCTCGCTGAAGAACAGTTCAATGGGCACCGTCAATGCTCCACTACCAACCCTCCAGTAACTTGCCCAAGTAGCCATTCTTCACGCATCAAGCTAACCTGCAACCTATTTGACTGTAAGGGGCATCACAGTTGAGCCCGATTCTGTCTTCACCTGACTAATGATGGCGGGCTTGCGGTCAATCTACGACAGGGAGGGGTTGGACGCTGGACTGATAAAGAGCAGGCGATGAATGACTGCATAGTCCTAGGTGAATTGCACATTTCATTACACATGCTGTTCCAAATATAAGCTCGAGGAACAGCATCTCACCTTCCGATTGGGCACTTTACAGCCTTCCGGACTCAATATCGAGTTCAACAATTTCAGATCATAACCTCGGCCCCCATTACATTTTTACTTATTTTTTATCCACACCTTTGTTTTGACCCTCTTTCCCCCCCCCCTTCCTTTTTTTTTTCTCTCCCACATGAGCAGCCGTCTCCCATTCTGCCAGTGCATTTCACACCTAACCTAGAGCCGTCTTTTGTCTCCACTAGTCCTATCACCATCTCGTCTGGTTTTGAATACCTCTTAATGTTTCTTCACTTCTCTTGTTCTCTCCCTGCCCCCAAACTGGCCTTTTAATCTGATCATTTCCTGTGCTTCTTCAGTCTTGACAAAGGGTTTCGACCTGAAACGTTGACCATTTCTCTCTACGGATGTTGCCTGGCCTGCTGAGTTTTTCCAGCATTTTCTGTTATTATAAAAATCCACTAGATAAGTTTTAAATATCTATATTATTATTTTCCTCCAGCGGTTCGCGTGGTAACCAAACCAAATGCACCAGAAGGTCCCACTTTCAACTCCCAGCCTATTATCCAATCTCCTCAGCCAGTTGGCCTCAAAGCCTTTGGGCCAAGGGAGGTGGTTGGGGCGGGGGGGTGGGGGGGAAAATCATCCAGCGATCCTGTTCCTGACAGCTATCCAGTGACCCCACTGACAAGTATATGTCGGCACACTGGGGGAGAACAGGATTCAGTCCAGCTGTGGTGCCCTCTCAGCCCTCCAAACAATCACCGTCAAGACACACACGGAAGAAAAGGGTGTCCACTTGTCCACAGTACCAGGGGAGCAAGCTTTGGTGGACATGGAACAAACCCCAGCGACAGCCAAAGCTTTCGGGAGAGGGAGGAGGCAGGAAAACTGGCATTAGACCACAGAAACGGAACGTGATACGCCAACCAGTTTGCCTCGAGAAAGGATCATCTCAGATTGCTCCTTCCTTTAATTAGGATGTCTATTGACTGCTTATATAAAAACGCTCAATCTGAAACACAGGGTTTCTGTCGCAGTCAGCTTAATCACTCATGCTGAATCTAAATTAAACCAAGTTATTGTACAAAATATGATCCTGTCATAATTAGTGCACGAAAAACGAGTGAGGCCGGACTAACTGACAGCATGCTGAGTAATGAAAACATGAATAATATCGGTGGATCAGGATTACACGTTTTAAGTGCTGCACTCAGATTAAGAATTCTATACAATAGAATGGAGTGGGAAGCGATTCACAACATTGGAATTCTATAAACTAAATTATTCTCGTTTCCTGTGATATCATTTTACCAACTTTTCAGAACTAGCATATGTTCAAGCTTCAGTGCCAGCTGAATGACCAATTTACTGCGCGGTTCATTATTATATATTAAAGACATTTATGCAGGATATCTCTGTTCAGCCTGAATGCTCATCTACAATGGGTCTCTTGCCTCAAGGGCAGACTGACAGACGTAACAAGAGACGAGCAGGCAAAATGCAAACCAAGACACTAAGCTTTAAAAGGAGTTGTGTGTGTGTGTGTGTGGGGGGGGGGGGGGGGCGGGCAGGGAGGGTTTGGTGACAAAATTATCAATATTGAGAGTGTAAGTGGAGCAGTTCTCTCGCTACCCTGCAACTCTTTGCCCACTTCCTTCCACAGGTTCTACAACCCAAACTTGGCGTCGCCCAAACTTCTAGATTCACCTCGTCTTCTCCCCAACCTTGGTGGTCCCATGCACTACAGAACTTGGCCCGTCACCTAGGATTTCAATTTATTCTTTGGGTTGGGGGGGGGGGGGGATGGGGGGGGGTCTTTGGGCCGATTTTGCCAGCCCTGGGGAGGCGGGACTGCCGGGAAAATGGCAGAATTTGGGAGCGGGTGCCCAACCCGCCCCCCCATGCCATCTTCCCAGGAGGCGGGTAGCCATCCCGCGCCGGATTCCGTCTCCTTGGAGGTGGGAAAGGACTAAAGCCCATTAACGGCCTGTTAACAGGTAGTTAAACAGGCAGAAAATAGGATTATCCCTTTTTGCCCTCAAGTGCGGGCTTCCCGAAGGTTCCAAAACCCGCCAACTCAGCGAGGCGAGTACTGGGTCTGCAAAAGTGTGGTGTGAAGGTAAGTGATGGGTGCAAGAGTGTAGAGGTGAGTATCTGAGGTAAGTGCAAAGTGTTTTTAAAAGTGTACTTACCTTTGTTTCTTCCTGAAGGCTTCAGTCGGTTTCTGTGCGGAGAGTCTCGGACCTCCGTGTTGCAGATGAGAGATGGCCGTTGCATTCTCAGATACAACAACCGTCAAACTTCTGTAAAAGAAAGAAGGTTGATGAGGTCTTGTATGCAAGACCTCATCAAACTGCAGAGAATGTCACTGTTTGACTGCTTCACAGAGCTGTCAAACAATGACAATTCATCTGTCAAAAATTTGACAGATGACACGTCATGCGTTGACGTGCTCTGCAACTGGCTTTCCCTTAATTAGCCTGCTAAGCCCGCTGGGCGGGTTTAACAAGGTCAAGCAAGGGAAAATAGCATATGTTGGCCACAAATCGATGGAGGCGAGAAATCACCCCGACAAGCAGCATTCCCACCTCCAACGCGCCCCCATTCACAAAATCGCCCCCTTTGTTTTCCACAGAATGATACAGCACAGAAGGAGACCATTCGGCCCAACATGCCTGTGCCGGCTCTTTGGTAGAGCTATGAGAGAAGGATGAGCAGATTGCAGCCCCTCCCAGGCAGGCCCCGGTTTCCAAGGCAACACAAGGTATGGCAAATGCAATCGGCTCTCTCACATGCCTGTCACTCCAGCTGTTTTCGGAGGGCGTTAGCTCCCGAATTATGTGAAGGCATACTCAATTTTAATTTAAAACCGTTTTTTAAACCAACAGCTCTTGTAGCCGCTGTGCATCTGAACATATGGTTCCTCAGTAAAGCCTCTTCCTGTCAGCTGACTGTTATAACCCTGGTCCTGTGTCAAAATGCTCGTGTTGGAGATCAGATGGGAAATCTTGGGAGGGCAGTGGGGTTGCCGAGTCTCCAGGAATTAAAGTCTAATCTCCAGGACACTGCTGTCAGCAACTCCGGGAGAAAAATCATAGGGGCATTAAGAAATTATGTTTTCTTTTATTTTCTTTGGACATTAGTTATAAAAATATCAAACGTGGGGGGGGGGGGGGGGAAAGAGAAAGAGGGAAAAGGCTATTTGGCCAACAGTCAAGAATCGTCTAATCGGATAATGAAGAGTCTATCCTCGTTCTGATTGGCTTGGGAAGGTGGTGCGTCAAGAGGATGGACATGCCAGGTGACCAATGGCAGGAGTGTGGGGGGGCGCTGTTGGAGGTCATGTGATGACACTCCAGAAATATGTCCAATGAGAGTTGGCAACCCTAGAGTCCATAATAGTGAGGGTTGGAGTTATTGGTGTGAGCAGAGAAATGACAAACCCAGACCTCTCAAGCGCAACACATGTGAAGCGAGACTCACTCATATGTGGTTTAATGGTATAAAAGTCTGTGTTTTTGAATGCACCTCAGTTAAAAAAAATATACATAGCTCCATGTCTTGAAATGGGCTCGAGGTCTGAGTCACTTTCTTTAATCCATCAAGGGTGCAGAAATTTATGATCAGTGGGTTATTACAACACACAAACTGGAACTGAGCCATAAAGATCTCCGGATCCGATTTCCTGTCTGAAATCAGTTCAGCAGTTAGGTCACCAGAACCGCCTCAGCACCCTGGTTAACCCTAACCCTTCTCTAAACTTCCAACTTTGCTGTTGAGTCAGCTGAACAATGAACAGGTGGTGGATTGGTAACAAGACAAGATCGTGCCGATAACTTTTAGGATTATGGCGCTCCCCAACGCAGAGCTTTGTCGCAACAGGAGTGCACGTCAGGAATTTGGACGCAGAGGTCAGAGCGCCCAATTTGTGGCCAGCACAATTTTCTCTCCGTTGAAATTAATGGACAGGAAACAGTGTGGGCTGCGAATCTGGCGTGCTGACCCCCTTCCCCCCCCAAATTCCTGAGATGCGCTCCAGTCACCGGGAATGCTAACATGAAATGTACCCAAAAAGCAAAGTCGAGATCAGGCACGGTGGATCAGACACTAACCTTTCGCCTTGAAAAGCAATGTTTGAGCCCAGCTCAGACTGATGGGATGGAAGTCCCCTTAGTTCTATTGAAAGGGGAGCGGTTTTCTGATATGACCGGTGCAGGCCCATGCACACGATAGGAAGGCAACCCCGCTCATATTTCACTTCAAACTTTGCCAATTGTGATTCCGTGCTTATAACCGACCATTGCGAGAGATATTTGTGCTTTTTACCCTCCCAACGTGCACATCAGCATGGTGTCCCCTCAGGTCAGGTGTAATTATGGTCCAGAGATGCACTGCCAAGCTACAGCCAAACTCCACAGATTGAGCCTTAATCCAGCCTAGGAGAAATGTCAGCTGTGTGACACTTCCATTTTCTTCTACCCTTTAAAGGATGGTTGTCAAATTTTAAATTTTTTTTTATTTTTTAATAAAAGATATTCATTCTTGGTACATGGGCGTCGCTGGCAAGGGCGGCATTAGCTGCCCATGAGAAGATGGTGGTGAGCCTTCCACTACAGTCCATGTGCGAGGCCAAACTGGATAGGAGTTTAGTACTTTGTGCTTTCAATTGAGCCTTCCCATAAATGAGACCTTTATGATTACAGCTTCTGGATCTGGACAGGTAATTACCGACAGTAAACGGCACTGAAATCATAACTAATGTGGGTTGCTTTTATGCTACTGGTCTTGTACGACCAGTGATTTATTTCTGTGGTGCCTTCACAAGATGTCCAAGCTTCGTTTTGCTAAACTAACGTATTGAGGCTGTAAAGTACATCTCTGATTCCTCGGTTTGATCCCTTGCTCTGCTAAAGATGCACTCTTGCAGAGGTGTGGTACTCCAGCTACATGCTCATACTCCACCCAAGTGACCATGTTGGTTCAAGACACGCGGGGAACTCCCTGTTCTGCTTTGAATAGTGCCATGGGATCTTTTATGATGGCTCAAAAAGGCTTCGATTCAACATCAGCTGTGGCTCAGTGGGTAGCACCCTTGCCTCGGAGTCAGCAGGTCGCGGGTTCAAATCCCACTCGAGACTTGAGCACAAAAATCTAGGCCGACACTCCCAGTGCAGTGTTGAGGGAGCGCCGCACTGCCGGAGGTGCCGTCTTTCGGATGAGACATTAAACCGAGGCCCCGTCTGCTCTCTCAGGTAAAAGATCCCATGGGACTATTTCGAAGAAGAGCAGGGGAGTTATCCCCAGTGTCCAGGCCAATATTTATCCCTCAACCAACATCATGAGAACAGATTATCTGGTCATGATCACATTGCTGTTTGTGGGAGCTTGCTGTGTGCAAATTAGCTGCCACATTTCCTACATTACAAGTGACTACACTCCAAAAAGTACTTCATCGGCTGTTAAGTGCTTTGGGACAGCCGGTGGTCATGAAAGTTGCTATATAAATGCAAGTCTTTTTTTTTTAAACATTTCATCCAAAAGCAGAAATTCTTCCGTTGGCATCATGGCAGCTCCAAAGTGCTTTCAGTAAGCAAATAGTTAAAACTCCATCTTCCATATTATTTCCTCATCCAGAGCACTCTGTTTAAAGATGAGCATTGATTTTGAGTTTATTTTTGCCCGAGATGGCTACATATTGGTGCTTTTAAAACCATCCATCACGTGATGGCTTGTTCCGACATCTTTAATGGTAGAATATTTTTTTTTCATCAGATGCTTTAGTCAATTACTGCAAAGTGCACAGCCTCTTGCCGTTAAATGTTATAGGAACATACACTTAACAGGATCCAGCATCAGAATCGTGAATTTGATATGCATTGATTGTATATTGTACTGCTAACTGCGCTGTTATTGGAACGTATATTAAATCAGAGACTTGGCTTCCTGATGCTGGTGATAGAATATTGGTTTCTTCATACCACAGGTGGCAACGAAAGACAGGGAGGTTAATCAATGGCAGCGTACTGGCAGCCATTTTGAAATCATCCTACTGACCTGATGGGGTTGATTGAAAGACAGACTTTCTTATACAGTGCATGATCACATCTCAGAAACATCTCATCACACTTTGTTACACTGAAATGCAGTGCCTCGTTATGTTGGGCGCACAGCAAGATCGTGATTGCTATCAAAAATTATGGTGTGGCTCAGGATATCGTTCTCTTTCTTCATCGCTTCTCCATCACAATGTACCAGGTCTCTAAGAAAAATAGTACTGCACGGTGCAGAAGATTAGCATGATGAACTTTCACTTCGAGTACCTGGGTTTGTATCTAGTCAAAACTGATGGGATGGATGGTGGGCTTCTTTCTCCACTGCACATCATGGTCATAAAATGAAACAATATCGGGCAGCCTCAGTCCCAACGCGTCCTGGGTGTGGAGGCCCATTGCACAAAAATGCCCACACAGAAAAAACTAAGGATGGCAGGTGTGGGAAATGAAAATTGCCCGATAAAGTAAAGAGGGCTTCTCGGAGGTCGGGGCTTGCACACATCACGGGGTAAATGAGCTTTACTGTTTCTCATGTCCGACACGCAAGTGCCTGAAATGGAGAAATAGTTCCATCTCCCATCTTGAGAGGCACAAAAATTAACCATTTTTAAAACATAATAAATGGCTCCCTCCGACAGTGCCTGATGGGTGGAAGAGTACCGGTCTAAGAAGCGGTGTGGGCCTGCGATTATGGGAGATTGTAATTACCTGCAAGAGCCAGTACCTTGCTTTCTAGGGAAGGAGTTAGAGTTCATTTGCTTTAAATTGTGGGGTTTTTTTTAATATAAATTGTTCTGAGATGTCGGCAATACTGGCAAAGCCACATTTGACACCCATCCCGCGTTGCCCAGAGAAGGTGCGCCTTCTCCTTTAACCGCTGCAGTCCTTGTGCTGATGCTGCTTCCCACAATGACGTGGTAGACAATTCCAGGATTTTTAACCTCGCAACAACAAAGAAAATGACAGTATACGTCCAAGTCAGGATGGCGTGCGACTTGAAGGAGAAGTTGTAGGGGAGGAGGGTATTCCCATGATCTTGCTGCTGTTGTCCATCTTGAGGAGATTGGTTTTGGGCCTAGGAGGTGGGACTTATTCCCCATTATATACTGAATAAAGGTACACTTGTAAAAAGCATTCTTCGACATTTGTTTTTTTTAAAAATAAATTCTTACCTTCATCTTGTTGCTAGGCTGCCCTATGCCATCGCCAACATGGATCAACCGGACCCTGGAAGAGCATGCTACGGACCAACTACACTGCACATCTGGCCAGTGGCTTGCTCTGCCTATTCCTTTCAGTGAAGCCACTCAGAAAATGCGCGGGGCTGCTCCCTATTGATGCTGCCCAACACGACCTAGCAGCAAGGAAGACCAGCCCTGGCATTCTCCAGTGAGAAACCCTGGTCAACGGCCAGAACCCATCATGCAGGGCACCACCAAGGTTAAAAAAAGGGTCGGACAGAAGAGATGGGGAGATAAATCAGGAAGTGGCGATTAAGGCGGAGACGGAGACACGTTTCTATAGCGCCTTTCATGACCTCGGGACATCCCAAAGCGCTTTACAGCCAATTAAGTACTGGATTTTAAAGACTATGGGGGGGAAGGGGGAAACGAGGAGAAAATTAAAAACTGTAATTTGCTTCCATATAGTGCGAGTGTTTTTATTCAAGTTTCGCTGCAAGCTAATAGACTAAAAGTTGGTTCTAAGTGAACATGGGTTTAAAAGTTTCAGACTTGTGGGAATCTGAAGTTAAATATATTTGGATATATTAAAAGGCCTTGAATTTAATCCTGTCCCCTGACCTGGAGAAGGCATTGAAGATGAAATATCCCCTTCTGATTTCCATCCCCCCCCTCCCCCTACTTTTTATCATTCAACTGTCACATCAGAGCAAAAACGACACCATCTCTCAAGGTGGTATGACACTAGTGTGACTCCCAGTTTTAGAATCGCAGCTCATGAGCTCAGAGGATTAAAAAGGGTACACTTCAGTGAGTGACATCTCCCATAACCCCCCACCTAGCAAGGCCCCCCCCGAGTCCTTTCACAGACCCCGACAGCAGTTTCCTAATCAAAGAGGGATTATGTCCATTCAAGATGGACCCTTCCCAGAGAGCGCTGGAGAAACTGCCATTGTCCCTCAATGAAAGGCAAAGCAACAGACTGAGACACACTGGACCAACATAGTGGGAAATTACTGAAGGAAAAAAAAGAGAAATGTCACGAATCCAGGTTTGTGGAGTACCATTTGGTAAATTCTAAAGCTGCAGTTAAAACTGGGTATCCCTCAACAGAGGAGCCTCCCCCCCCTCTAACAACTGCACCCCGCCCCTCTCCCCGACCCAGCCCCAATGCAGTGAAATCCTAATAAATGCGCAACTAGTTTGTCAAGAAGTGTTATGCTTGGATTAGGAGTGAATGGGAGCAGTGCACTGAACCTTTATACTCGGTTGGGAAATATGCTGGCTGCTGATCTGGACTCTGCACTTTCATGAGAAGAATTTCTATACACCCGACACATTTCTGCCCTGCCTCTCGTCTGTGGAATGGCGTCGGGAGCGAGAATTGAGCCAGAAATCAAGAATATTCTGCGTGGCCGAGAGGTCGGGTTAGAAGAATTAGACAAGTACAGCAAAGCGGAATATTTTTTCGATGAAGGGCTCGGTGTTTGAATTACACCAGTTTCTTTTTTTATAAAGAGTGCATTTCAAAGGCTACATCTTACACTTGCATATAAAAGACTGGGCTACAGATTACAAAATGGATCAGGACCTGGTAAAAGATCTGGATCCATCAGTGTGACAGGCAGGCAGGCTTCTCTGTACAAAATAAACCTTTGAAGCAGTGCTACCAGCGAGAGCTCCAACATTTAAAAAAAGAGACAGACTGTTTTTCCTCAAAGCTCACGGGCATTTGAGCAAACACTGGCTGGGGTACAGTCGTGCAGTGCTTCTGGCACAGGACTCGCCACGCGGAGACTTACGAATTCCAATCCCACAGCGGCAAAATTATAAATTCAATAAACCTGGTCATTTAAGTGCGAGCAGTAAAGACAAAATGGCAAGCCAAGCTTCCAAAAGTGGTAAAAATAAAACCCTAACTGGTTCAACTAATATCTTTCAGAGTAAGGAGCCTTTCATACATCCGATCTGCTTTGGCCTACATACAACTCCAGTCCCACACTGCATGGTTGACTCGGAAGAGGCCTCAAGACTTGAGCCACCTTTTTAAAAAAAATATATTTTAAAAAACGCCCTCATCACCGCCTCAGGGATGGGCAATAAACGCAGCCTTGCCAGTGTTGCCCACATTCCCCAGAACAATTTTTCTCTAAAGTGGTGGGTTATGGAAGATAAGCTATTAAAGTTGCGTGGAGTCAAGTTACTCCATAGACCGCCCACCCCCTCCCCCTTCTCCCCCCCCCACCGTGACAAGTAGATTAGAACCCGCTGCAACCTCGGCTGTCTGACGTCAGTGGAGTGTGGACCCTCTCCGCCTGCGCTCGTCTGGCTGCAGGAGCACACCAGCGAACCGGAAGGGAAGTAGGACGGATGAAGCGAGAGTGAGAGCAAGGCAACGTAAGCCAGAAATGTGGAACAACTTTAATGCAGAGACACAATGCAGGGGAGATGGCAAAGTCATGAAGGGGGAGGAAGGAGGGAGAGACGCAGAAACCAGAGGCGCCAGTATTGGGAAGAATAAACTGGGAGAGACATGGGGGGTTTTTTTGGTGCAAATTTACAGGAGGCGATCGGTCGATAGGAAAGTAAAATCGGCTGAACCTGCCTAACTTCTGTGAGTTATATACTCAGAAAAAGGAGATTAAATGATTGGTTTATGGACGCTCTACTTGTGTGTGCGGTATAGTATTATAGGCTAGTCTGTCTAAAGCACAATTATGGCCTGATTATAGAGTGAATGGAATTGAGCTCAAGATCTATTGATTCCAACTGAATCCAATTTCGCCAAAGCCTTGTTCTCGAGGCAGTGCATGTGTATCAGCGACATCAATTTACCATCCGATGCACGTGCTAAAGTGTGGGGGGGAGGCGGGGGCGGGTGGAAGCGGAAAAAAAACAGCAGAGATTGGAATCAGACTTTTTTCTTAAAGATAAAAGAAACACACGCCGAACTGATTAGAATCCTCTTTTTGATTTGCAGATGCCGAGACGCCAGCGGCAACATGGCATACTGCGCCGTTTTACGCCCCGGCTCAATCAAGGCACACAAAATCGGAACAGTTGCCGCGATGTGCATTCGGAAAAGCAGCCCAGCTGCAGGTCTGGCGCCAAGCCCAATTAACAGTTGCTGCAGGAAGTGGAGTGTACCCGAGTGGATGCCTAAAACACTGCGTCGCTGCTGCAACATTACTGCACCACAAGTTGCACAGATTGACTGCTGCAGGCCCCCTCAATGAACACACAAAATGTGTTCGAATCTCCACCAGACGGCCTGGAATCTAGATTATGGCGCCTTTTTAAACTAAAACAATCATACTATTAGTTGACTAGTGTAGAACACGGACGTTGCCACCAATGAGCTGCTGTCTTTACAGTGCGCGTTTTACTGGTAAATTTATGGGGTTTTCTGGCATGGCTTCTGAACATTGTGTACCCCTCTTCGGCAACGCATTTGGTGCCTCTCTCTCTACCTGTGTCATGGCTCATTTGATAGCACTCTCGGCTCTTGAGCCCGATAGGTCGTGGGTTCAAGTCCCACTCCAGAGACTTGAGCACAAAATCCAGGCCGACACTCCCAGTGCAGTACCGAGGGAGCTCAGCACTGTCGGAGCTGCCGTCTTTTGGATAAGACGTTAAACCAAGGCCCTGTCTGCTCTCTCAGGTGGACGTAAAAGATCCCATGGTCATTATTTCGAAGAAGAGCAGGGAAGTTTTCCCCGATGTCCTGGGGCCAATATTTATCCCTCAACCAACATCACTAAAACAGATTGTCTGGTCATTATCATATTGCTGTTTGTGGGAGCTTGCTGTGCACAAATTGAATGCTGCGTTTCCTACATTATAACAGTGACTACACTTCAAAAAGTATTTAAAGCGTTTGGGGTGCCTGGAGGTCATTGTTCCCATTGTCCAACACACTGTTTATTCTTCTTTCCATTTCTATTACTTTCTGAAATTACGACATTGCGACTAAGCCTATTTAAACTATTGGCCAAACATAATATAGAAAAATGAGAGACAAGTCAATGTGCTTAATTCATCAACGGTCACTGATCGACCTGGAATCACCAGTATCCGACGCTAGTGTTAAATGGTTCAAAATGCTCTGTCCAGACACTATCCAGGTTTAGAAGGGCAAAAAACCCATAGGATCCACTACTAGGTGCCCTTCACAGTTCAAGTGGACATAATATGAAAATCGCTCCCATTGCACGTTACTGAAATCCCCGTGTTAACAGGGATTTTTTTTTTTTTTTTAAACAAATTGTTAATGTAGTAGTAATGCTATAGGCGCAGTGCAATCATAGAAATCCACCGAATCACCATTTGCTCAGCTGAAAGTGCAGCACTTTCTGGAATAAAACAACAAGTTACAAAAAAGCTGCTTCACTTGCAGTCGACTTGTTCTGCTGCTTGAAGTCAGCACGTTTATACCAAGTGCAATACCGATGCCTGTACTGGGGGAGTGGGTCACGGGTAGAAATTCACGAGCTGCCGCAAGATGCCTGTAGCACTGACCCCCCCCCCCCCAAAACCCCGCGACCAGCCTTGATTTCCTCCACACCGCCCCCCCCCCCGCCGCCTCCCCCAACTGCAGAACGGTAAATCGCTCAAGTATTTTTCAGCCAACTGTTAAATTACACACTTTGAAAAGGGAGGGAGGGGAACTGTGCGAGTGATCATCAGACAGTTATGAAAACAGACCTTTGCCAGTCTGTACCACAGATAAAAAGCTTCAGGAGTAAATCAGTGTGATGGCTGCAAAAATACAGTATTGATCCAATCCCCGATACCAGCGGAGCAAAGGGTACCCGACACCCACCGAGATCCATGTCACACACACTATGGCCGCAGTGGCAGTGACCTCGAGGTCGGGGTTCTTAGCGATCACAGTATCATTTTACTGCATCAGATGCTTAGGTGTGATCCCTGTTATAGCCAGTCCTGTCTGTTCTGCCTCTATGGTGGTAAGTGTTGCACAGCAGTGGAAAGCTGGTGCCCACTGTCCACTGTAACAGACGCAGGCCCAGGAGACAGGATTACTGATGATACAGAAACACCCCTTGGATCCTGATGGAGGGTACAGCTAGCTTGCCGGGAGAAACGTTACGCTTTAAGATCAGGATTTCTATAAAATCCATTGCTGTCACCGGGATCATTTAGCATACTGGTGCTAATATACTTCAGGCAGACACGCCGAAGCCGACACAGTTTATTGAGTGATCTATTTAACCAGTCATTTGAAACTGCTTCCACACTCCTGCCACCGGTGACTGACTTGCAACAACCAGTACTTGACCCCAGTGTTTTACAGCTCAGACTACTGCGTCCAAAAGCACATTCATGGTAAAGCAGCAACTTTGGGGGTGGTAGAGGCGCTATTTATATTTTAAAAAACCCTGCATTTATGAAAACGCCCTTGGGACCTCCAAAGCAAGGGGGCAGAACCGTAAAATTAGAGCCAGTCCGTTCAGAGGTGATGGCAGGAAGCACTTCTTCACACAAAGGGTTGTGGAAATCTGAAACTCTCTCCCTCAAAAAACTGAGGAGGCTGGGGGGGGGGGGGGGGGGGGTGGGGCGGGGAGAAAGGGGGGTCAATTGAAAAATGTCAAAACGGAGATTGATAGATTTTTGCTAAGCAAGGGTATTAAGGGTTATGGCATCAAGGCGGGTCGATGGAGTCGGGATACAGACCAGCCATGATCTAAATGAATGACGGAACAGGCTCGAGGGGCTGAATGGCAGCTCTCCCACAGTACAAGTCGACTTAGTCTGAAATTTATTAAAAATCGGCAGCCAGTACACTTTACTGAAACCCCAGTGAAGAAAAAGATAACCACGCAGCGCTGCTCTTTGAAAATTTCACACACCCACTTACAACTCCCCTCTGAAGTGCGACAGAACGCCAAACTGTCCACTAAAAAGCAACCAAACTCCTAATATTCGTTCCGCCAGCTACCCAAGTGCATTAATTTGGCGGTTCACACCAAACAGAGCAACAAGTAAACACTTCAGCCTCTAACCTGCTAATCAAGCATTTCTGCTGCATTCTTTCAAACAAAAGCATTTTCACCGGATTGTTCAGCAAGAGCCCTTGCAGTTTGTACAGCAAACCACCAGGTACAAGGTGCCAGCAGATTAGCCCTCTCTCGTACGCTGATTATTAAAGATCTTTTAATTGGCGGGACGCAGCACACTCGAATCAAGATGTTACAGTTAAACTTAAGGAATTTTATACAATGGGGGGTGGTGTTTGAATGGGAAGTGGCTTGGCAGACGGGAATTCTACGCTTGGGTTAAGCATGCATTTCCCTGGAATGGACAGTTTAGTACTGATCAGAGCTACAGCATTATGGTGACAGAGCGCGTCAAGTTCCATTTTTAGTGCATGGCATCGTGGGTTTTTTTTAACCGGTGTTTTGGCGGGCGAATTCCACAATCCTGTTCTTTTCCTGCCTCCCTTCTTTGACAACCACAAACCAGAACTCTCTTTCCTCCCTCCCCCCCAGTGTACCAATGGGTTGCTATCCTATAATATGAAAGCCACCAGCTCCCAGCAAATGAATCAAGCAAATTACACGAGATACCAAGAAGGAAAAGAAAGACTTGCATTTCTATAGCGCCTTTCACGACCACCGGACGTCTCAAAGCGCTTTACAGCCAATGAAGTATTTTTTGAAGTGCAGTCACTGTTGTAATGTGGGAAACGCGGCAGCCAACTGACGCACAGCAAGCTCCCACAAGCAGCAATGTGATAATGACTGGATAATCTGTTTTTGTTATGTTGATTGAGGGATAAATATTGGCCAGGACACCGGGGATAACGCCCCTGCTCTTCTTCGAAATAGTGCCATGGGATCTTTTACACCCACCTGCGAGAGATCAGGCGGGGCCTCGGTTTAACGTCTCATCCGAAAGACGGCACCTCCGACAGTGCAGCACTCCCTCAGCACTGCACTGGAGTGTCAGCCTAGTTTTATCTGCTCAAGTCCCTGGGGTGGGACTTGAACCCACAACCTTCTGACTCAGAGGCAAGGGTGCTGCCCACTGAGCTACAGCTGACACAAGGGGTGCTTTGGAAATCTGGCTCGCCTTCACTTTTCCATGAAAAGTGCAAAGCAAGTGGGCTCGGTAATGATTGACAACACTATTTTTACATCGCTAGTTTCGCAGCGGCTGGCACTGCTATTTCACACCAGCGAAAATTAACAATGACACGTGTGAAAATCACACTCACAGTCCCTCCCACGTGTTAAAAGTTTCTGCACAGAATGCCGGCACTGCTGAAGGTGCTGCATGACAGACTAATCTCAGAGAGCCCACCATCCCTCCACGCGCCGACAGTCACAGGAAAAGATTCGGCAGCCCCGTCACAGCGGGCGGCATTAGGCTTTTTTTTAAATTACACCCATTTACATATTTTTTAAATTTTTTATAAAACCATTCAATTTTAAAATAGCTCCTGACCCATTTTATTGTTCAAACAAGTCTAACAAATGTGCAATAAGCAGAACATCGCAATCATAGCAACAATTTGCATTTATATAGCGCCTTTAATGCAGTTAAATGTCCCAATGTGCCTCCCAGGAGGGGTAATCAAGATTTAAAAAAAGTGACACCAAGCCAAAAGGATATATTACAACTGGTTCCAAAAGCTTGGTCAGAGGCAGGTTTTAAGGAGCGCCTAAAATGAGGAGAGAGATAGAGAGGCAGCAGGGTTTGGGAAAGGAATTCCAAACCCAAGGACCAAGACGGCTAAAGGCACTGCTGCCACTCGTGGAGCGAAGGAAGTGGTGGCGGGGGGGGGGGGAATGCACGAGGCCAGTGTTGGAGGAACGCAGAGGTCTCGGAGTGTGGTAGGGCTGGAGGAGGTTGCAGAGCTAGGGAGGGACAAGACCATGGAGGGATTTGAAGATGAGGCTGAGATTTTTAAAATCTGAGGCGGCGGCGGCGGAGCGGAAGCCAATGTATGTCAGCGAGCACAGGGGTGATGGGTGAAAGAAACTTGGTGCAGGTTAGGACACGGGCAGCAGAGCTTTGAATGAAGATGGGAGGCTGGTTGGGAGAGCACTGGAACAGTCGAGCGCGGAGGTAACAGAAGCATGGATCGGGGTTTTTCAGTAGCAGATGGGCCAAGGCAGGGGTGATATTAGAGGTGGAAGTAGGAGGTCTCTGGTAATGGAGGATATGGTCCGAATTTCAGCGCAGGGTCAAATGGAACGCCGAGGTTGTGAACATTCTGGTTCAGCCCGAGACAGTGGCCAGGAAGAGGGATGGAGTCAGTGGCGAGGGAACGGAGCCGATTTCACATACAAGAGACACCGTAAAATTACTTGCAAGTTGTGACTGCGGCACTTGTGAATTACAAATCTTTCATGCAAGTGATGTAAATCCGGTAATGCACCACTAATGGGTGCAATATCCTTCATTTCCTGAAACAATCATTGTAATACCAAAAAGGAAATCCCCACTGAGGCTTTCAAAGTGCAAATAAGCAAGTCCTGAGGGAGCTCTATGTGGTTTGTTTATTTTGATTACATTCTAGATTTTAAGAGATACAGTGTTTGAAGGGGGTGGGGGAGACAGGGGAAACAGAACTAGCAATAGGAAAACTAATCCTGATTAGAAACAGAAATTATTAATTTCAACAAAAAAAAATACATCAGCAAGGCTTTCAAATCTATTCTGGATTTTAACAAACCATTAAGCTTTTAATGAACGACCAGAGCCAGTGTTTTGCAGGGAACATGAGTGGTAATGGACCCCCCCACCCCCCTCAGCAAAGGCGATAATGCATATATGCGAGGCATCAACTTTTGAAAGCATTTTCTGCGGGACTCGAGGAGCTGCGATCTTTGATGTGCGCAATCTGTAATTGTTAATGGAGCACAGGGCGTCCTGAGAAAGAGGGTCTTTCCTCTCTCACCCTTTCAGAACAGAAGGTCAGGTACAAATCTTAAGTATGCGCACCGCTGCATGAAACAGCCATCTTTTCTTTCCCCCTTTTCTTTATGGGTAGGAGCAACAAGCTGAACTTTAAAGTAAATTTAGCTAAAATCACAAATTAAAAAAATAATCAGTAACACTGTATTTGACAAACATAACGATTAATAGATTTGAAACCGTTTCTCCCTCCCCCTACACAGATTAAGGTACTTATGTGGTCCACGAGGATAAACCTCAGTTCTGGGCACTGCGTCTCAGGAAGGATAAATTGGCCTTGGAAGGGGGCGCAGCGCAGGTTCCCCAGCTTAGAGGGTTAAATTAAGCGGACAGGTTGCACAATCTTGCCGTATATTCTCTTGCGTATAGAAGATTGAAGGGTGATCTGATTGAGGTGTTGGAAAAAAAAAAGGATTCGATAGGATAGATAAAGAGGAACTATTTCTTCTGGTGGGGGAATCCGGAATAAGAGGGCACAATCTTAAATATAAGAGCCAAGCCATTCAGGAGTGAAAGCAGGAAGCACTTCTCCGCACAAAGGGTAGTAGAAATCTGAAATTCTCGCCCAAAAAGCTATGGCTGCGGTTCAATTGAAGCGTTCAGGGTGGAGATCGATAGATTTTTTTTTCCTAGGTAAGGGCATCAAGGGATATGGAGTAAAACCAAAATAGAGTTGAGATACAGATCAGCCATGATCTAATTGAACGGTGGAACAGACTCAAGGTGCTGAATGGCCGACTCCTGTTCCCATGTCCCCTTTAAAATAAATCACCTGTGTAGTAATTATACAAGATATATTATAGGTAAAAGGAAGTGACACTATGTATATATAAATTAATGGTTTGGAGTGAAGAAATATTTCTGTATAGCATTATCAATACACTGAAGGTCCTTTTATACAACTCTGAATTATATAAACTCTCTGCAGATGCAAGTTCCCAATTCAATTACTTTAAAATTGTCGGTCCCTTCTTATATGTGACTTGTATATCAAGCTGAAGTATGGCATGTAATAAGATCCCACTGTAACTCAGTTAATTGAAGAGACCGGTATATGTTTATTATGATAGTTGGGGTCCAATCAGTGGGCTTTTTGTTTCACTTTGCGCTGTCCTGCCGCGTGTTTCAGGTGAGATGTCTGAGACACGGCGAGATGTTTAAAAGGCGATGCCTTGCAGTCAAGTCTAGTTTCCTGCCTGCCGAAAAAAAGAGAGATTTTTCTGGCCTTCGTTCAAGAATTTTGGTATATAAAAAAAGGAAAAAATTAAAAAGTAGGAGTCGATATTTAAACAGTTATAGGACATGATCGTGCGGCCTTACCTGCTGAATATTAGATCTTGCCGATTTACCCATTAAAAACCCCGGCACGCTATTAGGCGTGACAAATAACAGCTCAAAAGTACTTGTTAAGAGCTGCTCCGATGTAATTTCCTGAAAGCGATGTTCAGTGGCCCATACGCTCCCGTGAAAAATTAGATGTTAATACCTTTTCCCTTTTTTTTTTCCAACACGGGAGCACACTGTTGGTAGTCTGTATTGATCGCGGACAGGGCTGCTTAGCGCAATCAGTAAAAGCAGAAAAGGCAATTGTTGGATAACGTTGGCATTATAAATGATCCTAATAAAGAATAAATGAGGAAGAAAAAAAAAGATAACGATGAATCCTACATGATTTCTTCTCACTTCGCTGGGCTCAGAACTATGC
This sequence comes from Somniosus microcephalus, assembly GCF_052327205.1. Lineage (NCBI taxonomy): Eukaryota > Metazoa > Chordata > Chondrichthyes > Squaliformes > Somniosidae > Somniosus > Somniosus microcephalus. The sequence goes on from NC_140999.1 coordinate 13,436,262, forward strand.
AAATACAGATGGTGATGTGCTTATTTAGTCTCAGTTTTCCCACTGCTGGCAAATTTGTGCGTGCATGATTTATAGGATGTTTCACACTTCCACATCCCAGGTCCATGTACAAGTACGGGTGAAAAGCCTCAAGACAACCAAAACATCCAAGCTCTCCCACTTTATGTAAACGAACCTGTTGTTATGGAACTCATGTATAAATTAACCACGTACGGGCAGCTTCATTAAAAACTCCCATTACCACTGTCTGTGAGCAAGGCTATCAATTTTATAGCAACAATTTATTATAATGATGTGTATCACCATGCTGCATCTAGCTGGGTAATTTGCATTGTTAATTCAAATTAGTCCATGTAACATGGAGAGCTCTACCAGTTATTGACTGTCCGACTATTATTAGCGAGACGCATTTGTAATTTGGTATTAACATAAATTAGTAACATTTATTGATTTTTTTTTATTGTAGCACTAGAACATGGAAGCTGGATAAATACATAATCAGAAGGGAGATATTCAGACAGACACAGGGACATACAGACAGTGGGAGAGATGCAGCATTCGTCTTGAAAAGTTAAATGTGAATAACACATAATTGTGAATAACACATAATTGTGAATAATACTAAAAGCGTTTTCTTACATTAACCAGACTCTCGGAAGCACTTGGCTTATTCTCTGTTGCCAAAGTTTGGCTGCTTTTATTCATCCAAAAAAATGACCGGCCATTAAAGATCAGAGTGAAAGTACTTTGCATGCAAAATTCCGCAATCAAATGGTTAACTGACAAAAAAAAACTGCGGTCTTATTGCGGGAAGGTCGAAAAAGGGCATAAGATGTTGCTAAAGTAACCTCTCCTCCTTTAAAGTGTTACAATGATGGCCAGGTAGCTAAAATCTGTTCTTCACGACTCGGGAATGATTAGATGCAACCCATTTCTGCAGACTGCTTTGCTGTGGTTGATTTTAAACTTAGTTCCTGTAAGGTAATGTGAGAGATAATGAAAAGGTAGCCCACTGGTAACACACCAGACCCACTGACCAGCACTGTACTGTTAAACAGAATCTGATAAGTCGTTAGTCAGAGAGCTTGCATTATCTTGGCACACAGTTAAAAATGTTGAGACATCTTTGTCCACTCTTGATGAAATCATGCCTGGGTTTTTTTTTTGGGGGGGGGGGTGGTGGAGTATGGCTTACGGACAAAAGTGAAACGCACTCACCATGCATGGAAGAGATCTGTAATCTCAAAAGAATCACACATACAAAAAACACAAGAGAAAAAAAGTTTGCAAGCAAGTGTTATTTTTTTTTTTTTTTTTAAAAGAGCACAAGGCGATGGACTGTACGCGGCTAAGGACTGACGGATCACAGAGCTGGGGATCATTGGCTTTCACTTTCTACATGGACCAGGGCGAGAGAGTCAATTTCCCCCACGCAGCCCGGGAATCGCGCGGAAGCAGCGCAATTACAGCGCATTTAAATGCTTGCCCAGACACCGAGCAGTAACCGGGTTAAACTGCACTGTCACCCCGTCCCCCAAATCCCTTCTCACGGTATTTCGCCGCAAGTCAGGAAACTAATGTGTGGCTGAATGGCTTGGGTGCAAAATGTAAGCGTGTAACAAGTTGCCAGCTGACCATTTGAATTTTTTTTTAAATTATGAATTCGATTTCAATCCCGACTGTTTCCCTGAATTGCAAGAGCTATTTTAAGAATACGTGTGTTTATTTGCAGGTGCCGTTTTAGCTCGGGTGGCGGGACTGGTAAGGAGAAAAAAAATCTAAGCAACAGGCTTGGGTTTGCTGAACACACACATGCTCAGCACTTTAGCCCAACATCCATCTATCAACAGGACCCTGTGTGAAACGGTTCTGGATTGTTTTAACATTTAAAAAAAACACCACAGCGATGAAACCTGAAACTGCACTTTCCATTCGAAAGGCAGCACAACTCAACCTGTTTATTCAACCTCGTCAGTCCAACTCTATTTAAAAAACAAAAAGCCTTCTGCAAATTATATACTGATTATATAAAGTTCTGACCGACGAAGTTCGCTGGTTGGGTGAAAGCGAATGTCTGTCGGTTGGGAAACTTCGCATCAGGGTAGAATTATACCTGGTGCAACCCCTTTGAAAGAGAGAGACAGAGAGAGACACAGAGCACACGCGGTAACGCCTGGATGTACAGATACATGCGGCGGAATAAGGGACAAGATTCACACGGCTGCACCTGGCGGCAGTGAATATTATTTAATATATATATATATATATATATTTTAATCTATTCTCGCCCTCTGCGAATCTCTGGTGACTGCACATAATCGCCGGGAGAGTTTTGCTTGACAACATCTTCAGACAGAACAGGTTATTCGATTACACAGCCCCGTGTACACCATCCGGCACAAACCTTCAGCAAAAGTATGTTGTGATTTAATCTTTCAAAAACGAGCCGATTGAAGCCGAAAGGCCGGCCCAATGGATGTGGCAAATAGCATCGAAAACGAAGCGCCCTTCAGGGGGAAAAAAAAAGTTTAAACAGAAAAAAAAAGCCTCTTAACCCAGAGTGAATTTTACTGCTCCCCTCCCAGCTCGATAAACTGGAAAGTTGTTGCTTATGTATTCTGAGCGCCCCCCCCCCCAAAAAAAGACAGTGCATCGATTACTATTGCAAGCATATCGGTTAGCAAACTGCTCCGAATTAAAACAGGAATATTCGCCTTGACACAAGGATCTTGTCACTGCAAGATCTGTTAGCTTCAGCCGCGCTTTACGCGTCAGTCTCTTATCATTCCCTTGCAAATTCGCCCTCACCTAAAAGATACGCCTCTGGTAAACTGTTCAGTGACCACACACACACACACATGCACACCTCCAAACAACTACGTTTTCACCTTAAATGCAAAAAGGTTGAATTAAAAAGAGCATGCAACGCAACGGCGAATGCAGCAAGCCTTCGCTGCCCGTTCCTTAGGTGAGACTAAAGCGATCCCTAAGTTTTGTATTGAATGTAGAAGAGGGAGCGGAGGCGCAGTTCGCCAGCAAAGAGCTGCTTTCGCATCAGTTCCAGACATCTAACAGGTCAATAAATCTCGGCACGATCCGCTTGGGTCAGGCACTATGTGTATTTTCTTTTTTTTTAAAAGACAGAGTAATTGATGATTTAGAAACTGAACCGTTAAATAATTGCACGGACATTGCATAAATAGAAGAAAATTAACTTTTAGAAGATTTTGAAAAATTGAAAATAGTGCAGTTCGATAGGAAATTGGTTTGTTGCAGTGAATCAGTGCAAAAGGAACCAGAGGAATGGATGGTGCAACACTTTTTGGAGCATGCACACCGGAATACAAGCGCTCCCCGTTCCACCTCTCTGATGTGCAAATTGCATTACCTGGGGTTGGTGCTATTCCAGTACACGGCGTAGCGGTCTGCAACTACTTTCCCAGAATCTTCCGTCCAAACACAAACCCAAAGGGCCAGAAAGAGCAGCACAGCCACCTCCACGTTCATCATCGCCGATGAATCCGTCCACCCGGGGGTCTCACACACAAAACTCTTGCCAATCAAAGCCTCGAGCCGCCGCCTCCATACGGTGCCTGAACCCCACACACACACAACTTTGCACAAGAGCAGGAGCTGCTTGTTTTTTTTAATAATGTTTTAAAATGAGTGAATTCCAGCTCTACACTTGCGCGCAACCCAGCCTGGCAGGCGAGAGGAGGGCGTGTGGCAGCGAGCAGGAAATTATGAATGAAAGCATCCTCGGCCAGTGGGCGGCCGCGCGCTGCCGGGGCTGCTGGCCAATCGCAGCGCCGCGGGGGCGGGACCCAGCCCCCGATTCGGGCGGGCCGCTGCGTTGAGTGACAGCGGCGAAGGAGGCGGCCGGCCAATAGGCGAAGGGCTTGGCGGCTGATGTCACAATGATATTCATGCCGCCGCGCGAGCTCCCCAGTCGCTACATTACCTCCAACGTTGCAACATTTCTGCCTGCGACTGGGATCATCCTGCAGTCGTAACCATGATTAATGGAAATCTCAGTTGCGTTTTAAAAGTAATTGCATCGTAAATCAGCAAACATATTGTTTTTGTTTTAAAGTGATCCCGCCTTGCAAGCACACATAACGAATTAGCATTTCATTTTTAAATGCTCTGTGGAGTTTATGCTAACTTGAAATTGATTCGTTTGCATGGTCCTCATGGAATTCCTCAGTGCTATTAATGGAATTGTGTTTTCAGCCCTTTTTTGGGGGGGGCAGAATAATTGTGCACGAATCCTTACAGGGAATTATCTTTCTACTTGCTTCCGAAGCAGTGCCTCTCGATAGAAAATCAAAAACCTTTTATAAATTTGCAACAGCACGCAAGCTACTGTGAGGGAATCAATTGTGGGACCGTTTTCTGCACACGTGCAATACAGAGTAGTGTGAAGAATGTCAAAAAGGATACTATGTCTTAATTTAGAATATTCTTGGGCTGATTTTTTTTAAATTACTTATTATTTAAAAAAGCTGCTTTATTCAAAAAGGTAACCCGTACCCTTATTTTGCATAGTTAACTAAATTATCCTTCTCCCTTACACACACATGCATCCAACTGCAGTTATACTGCACCTCAAAGCAAAGGTGATGGTATAAATTTGGTTCTTGACTATTCCAATGCTTCCCTGGCCAACCTCCCACCTTACACCCGCCAGAAGCTCAAACATAACTCGGCTGCCCGTGTCCTAACTCGCACCAAATCCCGTTCACCCATCACCCCCTGTGCTCGCTGACCTACATTGGCAACACCTCCATTTAAAAATTCTCATCCTTGTTTTCCAATCCCTCCGTGGCCTCGCCCCTCCTTATCGCTCTAACCTCCTCCAGCCCTACAACCCTCTGAAATCTCTGCGCTCCTCTAATTCTAGCCTCTTGCGCATCCCTGATTTTCTTCGCTCCACCAGTGACGGCTGTGCCTTCAGCTGCCTAGGCCCTAAGTTCTGGAATTGCCTTCCTAAACCTCTCTGTCTCTCTTTTCTCCTTTAAGACACTACTTAAAACCTACATCTTTGACCAGGCTATTTGTCACCTGTCCTAATATCTCCTTATGTGGCTTGGTGTCAAATTTTGTTTGATAATCATTAAAGGCACTATATAAATGCAAGTTGTTGTTATTCTGACGAACGGTCATCAACATGAGACATTAATCCTTTCTTCCACAGATGCTGCCTGACCTGTTGAGTGTTTCCAGCATTTTCTGTTTCAATTTCAGATTTACAGCATCCGCAGTATTTTGCCTTTGTTTTAGGATACAGCCAAGTTCTAATGTGCAGTGGCTCCTTATGGGATCCCGGTCATTCTCACACCACTTTGTGTTTACGCCGAACACGGTATAACTCCAGTCTAAGAGTTCGTTCTACACAAATAGTACAGGGTACGGTGAACGGGCTGAAACTAAAATAATCTCTGATAGGAAATTGAAAATATCCAGTTGATGGTATTTTAATACCTTCCTAATATGGACCTTGGATAGAAACCAGTTTAGCTGATTCATCTATATCATAATTACCATTTATGGTATTACTAATTTATTCACAGGCTCATAAATATAGAATGGTCAATGAAAGTAGAGTGGTGCAACATATATAGTAATTAAATGTACTCACAATATGAATCTTTCCTCATATTTATATAGGTGCACCAGTAGCATAAAGGGAGGAATGTTAAATTGTATCTCAATATGTGTTCACTACAGTAACATTACATCATCATTGGCTGTATTCTTAATAAGCCACTAATTGTCTCATTCAGTCAACCAGCCTACTTGGTCTGGAGTTGTAGTAGAAAGGCACACGGGAGTATGGACTTTGGTGTTTTTTGTATCTACATTCTTCCAAGCAAGGATGTTATGCTAAACCTTTAGAAATCACTGGTTAGGCCTCAGCCGGAGCAATGTGTCCAATTCTGGGCTCCCCACTTTAGGAAGGATGTCAAGGCCTTGGAGAGGGTGTAGAGGAGTTTTACAACAACAATAACTTGTATTTATATAGCGCCTTTAACATAGTAAAACGTCCCAAGGCGCTGCACAGGCGTATAATAAGACAAAACATTTGACCCCGAGCTACCTAAGGAGAAATTAAGGCAGGCGACCAAAAGCTTGGTCAAAGAGGTAGGTTTTAAGGAGCGTCTTAAAGGAAGAAAGAGAGGTTGCGATGCAGAGAGATTTAGGCAGGGAATTCCAGAGTTTAGGACCTCGGCAACAGAAGGCACAGCCACCAATGGTTGAGCGATTATAATCAGGGATGCTCAGGAGGGCAGAATTAGAGGAGCGCAGATATCTTGTGGGGTGGGTGGGGTGGGGTGGGAGCTGTGGGGCTGAAGGAGATTACAGAGATAGGGAGGGGCGAGGAGGCCATGGAGGGATTTGAAAACAAGGATGAGAATTTTGAAATCGAGGCGTTGCTTAACCGGGAGCCAATGTAGGTCAGCGAGCACAGGGGTGATGGGCGAACGGGACTTGGTGCGAGTTAGGACATGGGCAGCCGAGCTTTGGATGACCTCAAGTGTACGTAGGGTAGAAAGTGGGAGGCCAGCCAGGAGTGAGTTGGAATAGTCAAGCCTAGAGGTAACAAAGGCATGGATGAGGGCTTCAGCAGCGGATGAGCTGAGGCAAGGGCGGAGACGGGCAATGTTACGGAGGTGGAAATAGGTGGTCTTTGTTATGCTGCGGATATGTGGTTGGAAGCTCATTTCAGGGTCAAATATGACACCAAGGTTGTGAACAGTGTGGTTCAGCCTCAGACAGATGTTAGTTAGGGAGAGGGATAGAGTCAGTGGCTAGGGAACAGAGTTTATGGCGGGGACCCGAAACAATGGCTTCAGTCTTCCCAATATTTACCAGAATTATACCAGGGATGAGGGACTTTGGTTATGTGGGGCAATGAGAGAAGTTGGGATTGTTCTCTTTGGAGCAGAGAAGGTTAAGTGGAGATTTAATAGAGATGTTCAAAATTACGAGCGTTTTTGACAGAGTAAATAAGGATAAACTGTTTTCTACTAGCGGGTGGGTCACTAACCGGAGGACACAGATTTAAGATAATTGATAAAAGAACCAAGGGGGAGATGAGCAGAATATTTTTTACACAGTGAGTTGTTGTGATCTGGAATGCACCGCCTAAAGAGGGTGGTGGAAACAGATTCAATAGTAACTTTCAAAAGGGAATTAGATAAATACTTAAAAAGGAAAACTTTCAGGGAAAGACCCGGGGATGGGACTAATTGGAGAGCTCTTTCAAAGAGCCGGCACAGGCACAGGCCCAATGGCCTCCTTCTGTGCTGTAAAATTCCATATGATTCTTCCCCTGCCTGCCAAGGCACTGGCTTATGCTGGGTAATGGTTTCACAAGTGCTGGCAATATATCCAAGTGGTCATTCCTCCTGTGTGAGCCTGGACTGAATGTCACAAGGCTCTTTGAACATGGAGGCATTGTGGGGTGGGGTGGGGTGGCATCGGAGTAAATCCAAACTTGTCTTCATTCAACAACCACACATGCACACATTCTAGCCCAGGGCACAGGACAGCGAACAGGAATCCGAATCCTGGCTAATCATTCCTCTGCCTAGCCCAAAGCACTGAGTGTTCCAACTATTGACCTGTCTGTATGGCTTATCTCTTATATTAGGCCATGCCTTAGCCCACTAAGCCATGGGGGGGGGGTGGGGAGGAGAGAGAGATTAGGATTTTTCTTTTAAATTGTCTCACTATGAAGTAACAGTTTTTGTAACTTGTGGTATGGTAAAGTCATGAAGTAAAATGATACTATATACTGACCATTATACCCTGCTAGCCCACTAACAATTTTTTTTTAAACTTTGTTCCTGCGATGTTGGCGTCGCTGGCGAGGCCCAGCATTTATTGCCCATCCCTAATTGCCCTTGAGAAGGTGGTAGTGAGTTGCCTTCTTGAACCGCTGCAGTCCGTGTGGTGAAGGTGCTCCCACAGTGCTGTTAGGGAGGGAGTTCCAGGATTTTGACCCAGTGACGATGAAGGAACGCTTGCAGTGACTATATCAAAATTGTTAATCATCCAGTGCGAGTGTCACCATACATCAGCACTGTCAAGCCCCACTTCTATGTTCTTCAACTCATGGTGCAATATCTTATATTTAATAATGAGTATATTTCAGGCATCTTCTATCTGTTGCTAGTTATTTCCCTAAGTTACAACAGTGACTACCCTTCCAAAATACTTCATTGTGACTTCAAAGTGCTTTGGGACGTCCTGAGGTCAGGAAAGGCGCTATATAAATGCAGGTCCTTTCCTTTCCTTAAAACACGGAGGAGCACATGGAGAATAATTGTGAACTCTGAGTGCTGGCGATGTCTGCCAGACATCAAAATAGACATAGCTAAACAATCTAAAATAGAATAAAAGCATCACTATGTTCTCCACAGTGTATTATATTTAAAAAGACATGCGGGCAGGATTTCAAGACTCTAACCTCAGCTCTGCATTCAAGGTGACCACTATAAACTGCTCTAGTTTCACTCTTCTGGGTAAAGACAATATCTGGCCACCCCTTCCTGCATGAGATTATTGCCTTGTGAACAGTCCCAGGTATCCATTATTATCCATGTCTGATTCATTTATTCTTGCAATATGGGCAATGCTGGCAAGGCAGAATTTATTACCCATCCCTAGTTAGTTCCTATATTACAGCAGTGACTACACTTCAAAAAAAAAGTACTTAATTGGCTGTAAAGTGCTTTGGGATGTCCTGAGGTCGTGAACGGCGCTGTGTAAATGCAGGTCTTTTTTTTTCTAGTTGTCCCCCAGGCATTGAGTCATGTGTAGGTCAGACCAAGTAGAGGTGGTCGGTTTCCTTCCCTTGAAGGGGATTAGTGAACCAGTTGTGGTTTTACGACAATCCAGCAGCTATCTCGGTCCGTTTCCTTGGCACTAGCCCCAAAAGAACCCAATTTATCAAGTTCAATTTCACAGCTTACCAGAATGAGATTCGGACTCTCAATCCCTAAGCTGCTAGTATAGTATCGTGTCCGGCGCACTACTGTTAGAACTTGGACTGTGTGGAAATACCATAAAGAAATTAGAAAAAGCCTGAAATTTATTCAGGAATCCATACAGAAATGCAAGATTTTGCACAAGTTGAACAATTTACAAGTCTTTGGATAACTTTGACACAACAACAAACCAATCTGAAAACATGCTTAGAGCCAGCATGATATCACTGCTTACCGTTACAAGGCCTAAGTTAACTAAACCTTATCTGAAATCCTGTTCCTGTATCCACTTGGCACTAATATTGTACATAGAAATGCATTTACAGTAAATCAATTACGCAATCCTCAGTAAAAGCAACCTTCTATTCTACTCCAGCATAGCACCGGGAAGTCTCAGCCACACTAGGATAGTGAATAACTGGCTTAGTTTTACACTCAGTTGACCTGTGGCATTTATAAGGGTTTACCTCCAAAAGGAAATGCTATTTGTTCTTGTCCTGTTGAAAATATCTGCATTTTTATTTTTTATACAGCGCCTTTCAGGACCACCGGACGTCCCAAAGTGCTTTACAGCCAATGAAGTACTTTTTGAAGTGTAGTCACTGTTGTAATGTGGGAAACGCGGCAGCCAATTTGCACACAGCAAGGTCCCACAAACAGCAATGTAATAATGACCAGAGAATCTGTTTTTGTTATGTTGGTTGAGGGATAAATATTGTCCAGGGCACCGGGGATAACTCCCCTGCTCTTCTTCGAAATAGTGGCCATGGGATCATTTACGTCCACCTGAGAGAGCAGACGGGGCCTCGGTTTAGCATCTCATCTGAAAGACGGCACTTCTGACAGTGCAGCACTCCCTCAGTATTGCACTGGTGTGTCAGCCTAGATTTTTGTGTTCAAGTCTCTGGAGTGGGTAAATAAGATCAAAAATTGACCAATCATGATCATAGCCATGTTTTTAAAAAATATTCATGGGATGTGGGCGTCGCTGGCAAGGCCAGCATTTATTGCCCATCCCTAGTTACCCTTGAGAAGGTGGTGGTGAGCCTCCTTCTTGAACCGCTGCAGTTCGTATGGTGAAGGTGCTCCCACAGTGCTGTTAGGGAGGGAGTTCCAGGATTTTGACCCAGCGACGATGAAGGATCGGCGATATACTTCTAAGTCAGGATGGTGTGTGACTTGGAGGGGAACTTGGAGGTGATGGTGTTCCCATACGCATGCTACCTTTGTCCTTCTAGGTGGAAGAGGTCGCGGGTTTGGGAGGTGCTGCCGAAGAAGCCTTGGTGAGTTGCTGTAGTGCATCTTGGCCCAGAAATTCGGGTTGGTGGGCTTCCTGCGGGTGCAAGCACAATTTTAATTGAGGTAGTGGGTGCTACTCTGTAAATACCCCATCTCTCCTGAAAACATTGACTTCTTACCAGGATATGGACCCAAAGTGGTCATTTTTCATGTTGGTCGGCTATTTAACAACTGGGGCATCACAGCTGAGCCCAATCTTGTCCTCACCGGACACTGGTGCACACGCACTTCCAGCAACGGTTGGTGGATGGCAATCTGGATCTGACCAGCTTTCCCCTTCCTAACCCAGAGACATTGAGGACAATTGTAGGACCCCTTCCACCTTCCTGACTGCATCAACCCATCAACAAGGATCAAAGCTGAGCGCTTCCAGGACGTCACTGAATGTTTGTTTCTTTGGTGTCTGTTGATTAAGTACAAGATTCTCAGGGGACCTGAACATATTCCCTCCTGTGCACGCACACACGAAGTTAAAGAGAAAGTGTTAACTAGTGACAGGTGTAATGAAAACTCGACCCACAACCTGCCTGCATTAAAATCGCCCTAAACCAGGGATCTTAAGACGATGAACTGTTGTCCATTTCCAGACTACATTTTATGTGAAATGCGCAGAGTTTTGAGGCACTAGATGATGTTAACACAGACCAGTCAGTTAGTCAACTATTGTCCAACCTGCAGAACGCTTTTTGTTCTGACTGGTCAATGATCACTTCTGTCTGCCCACAACCAGAAGTGAGAGAGTATTGACTCTGATGATTTACCAGTCAGAAGTGAACCAGATCTCTTGGTAAGACAAAAGCACAATTGAAACTAGTTTGCTTGCATTTGGTTTACCTTGCAAGACGAGTGACAGTAGGGATAAGCATGTAACCTTACATTGCACATTCCAACCTTCTGGGGTTAGTTATAGCAATATCTAAATCTGTCCTGTTTAAATAAAAAAAGTTAACATGAAGTAAAATTTTAAGTTTTAAAATGAAATTTTTTTCACACTAGATCGTAATACATTTATAGCTCGAAAGGAACTCAGTCATTGAAATAATAATGCCCATAAAATTAATGGCTTGCTAAATGCACAAAGATGGTCCCAGGCCTGGCCAAGATTGATGATTGTGATAAGTTGACCCTGAATGAAAATAATTGGGGGTCCTTTGCCCCAAACATTCTCAATGTACCTGTGGAAACACCATCTCCTTGAATCTCAAATAAAGAAGTTAGCAGGTCATCTGGGACTATTGTACTTTTCTAGATTGAGGAGGCGAGGTGAAAGGCCAAAACCACCATTCAGGGCCATACCAAGGTTGAAATGAGCAGGAGAGAAGGCAAGATAAATCAAGTAGTAGTGATTAGGTGACGTCAAGCTTGATCTTTAGAAGACTGTAAAAGCCACGAGACTGAGAAAGTTAAGGGGTTCCCCAGTTTAGAGATTCTGGGAAAGAATGAGTTGATGTGATGCATCTTGACTTCAATGCAGTGAGGATGTAGGCAGCAGGAAGAGAGTGTGCAGGGCTGAATGTTTGGAAATGAGGAGGAACAAGAGAGGAAAGGTCAGAGAAGTAATAACTATAATGATGTTGTTAAAAATAATGGTGAATAGAAAGGTTGCAATGGAGAGAAAAATAGTAGAAATGAGCATGAAATTGTGTATCAGCTGAAAGTTATTCATTGCAAATTAAGGACACTCCCACGTGACAATATGTTCTGCAATGGTGTTGAGATAGCTCGGTGAGATTAGGCACGCCATTATGAAATGGTAAATTGAATGGGGAAGCCTCACCCTTCCTTCCTACAACCTGCTTGTGTATATAAAGAATGGGGGAGATTTCCGACTTCGCCACCTGGGTGGTAACCTGGCAGGGCAGATCACACGCTCTTAATTAATGGAATGAAAATCAGGAAGGTTCTGTGAAGGGTGTGCAATTGCCAGATTACTGTCCAGGTGGTGAAGACGAAAATCCAGCTCATCGCACACCACATGTCGCACCCATGTCACACTTTGGGCGCGATCTTGCCAGCCCTGGGGAGGCGGGTATGGAGGTGGGACTACCGGGAAAATGGCAGAATCTGGGGGCGGGTGCCCATCCTGCCCCCAACCCACCTCCGTGCCATCTTGCCAGGAGGCGGGTAGCCGACCCGCGCCGGGTTCCGTCTCCTTGGAGGCGGGAAGGGGATTAGTGCCGCTTATCTGCCTGTTAACAGGTAGTTAACAGGCAGATAAGAGGATTATCCCCATTTTGCCCACACAAGTGCGGGCATCCCGAAGGCTGCGAACCCCGCCAGGGTCACCGAGGCGAGCAGTGGGTCTACGGGGTGCAAAAGTGCACTGTGAAGGTAAGCGATGGGTGCAAGTGTGGAGAGGCGAGTATGTGAGGTAAGTGGAAAGTGTTAGTAAAAATTTACTTACCTTTGTTTCTTCCTGCAGACTTCAAGAGTTGGGGATGCAGAGAGTCTCGCATCTCCGCAACAGAGATGACAGATGGCTGCTGCATTGTCCAATGCAGCAACCTTCTAACTTCTGCTAAAGAAAGCGTTTTGATGAGTCTTGAATTCACAAACTCATCAAACTACAGAGAATGTCAGTGTTTGAAACTTCACAGAGCTGTCAAACGACGGCAATTCATCTGCCAAAAATTTTTGACAGATGAAGCGTCATACACTGACGTTCTCTGTAACCGGCTTCCCCTTAATTGGCCTGCTGAGCCCGCTGGGCGGGCTTAACAAGGCCAATCAAGGGAAAATAGCGTGGGTTGGCCACAAGTCGATGGAGGCGGGACTAAAACCCGACAAGTGGGAGTCCCGCCTCCAAAAGCTCCTCATTGGCAAGATCGCCCCCTCTGTTACAGATGCAAACCAATGCTGGGTTCGTCTGAACTGCAGCCCAAAAACTTACAAGCATTTTCCAATCTGCACAGTTCAGTGACCAAACAATAATTACTTTTTGATTTACCCGAACTTATGTTTACTTATTGACCTTGAAGGGGACGCTGCTCCATCTCTGCAGCATTGTCTATTGCGTGGCGGCAGACTGCCCTCCTTATAAATCAGCAAATCATCTGACATACATTTTTAAAAAATTTAACAGCAAAGTTAGTTACCAATTCACACTGCCGTCTCCAAACCCCAAGACTGCACACAGCCCAGAGATGTAACGGGAAAATGTAATTGTTTTGTATTAATTTTATTAAGAAAATGAATTGCATAAAAAATTATAATCAAATTGCAACAATGAATTTGTGCTTGAAATGCAGATTTTAAGTGAGGGGAGCAGCTTGATTGGAAGATGTGACCTGTGCCTTCATCCTTCAATCAGGCTCGCCCGTCCTCAATTATAACCTCTACCACTACTCCTGCATGTCCATTATTGCTTAAATATGCAATGGTACTATATTCATGTAAATTACTTCAAAATTTAAGGTAATAGAATTTCAGCTCGTGACTATCCCTGAAACCTTCAGGGTAATCTATCACTAACACTGCCCTGCACAGTCTGCTCCCAGGGCACACAGGATAAGGAATTGTTTTCTCAACAACAAACAGAATCAGATTCTTTCCAGCAAGGCTACTATAAAGGCATGTAATAATTTCAAATAATAAAACCGGAAAAAAAGGCTTTCTTCCCCCACCCCCCCGCTGACACTCTTCTGTTAATATTATTTAGGAGGCGACGTAGAGTGTCAAGAACTATTTAATCAAATGCTTGTAACTGAGCTCATAAAAACTTCAGCTTGTGTAGCAGTAGCAGTGAATTATGCAGGATAAATAGAGTTACAGTGCTCAATTCCATGTGCTCAATTGAATGTTAATTCCCACCCTACCTTTGAAATTAATTAAGGAGGCAAAATCCCTTTTGAATTCACATATCAGCTGAGCGTTAACACCATCAGAATTAACCCAGCGTGACATTTGCTTCTATTCCTTTTTAAAAACATTGTTATTATTTCAGAAGTGTATATAACAAAAAAAAAAGGACCTCAACCCCCATTAAAGTCGAGCGTAAATGGTTAAGGAGGCGTGTGGGGTGGGAAAGGAAGAATGCAAGCATTTTCTCTAGAACTTCCGATTGCAAATTCAAAGCTCTTCTATTTCCGCCAATCGCGCCCATTAAAACAATAGTGCAAAATCAATAAATCGCTAATAAAATCAAAAAGTGTTGGCAGCTCTGCAATTCTCTAGTGGAAGACCTACTGTTGCAGACATTTTACTGGCTTCTTCACCCTTCAAAAAAATCTTTACTCTCCCTAATGCACAAGTGACTTGAATATTGCTCCCATATCTGGGGAGGTCACCGGAACAAAGCTGATTGTCTGAACCATTAGTTCTTGAACTGCATTTATACCGGCAATTCAGTTTGTATTTTGGGAGGCCAGACCCTGGTGTTTACACTGCTGAAGCCATTCACTGTTCCGGTGGACCCAGTTTTCGTGTCGATGAACTTGCCACTGGGACAAGGGAGCAAGATTTAGCGTTGCCGACCCTGGGGTGCCAATATCCCAGAATCTGAACTAAACGGTGACTTTGATTCAGCTGGTCTTCCCGCCTGCTCTCGGTAATGCCCAGCACCGTGGGGTTTGGCTCTTCACCTGGGTTTCTCAAATAGTGTTGAGGGCAACACATGCAGAATCAGAAAAAAGAAAGACTTGCATTTATATAGCGCCTTTCATGACCACCGGACATCTCAGCGCTTTACAGCCATCATCAAAGACCCTACCCACCCCAGCCACAGTTTGTTCGCCCCCCTGCCATCTGGGAGACGCTACAGATGCATTCGCACCCGCACGACCAGATTTAGGAACAGCTTCTTTCCCAGGGCTGTCATCCTACTGAACTCTACAAATAAACTCTAAAGCCTGCACATCTGTCAATGCACTTTATTATGTTTATGTTTATGTATTACAAGCCAAATGAATGTTGAATGTTAAATGTCTTAATCTAAATGTACAATCTCGGGAGCCGCAAGCCTACATTTCGTTGTACTGCACTTGTGCACTAACAATGACAATAAAGTTGATTATTATTATTATTATTATTATGAAATACTGTTTGAAGTGGAGTCACTGTTGTAATGTGGGAAACATGGCAGCCAATTTACACACAGCAATGTCCCACAAACAGCAATGAGATAATGACCAGATAATCTGTTTTTGTTATGTTGGGTTGAGGGATAAGTATTGACCAGGACACCGGGGATAACTCCCCTGCTCTTCTTCGAAATAGTGCCATGGGATCTTTTACGTCCTCCTGAGAGAGTAGACGGGGCCTCGGCCCCTCCGACAGTGCAGCACTCCCTCAGTATTGCACTGGGGTGTCAGTCTAGCTTTATGTGCTCAGGTCCCTGGAGTGGGACTATGAACCCACGACCTACTGACTCAGGGGCGAGTGTGCTACCCACTGAGCCACAGCTGACACTGTCAGGAAAGTATGAACAACAGCAACTTGTATTTATATAGCGCCTTTAGCGTAGTAAAATGTCCCAACTCTTTGGGCTTTAATTTGTTCTGTGCATTAGAGCTAATGTATATTTATTGTGTATTATTAGCAACATTCCTTCCAATTTTATTTTGTGTGCGTGGCCCCTTTAACGGGCAGTGCGGCTCATTCAAATTTCCGCGCATGTGCGTTTTTTCCATTGTAAAGCCGGTGACCGGCCTGCACGGGACCTCCAGACCGCTGCGCAGCTTCGTGGGAACATTGGTTGGTGGGTAATTTGGTGTGTTGGCTTTAGCTGAACGCTAATGCACATCGTCCACACTCCAAAATCTGCTCCTGGGAGTTAATATTTTTAATGTGCGTTAACAAACAAACTCAGCATTAATACTTTGTTTATCTTGTTATTTGCTACTTAATTAACATACAACATGCAAATTTACTTTGGATTTGCATCACTCTTGCATCATAAGAACAGGAGTAGGCCGTTCAGCCCCTCGAGCCTGTTCCACCATTCAATGGGATCATGGCTGATCTGTATTCTATCTACCTGCCTTGGCTCCATATCCCTTATTACCCTTAGCTGCCAAATAGCTATCGGTCTCGGATTTAAAATTATTAATTGTCCCCCAGCATCTACTGCTGTTTGTGGGGGAGAGTTCCAGACTTCTACCATCCTTTGTGTGAAAAAGTGTTTCCTAACTTCTCTCCTGAATGGCCTGGCTCGGATTTTAAGGTTGCCTTAGACTACCCCACTAGTGGAAAAAGTTTCTCCCTATCTACCTTGTCAATTTCTTTCAGAATCCTTAAAAACCTCAATCTTGTTTATTTCTTCCATGTAAGCTTGTTGATAAAGGAGTGGAGTGACCGTCCGGAGTCTCAAAGCAGAGGATGTCGCCTTAAAGAAGTGCTTTTCCATGATCTCTGCAGCATGAACGTCGCATTCATTCTGTCAATGCTAAAATCTTTGGAGGGCGTGAGGAGGAGCAGCAGCAGCAGGAGACCATGGCTCAGGGAGTTCAAGGCCATAGGGGGCCGCCTTGCTACTACCTAGAATTACAGAGAATTTACATAGAATATACGGCACAGAAACAGGCCATTCGGCCCAACCAGTCCATGCCGGCGTTTATGCTCCACTCGAACCTCCTCCCATCTTTCCTCATCTAAATCTATCAGCGTAACCCTCTATTCCCTTCTCCCTCATATGCTTGTCCAGCCTCCCCTTAAATGCATCTATACTATTCGCCTCAACCACTCCCTGTGGCAGCGAGTTCCACATTCTCACCACTCTTTGGGTAAAGATGTTACTTCTGAATTCCTTATTTGATTTGTTTTGGTGACTATCTTATATTGATGGCCTCTAGATTTGCTCTTCCCCACAAGTGGAAACATTCTCTCTCTATCCACTCTATCAAAACCTTTCATAATTTCAAGAGAAGAGAGACCCAGCCTGTTCATCCTTTCCTGATAGGTATAACCTCTCGCATTTCATCCTTAAATTTTCTCTGCACCCTCGCCAGTGCCTCTATATCCTTTTTATAATATGGTGACCAGAATTGTACGTAGTACTCCAAGTGTGGTCTAACCAAGGTTCAATACAAGTTTAGCATAATTTATCTACTTTTCAATTCTATCCCTCTAGAAATAAACCCTAGTGCTTGGTTTGCTTTTTATTATGGCCTTATTAACTTGCATTGCTATGTCTAGTGATTTGTGTATTTGTACTCCGAGATCCCTTTGTTCCTCGACCCCATTTAGATTCTTATTTTCCAAGTAATATGTGACCTCCTTATTTTGCACAGCAAAATGTAATAATTTCATCTGTTGAAATTAATTTGCCAATTATATGCCTATTCTGCAAGTTTATTAATGTCTTCTTGTAATTTGTTGCAGTCCTCCTCAGTATTGACTATCGCCCCAATTTGGTGTCATCCACAAATTTAGAAATTGTGTTTTTGATACCAAAGTCTAAATCGTTAATATCAATTGTGAACAACAGTGGTCCCAACACTGATCCTAGTGGGACCCCACTTTCCACCTTATGCCATTCTGAATGGCTACCCTTTAGCCCTACACTGCTTTCTGTCTTGAAGCCA
Organism: Somniosus microcephalus; assembly: GCF_052327205.1. Classification (NCBI taxonomy): domain Eukaryota; kingdom Metazoa; phylum Chordata; class Chondrichthyes; order Squaliformes; family Somniosidae; genus Somniosus; species Somniosus microcephalus. Next base: position 13,454,077 of record NC_140999.1, read on the forward strand.
GCTAGCTATCCATGCTGCTACTTGTCCCCTGACTTATGCTCTGACCTTATTCATTAATCTATTCTGTGGCACTTTATTGAAGGCCTTTTGGAAATCTAGATACATTATATCTACTGCATTATCCTTGTCTACTCTCTCTGTTGCCTCTTTAAAGTGGTTGGTCAAGCCTTTTGAAATCCATGCTGAATATTCATTATTCTATTTTTGGTTTCTAGATGTTTTTCTATTTCTATTTTCTCCTTTAGTAGGAGAACAGCCGACCAATGTAGTGCAGATGGTATTGATTTGTTAGCTACCCGACGGACATTCGCAAGGAACAGTGTGTGAGGAGACTGAGCCTGAACAGCAGTATGTGTATATATATATATATATATACACATATATCAGCAGTATATATCAGCAGCTTCAAATTCCTGGGTGTATTCATTACGGAGGACTTAACGTGGTCCCATCACATTGACGTTGTAACCAAGAAGGCATGCCAACGCCTGTTCTTCCTCAGGAGACTGAAGAAATTTGGAATGGCCCCACAGATTCTCACCAACTTCTACCGGTGCACCATCGAGAGTATCCTGTCCGGCTGCATCACTACCTGGTATGGCAACTGCACCGCCACAGACCGCAAGGCTCTACAGATGGTAGTGAAAGCTGCACAACACACTATAGGAATTAAACTACCTGCTGTGCAGGATATCTACCCCGAGAGGTGCTGGGGGAAGGCCCTGAGAATCATTAAAGACGCGAGTCACCCCAGCCACAACCTCTTTGCCCTGCTCCCGTCCGGTAAGAGATACCGAAGCATACGGTCTCATACCAACAGGTTTCGAAACAGCTTCTACCCCAAGGCCATAAGACTCATGAACGATTAATTTATTATTATTTATTACTGTTGTTTTATTTATTATTACTGTCTTTCTATTAGTATTTCTATTAGTATTTTTATTATTGTTATGCCATATTTATTCCAATGTTGGGAGGACTTGTAAAAATCAACATTTCATTGTGCAGTACACACGTCTGCTGCATATATGACAAATAAAATTGAATTGAATTGAATTGAATTGAATGTGAGGAGATGGTGTCTGAACAGCAATCTGATCTCAGACTAAAAATGGAGCAACATTTAGACAGCACTTTTAGAGGAAGTATAAGTGACCATTGCACTCATCCTGTACTCCAGCCGGTGCTTTCAGGCACCAACAGAAGACAACAGTTCCAACAGTTAGTATGTAGTTCACTGTTGCATCAGAGGTAACTGTTAGCCTGTACTCTACATTGAGAACACCTCCCCTCCCGCACTTGCTTTATTCTTTAATGATGTGTATGTAGAGGATAATGGCTAGCTGTTGCTAAAATTGCAAGACCATAATCAAAGGGTTCAGATGACATAATAAACTGTAGCAACCAAGCATCTATCATTGCTTACTATCTATAGATATGAGTGTCAACTTCAGACGTCACACTTCAGAATGTCAAAAGTTTACTAAAATAAGTGAAAGAAAGTCAAACATCTGTGTTTTTTTTACCTTGCTAACTTGGCCTCTGACCAGGGGTCGGATTTGCAAGCAGTTACCCATCGAAAGGAACTTCCTATGACAATTAGCCTGCCCAGGATTTATCTGTTTACTTCCCCACAGGAAGTAGTTGCGACGTTAAGAAGGAAGAAAGAAAGACTTGCATTTCTATAGTGCCTTTCCCAACTTAAGAACGTCCCAAAGCGCTTTACAGCCAATCAAGTACTTTCGAAGCGTAGTCACTGTTGTAATGTAGGAAATACAGCAGCCAATGTGCACACTGCAAGATCCCACAAACAGCAATGTGATAATGACCAGATAATCTGTTTTAGTGATGTTGATTGAGGGATAAATATTGGCCGGGTCACTGGGGATAACTCCCCTGCTCTTCTTCGAAACAGTGCCATGGGATCTTTACGTCCACCCGAGAGAGCAGAAGGGGCCTTGGTTTAATGTCCCATCCAAAAGACAGCACTTCCGACAGTGCAACACTCTCAGTGCTGCACTGGTGTGTCAGCTTAGTGTGTGCTCAAGTCTCTGGAGTGAGACTTGAACCCACAACCTTCTGACTCAGAGACGAGTGCTACCCACTGAGCCACAGCTGCTGGTCTCCACTGTGGGCTGGTTAAACATAGCTCCAGACCTGAGACTACCAATGAGCAACACTGCAGGAAATATATATTTATATTTATATTAAAGTTGAGGAGTCCAGAAGAAGGGGGTATAACCTTAGAATTAGAGCTAGGCTATTCAGGGGTGAAGTCAGCAAGCACCTCTCCATACATTATATTGAAACATATAAGATTCTGAGGGGGCTTGGCAAGGTAGATGCAGAGAAGATTTTTCCCCTCATGGGGGAATCTAGAACTAGGGGGCACAGATTCAAAATAAGGGGTCGCCCATTTAAAACTGAGATGAGGAGGAATTTCTTCTCTCAGAGGGTCGTAAATCTGTGGAATTCTCTACCCCAGAGAGCTGTGGAGGCTGGGTCATTGAATATATTTAAGGTGGTGATAGATTTTTGAAAAATAAGGGAGTGATGGGCTATGGCGAGCGGGCAGGGAAATGGAGCTGAGCCCATTTCAGATCAGTCATGATTTCATTAAATGGCGGAGCAGGCTCGAGGGGCCAAATGGCCTACTCTTGCTCCTATTTCTTATGTTACAAAGGGTAGTGGAAATCTGGAACTTTCTCCCTCGCAAAAAGCTGCTGAGGCTGGGGGTAAATTGAAAATGTCAAAACTGAGATTGATAGAATTTTGATAGGCACGGGCATCAAGCGATTTGGAACCAAGGCGGGTAAATGGAGGTAAGATACAGATCAGCCATGATCTAATTGAATGATGGAACAGGCTCGAGGCGCTGAATGGCCTACGTTCCTGTATTTTGGTCAAGATTTTTATTACAACAGCTAACATTTAACATGTCTATGCCATCCGTTATAATGGGAATTGTCGATGTTAACGTGTCCTGGTAGTGCTGTAGTTGCAGGCTGAGGTCAATATATGGCATTATAGCTCGATCGCAAGCTGTACCACTGCATTCACTGATACTCGACGAGCAATGCCATGGGAGATCTCCTCACAATTACTTTTCTTACTCTTGCAGTGTTGCCTCTTTGTTCCTGCTCTTGCTGCATGGCAGGAAGTTTTTGAGTTTGTAATCAGGAGTCTGGAGGTACATTACATTGCATTTCACCAAATCCCCCACCATCAACATCCTGGGGGTCACCATTGACCAGAAACTTAACTGGACCAGCCACATAAATACTGTGGCAACAAGAGCAGGTCAGAGGCTGAGTATTCTGTGGCGAGTGTCTCACTTCCTGACTCCCCAAAGTCTTTCCACCATCTACAAGGCACAACTCGAGTGTGATGGAATACTCTCCACTTGCCTGGATGAGTGCAGCTCCAACAACACACATGAAGCTCAACACCATCCAGAACAAAGCAGCCCGCTTGATTGGCACCCCATCCACCACCTTAAACATTCACTCCCTTCACCACCAGCGTACCGTGGATGCAGTGTGTACCATCTACAAGATGCACTGCAGCAGCTCGCCAAGGTTTCTTCGGCAGCACCTCCCAAACCCATGACCTCTACCACCAAGAAGGTGTAATGATCAGTAACATGTCATTCTAGAATGGTACACTAGGTGGAGCTGTATGTATATAAGAGTGGGGCTACCCATGATGCACCAGGCTACCCACAAGGCAGTAGTCAAGATGGAGGCCTGCACACTAGTCCACATGGCTGAATAAATGACTAGCTCCAAGCTAGCTGTTCATAATAAGAAAGTCTATTTATCTATGAACATAACATGGTACCAGGATTGGTAAAATCTGCTGAATATTGTGAAACGCGACATGAAGACTTTGAAGCCACCGGAGGGTTTGAAACTCACGGGGAATGTCAACTGCAATTGGCGGACTTTCAAACAACAATTCGAACTCTACATTGCTGCCATCCGATTCGGTACGAAGCCAGACGCAAGGAAAATAGCGTTACTGCTCATGGTTGCAGGCCCGCAGGTGATAGAGGTATTTAATACATTTGTATTTTATCAAGAGGAGAACAGAGAAAAATTGGAAGATGTGCTAAAGAAGTTTGATACATATTGTTCTCCCAAAAAGAACGGAACCTATGAGAGGTACGTGTTCCGTTCACGGACACAGCAGCAAAATGAGACTTTTGATAGCTTTATGACCGATCTGAAACTGAAAGCACAGACATGTAATTTCTCTGAACTGAAATTATCCATGATTCGTGACCAGATTGTGTTTGGTATTCATGATAAAAAGGTCAGGGAACGTCTGTTGAGAGAAACCAAACTAACATTGGAAAAAGCTGTAAACATATGCCAAGCCAGTGAGCTAGCTCAAAAGCACGCGAAGAATTTCAGTGAAATTAATAATGATGCGACTGTAATGAGTGACTGTGCTGCTGTCAGTGCTGTGTCCTACAAGGGGAAGAAACGTGGGCAGAACAGAAATGAAAAGCAATCGGAGGAAGGAATTTTTAATTGTAAATGCTGAGGTTATAAAAACCAGTCAAGACAATGCCCAGCATTTGGGAAAATATGCACAAAATGTAATGGAAAGAATCACTTTGCCAAACAATGCTTTTCAAAAGTAAAAACAAAGAAAGGGCAACAAGTCAATGTGATTGAGGACACTGATTTAAGTGAGACATTTTTTGTAGGAATGGTGTCATGTGACAATATAGAAAAGGATACAGAAAATGTGCAGCCCTCAGGAATGGACAATGCTGAACATAAAGTTAATGCAGTAAAAGAGGACAAATGGATAATCCCACTGCAGGTAAATGGAGCATTAGTTACATTGAAACTAGACACTGGGGCAAAAGCAAACTTAATCAGTATGAGTGACATTAAAAATATGAAAGAAAAGCCCAAAATACAGAAAAAGTCAGTACTACTGAAGAACTATAATGGACAGAAAATAGATAGCTTAGGTGTATGCAGACTTAAAGTGACAGTCAAAGACAAAGTGCATCATCTCATGTTTTCTGTTGTGGCTGAAGGACTTGATTCACTACTAGGTGACAAAGCTTGTGAGGACTTAGAACTGGTCAAGAGAGTATACCGTACAAACTGTGTCATAAGCAGACCAGATGACTCAGTGGATTCTGTAGTGAGTAATTTCCAGGATGTGTTCAAAGGATTTGGAGTTCTACCATTCACTTACAAGATCCAACTAAAGGAGGATGCTCAGCCAGTGGTACATGCTCCACGGAGAGTTCCAGCACCCCTGCGTGACCGGCTCAAGAAAGAACTGGACATAATGACCACGCTAGGAGTCATCAGGAAAGTCGAAGAGCCAACAGACTGGGTTAACTCCATGGTATGTGTAAAGAAAAAGAACAATGATCTAAGAATATGCATGGATCCAAAGGATTTAAATGCAAACATAAAACGTGAACACTACCAGATTCCCAAGCGAGAAGGAATCACCAGTGAAATGTCAGGTGCCAGATACTTCACAAAGCTCGATGCCTCACAAGGATTTTGGCAACTAAAACTGGATGAAGAGAGCACCAAATACTGTACCTTCAACACACCATTTGGCAGGTAATGTTTCCTCAGAATGTCTTTCGGGATAATATCTGCATCTGAAATCTTTCATAGAGCGATGGAACACATAATTGAAGGTCTGGAAGGAGTTCGGGTCTATGTTGATGACATCATCATCTGGGGCTCCACACTGAAAGAACACAATGAGAGACTGACTAAAGTGCTACAGAGCATATGCCGGAATGGACTGAAGCTCAACAAAGCTAAGTGTCAGTTTGGCATCCAGGAAGTCATTTTCCTAGGAGATAATCTATCTGGTAAAGGAATAGAGCCAGATATGGAAAAAGTAAATGCCATACTCAAAATGCCCCGACTCACTGACAAAAAAGGAGTGCTATGCATCATGAGGATGATAAACTTCTTTGGAAAATTCATTCCTAACTTGTCAGCCAAGACAGCCTGTCTGCGAGACCTGCTGCATAAAACAAATGAGTTCGCATGGACAGAAAAACATGAACAAGAGTGGATGAACCTCAAAACAGTGCTGACAACCACACCTGTACTCACCTTCTTTGACCCAACAAAAAGAATCAAAGTGTCAACAGATGCATCAAAAGATGGCCTAGGCGCGGTCTTGCTACAAGCAGAGGGTGAAGATTGGAAGCCTGTTGCCTATGCCTCCAGGTCTATGACTGATTCTGAGTGTCGATACGCCCAGATTGAAAAGGAATGTCTAGGCTTGGTAGTTGGACTAGAAAAGTTCCATGGCTACATATATGGACTTCCCACCTTCACAGTTGAGACAGACCACTGCCCACTGGTTGCCATCATAAAAAAAAATCTGAATGAGATGTCTCCAAGGATTCAACGACTCATGATGAAGCTGCAAAGATATGACTTTGAACTGATCTACACACCAGGCAAACACATAGTGTTAGCAGATGCACTATCCCGAGCACCCACAATGAGTCATGCGAGCTCTACTGAGGAAGACGTGGATGTTCATGTGAGTATGGTCACTGCTGCGCTGCCCGTGTCAGACACAAAATCAAAGCAAATAGCAGAAGAAACAGTAAAAGATACAGTGTTACAAACAGTAATAGAGAACATTCATCATGGTTGGCCAAAAGGTTCCTGTCCAAAGTACTTTCACATAAGGTCAGAGTTGAGTGTCGCAAGTAGACTATTACTAAAACAGAACAGAATAGTCATTCCACAGGCTCTACGTCAAGACATGCTCAAAAGGATTCATGAGGGACACCTCGGAATTGAAAAATGCAAAAGGAGAGCTGGAGACACTGTTTATTGGCCTGGCATAAATAAGGACATTGAGAACATGATCGGCGAATGTGAGACATGTCAAAAACACCAAAACAAACAAGCAAAGGAACCAATGATAGTAGCTGACTTACCAACAGCACCATGGCAAAAGGTTGGTATGGACCTTTTTCATTTGAATGGTAAAGACTATCTATTAGTGATTGACTACTATTCTAACTATCCTGAGATGGCGCTGCTCTCAAGCACCACAGCAAGCAGTGTCATAATGCATGTGAAATCCATCTTCGCCAGACATGGAATTCCCAGGATTGCCGTTAGCAACAACGGTCCGTGCTTCAACTGTAAGGAGTGGCAACAGTTTGCAGCACAGTATGACTTTCAGCACATCACATCCAGTCCTCTGTATGCTCAGTCGAATGGTAAGGCAGAGAAAGGTGTTCAAGTTCTCAAACAGCTACTGAAGAAAGCAACAGAAAGCAAGTCTGATCATTATCTCGCCGTGCTGAGCTACCGAACCTCACCTTTAGACTCTGGTTCTTCACCTGCTGAACTTCTAATGGGTCACAAGTTGCGTACCACGCTACCTTGCTGTGCAAAAGAAAAGCAGAGTAAGGAACTGAGACAGAGACTTCAACTGTTAAAGCTGAAACAGAAATCATACTGTGACAAGTCATCCAAAACTCTGAAACCATTGACAAGGGATGATGTTGTCAGGATTGAGGATCCAGATGCATGGAACAGGAAAGCTACAGTTCTTGAGGAAGTAGGACCAAGGTCATACACTGTTAGAACTGAGGAAGGACAGATTCTCAGGAGGAACTGCCGTTCCCTCCTGAAAACACAAGGAACTATCCAAGAACAAATCGATGACAATGCCGCAACTGAATCTTGTCACTCACCACCAGAACAATCTAACACAAGCACACATACAGGCTCTCATGAAAACACATCCGACTTACCTGTGCTGAGACGATCCACATGTGAAGTAAAAAAGCCTGATAGACTTAATCTTTGAGTATAAAGTAAAGCTTTGAAAATGTGTTGACTATTGTGAAAATGTTTATGTTTATAGAGCACTAACAAAAGTGTTACTGATATCATCTTTATTGTGTTTCTTGAAAGTTGATTGATATTGATTTTGTTTAACCTCAAAGAAAGGGGGATGTAATGATCAGTAACATGTCATTCTAGGATGGTACACTAGGTGGAGCTGTATGTATATAAGAGTGGGGCTACCCACAATGCACCAGGCTACCCACAAGGCAGTAGTCAAGATGGAGGCCTGCACACTAGTCCACATGGCTGAATAAATGACTAGCTCCAAGCTAGCTGTTCATAATAAGAATGTCTATTTATTTATGAACATAACAGAAGGACAAGGGCAGCAGGCACATGGGAACACCACCACCTCCAAGTTCCCCTCCAAGTCACACACACCATCCTGACTTGTAAATATATCAGCCGTTCCTTCATCATCACTGGGTCAAAGTCCTGGAACTCCCTCCCTAACAGCACTGTGGGAGCACCTTCACCACACGGAACTGCAGCAGTTCAAGAGGGCGGCTCACCACCACCTTCTCGAGGGCAATTAGGGATGGGCAATAAATGCCGGCTGTGCCAGCGATGCCCACATCCCATATTCAAAATATAATGCGAGCATTGTAGAACTCCCAGGTTGCTGCAGGCAGTGAATTAAAGAAAGCACACTACCTTCTAATGTCACATTGTGTCAATGTATCATAAGAACATAAGAAATAGGAGCAGGAGTCGGCCATTTGGCCCTTCGAGCCTGCTCCGCCATTCAATAAGATCATGGCTGATCTTCTTCCTCATCTCCACTTTCCTGCGCTATCCCCATATCTCTTAATATTCAAAAATCTGTCGATCTCTGTCTTGAATATACTCCCAGCAGTCAAAGGTGTGAATGGTGTCCAAACAGGTCAGTCAGGGAAACATTACATCAAAGAACAATGAGGTGGGATCACAAGGGGTCAAATATTGCAGATGCTGGGGTCTGCAGCATCTGCAATATTTGACCCCTTGTGACCCCACCTCATTGTTCTTTGATGTAATGTTTCCCTGACTGACCTGTTTGGACACCATTCACACCTTTGACTGCTGTGATTATCTCTCTGCCGAGGTGTGATAAATGGCAGTTGGGAAGGTTACCTGTAAACATCTGACATGATTCTCTGACTATATAAGCTGTGTCTTTATGCATTTCTCCACTTCACCTGAAGAAGGAGCAGCGCTCCAAAAGCTTGTGATTTCAAATAAAGCTGTTGGACTATAACCTGGTGTCGTGTGACTTCTTACATTTGTCCACCCCAGTCCAACTCCGGCATCTCCACACCTTGAATATACTCAGCAACTGAGCCTCCACAGCCCTCTGGGGTAGAGAATTCCAAAGATTCACCACCATCTCCTCATCTCAGTCCTAAATGGCCGACCCTTTATTCTGAGGCTGTGATCCCTGGTTCTAGACTCCCCAGCCAGGGGAAACATCCTCCCTGCATCCACCCTGTAAGAATTCCTATTGTGTTGCAACTGTACTCGCAGATCTGTGCGTATTCTGACATTTAACAGTTATTATGACCAAAATGTGGATGAGAGAATCAAGCCTGAGCTGTGCTGAGTTCTGCAATCTGCACAATGAGAGTTCTACTTAACATAATGTATCATGTTGCAGTTATTCAATGCATCACTACCAGTTGATTTTGTGTAAAAATAAAGTAGTGTTCATAATTCTTAGACATCCAATATTCCTGTAATAGCTTTTTCATTGCTTCATTGGTGAAGTTGGAATATGAGCGGTTGTCAAAATAACTCAATTATAATCTATTGGGTTTCCAGTCTTACCCGGGGAGCATTAATTTGTAATACATAATAAATGAACAAAGGAATAAATATTAAAATACATTTTAAAAATCAGATACACATATTACTTCAAACAACAAGGGCATATAGACTATATAAGATCATGTTCTTCATTAGCTTAATTTATTCGACGTTTCAATTTAAACAAAAATCTTTGCCAATATCCTCCCTGCTTCTCTCCTGGAGGTATTGGTTCCTTTCTAGGGTATGTTTCCCACCACACCAGTTGTTCTCTGGTAGCTACTTACTCATTCCTTCTAAATTCCAAATACCTGGTCTCTCTCTCCTCCCCATACATGAAGGGTTATGGGGAGCGGGCAGGGAAGTGGCTTTGAGCCCAAGATCAGCCATGATCTTACTGAATGGCGGAGCAGGCTCGAGGAGCCAAGTGGCCTATTCCTGCTCCTATTTCTTATGTTCTTAGATGGGATCTTGGGCTTCAGAAATAGAGGTATTGAGTACAAAAGTAGAGAAGTTATGCTGAGCCGTTATAAAGTGCTGGTTAGGCCACAACTGGAATATTACATCCAGTTCTGGTCACCACACTTTAGGAAGGATGTGAAGGCCCTTGAGAGGGTGTAGAGGAGATTTACCAGAATGGTTCTGGGGATGGGGGATCTTAGCTACAAGGACAGGTTGGAGCAGCTGGATTTGTTTTCATTAGAGCAAAGGAGGTTGAGGGGTGATTTGATAGAGGTGTACAAGGTTATGACGGGTTTGGATAGGCTAGACGGGGAAAGGCTGTTCCCATTAATTGATGGTACAAGGACACAGATTTAAGGTTTTGGGCAAGAGATACAGGGGGGATGTGAGGAAAAACTTTTTTACGCAGCGAGCGGTGAGGACCTGGAACTCGCGGCCGACGGAAGTGGTGGAAGTGGAGACACTCAGGCCTAGAAATTGGGTTTTGGTCTTGCCAGGGCTGTAGCGCCAGAAAGTTTGCGCCAGCGGTAATGCGGCAGCGCGCGACGAAAATTCGGGTGCGCCGGGCCCAGATGGCGGCGGGCGCTAAAACCCTCCTTTAGTGCCTCAAAACGGGCGTGAACTTGGGTTTCCCGGCGCTAATCCCCCGCTGCGGCACCCGATGCGGTGCGGCAGGCGGGGGAACTGCAGGCCTCCTCCTCCTGTTAAGGAGGAGCTGCCTGCAGCCGACAACTGTCCGGCGGATTGACCCGACATCTGAGCCCGGCACCTCGGGGAAGTGCCGGGCTCGCATCAGACACTGATCAGGGCCGCGGGGGGGGAATGCAGGAGTCCGGGAAGGGAGGTGCGGGCAGGCGGCCGCCGGGAACGCGGCCGGCCGCCGCTCCACCTTTATGCGCCGGCGCACACTGGGGGAAGACTCTGTTGCCAGAGTCTTAGTTGCGCCTGCCACGGGCGAGGCGGGTGCAACTGAATTTCGGCTTGGGGCCGGGTTACCACGGCAACCGGGACGCTGCGCACACCGATGACGTCATCGGTGCCGGCGCAGCGCTACCGGTGCAACGCCGATTTAGGGCCCCAGGGAATTTCTCAACTGGCCATAACTCCGGCGCTAGGCCCTCTAGCGCCTCAAATGCGGCGCTAAGCCTACCGAATTTCTAGGCCTCAATGTTTTCAAGGGGAGACTGGATAGGCACTTGAGGGAAATAAACTTGCAGGGCTACGGGGATAGAGCGGGGGAATGGGATTGACTGGACTGCTCTGCAGAGAGCCGGCGTGGACTCGATGGACCAAATGGCCTCCTTCTGTGCCTCTATGACTCTATACCCTCGCTGTGACGAGGTGAAAACTCACCCCACCTCCTCCCACTCTATACTCATTCTCTCCCCCGCCCCAGGATCTCAAAAAACATGGCTCTCCTTGCCTCCCTCCGTTTTCCCTTGCTCCTGCAAGTTACAAGCTATTAAAGTTCGGATTTTAAAGCCTGCAGGCTGGAGGAGGAATGGAAGAGCCAGGGAGATAAAGAGTTCCTTAGTGCTGAGATCCTGGGAAATGAACAAGTCAGGTGCCACAGAGCACATCAATGGTCTTTTGTAGAGTCTCAGGGTATTTCATTCCGGAAAACTCGTATGATGCGCTATCTCTGCATCACTGGCTGTGTTGAGGAAATTAGATAAATGGCATCCAGTCATTGGCAATGAATAAGTTAAATCCCTGGAATTAACTTAAAAAAAAAATCTATCAGGAAAGCTGGCTCCAGTGTTATGACGTGGCTGAAACTGACAGATGAAGTCTTGTGGCCAAATATGCAGTAGTTGACGAGAGGTTAAATATTTAGTCCTGATGGTGAGATTGGGAGAAAATTGAGGTCACTATCTGGTCCTTCAGCAGCAGGGTAAAGTGTGGGATTCACTGTGGTGCATCCAAGTACATCGCACTCAAGAAGCATTCAAATGATGCCAATAAAGTCTCCCCACCCCTCCCAAAATAAGTCATCATAAAACCTACCCAACGTACAGTGACTCACCAAAACATGCCAGGACACCCACTTAAAATATCACTGCACAATGCTGTTAAATAACCTCAAAATAGCCAGATTGTAGTTTTACCCATACTGCCTCAGTATCGTACCCACAAATACAGCTCAACTAAGTGGTCCCCCAGTCAACGTGAGGATTAAGAAATGTGAAATAGGGGCCATCAGGGAAGATCTCCTCTCTGTGCTGTAATGCAAATACATTCTCTATAAAAACATTTCCAATTTCACTAAAAATATTGCACAGAACCGATTAAATCTTCTCTGCAGGAGACATTAAATAGTCTCCTTTTGAAGACCTTTATACTTGAACCTTTCCTGATTTTCTTCACTAGTCTCAAAAGGTGCTGCTGCTTTTTGAGATATAACCTGCACAATAGCATGAATGGGCCTTGCTCCAATGCTGCATATATGTATATATATATAATCTACAATAGAAGGTCCCAGGGTTGATCTCCGCTATGTTCCGAGTTTCGGGCAGGACAGGGTGTGTGATACTGTAAATGGCTTTAGTGTTCCTGGCTTAGGGAAGTGGGGGGTGCGGGGCGGTGGGGGTTGAAATTCAGCTATCGGTCCCCTTCATGATCATTGTCCAATGACCCTTGATGGAACAAAGTGCATTTGTAGGAGTCAGGTTAAAATGTATCAGGCGCAAGTGTGATAACCCCCACCCCCGCCACCCCTCCTATCAACTGTCATCAAAGTACCGGCTCACTGTCCAAGCTCACTCATGATGGGGGGAAACTGTTTCCACTAGCGGGTGGGTCAGTAACCAAAGGACACAGATTTAATATAATTGCCAAAAGAAACAGGGGGAAGATGAGAATTATTTTTTTATGCAGCGAGTTGTTATGATCTGGAATGCGCTGCCTGAAAGGGCGGTGGACGCAGGTTCAAGAGTAACTTTCAAAGGGGAATTGGATAAATACTTGAAAAGTGAAGGGGTTAAAAGTTAGATTTGCGGCTTTACTGACTAGCTGGCTGATGTAATAAAGGAGAAGTCTGGCAGAACACAGACAGTTGCTGACAGTTGGAAAAAGCATATTACACGATGATTGGGGGAGTGAAAGAAGGCGAAGAGGCCATGCATTGAACAATGGGCTGCCAATGTGATTTGCGAAGATGTGGTTAAGTGTACAAAATTGGATAAGAGCTAAAGAGCAGAACAATGGCAGATGTGGAAACAGGGCAAATGAGATAAACAAGATGTGTTTTGTGGCGATGTGATTAAGTGTATGTGACTTGAACAATTAATTGGCCAAGTCCCGAAGATGTGAAGGAAACAAGATGTAAGATTGTAAGATTGTATATAAGCCAACTGCTCGAATGTACAAATTAGACTTCCGTCTCAGCTCAGACTTAGAGGGCCTCTCCCTGCACGTGCATTAATAAAGATCGCTTGGAACCAGAACACGCTCATCTCCATCTGCTTTGGGGCAGAGAGAAATCCCACAACAAAAAGGAAAAATGTTCAGGGATATGGGGAAAGAGCAGCGGAGTGGGACTAATTGGAGAGCTCTTTCGAAAGAGCTGGCACAGGCACGATGGGCCGAATGGCCTCCTTCTGTGATGTATCATTCTATGAGAGATGGCTACTTGGTTGAGGTAGCAGAGGATGGCCAGTGCCTGTGTGGACGTATTACCCAGCAAGATCCATCAACTTCAGGAGAGGAGGGGAGAAAATGAGACGGGGTGGGGGGAGAGAACTCAAAAACATGAAACAAAAAAATTAAGCACGTTTATATTTCAAGGCAGTAAGACCCTCCACCCGCTTCCTTTTAAGATGGATGTGGACAATGTCAAAGTGACTGGACCTCACTGGGGGCACGTTTCATTTGGGTACATGATGGAGCTGTACAAAACGCTGGTGAGGCCACAGCTGGAGTACTGTGTGCAGTTCTGGTCGCCTCACTATAGGAAGGATGTGATTGCTTTGGAGAGGGTGCAGAGAAGATTCACCAGGATGTTACCTGGGATGGAGCGCCTCAGCTATGAAGAAAGACTAAACAGGCTGGGGTTGTTTTCCTTGGAGCAAAGAAGGCTGAGGGGGGACCTGATTGAGGTGTACAAAATGATGAGGGGCATAGATAGGGTAGATAAAGAGGAACTTTTCCCCTTAGTAGGGGGGTCAATAACAAGGGGGCATAGATTCAAGGTAAGGGGCAGGAGGTTTGGAGGGGATTTGAGGAGGAACTTTTTCACCCAGAGGGTGGTTGGAATCTGGAACTCACTGCCTGAAAGGGCGGTAGAGGCAGGAACCCTCATAACATTCAAGAAGCATTTGGATGAGCACTTGAAATGCTATTGCATACAAGGCTATGGACCAAATGCTGGAAAATGGGATTAGACTGGACAGGGATTGATGGTCGGCGCAGACACGATGGGCCGAAGGGCCTCTTTCTGTGCTGTATAACTCTATGACTCTATGACTCTCTATTTGAAGCTCTGCATAGAATGCTGCACCTTATTTTTAAAAAAATGCACTCTAAAAGGCTGTCTGCAGTAAGAGCCTCAAAAAGGTTAGCATGCCAGAAAGGGAATGTGCGACAGAACTGCTGGCCTGGACGCCAGGGAGCAGACTGTTTTTGTCACTCCTTCCAAACGTTGCAGTTAGATGGCGTGTGCCTCACTTTTAAACCGTATGCCAAAGAGCAATCAATCAGGGCTCTGTCTGTGTGCTTTTTGAGCCCAATCAGGCTTGGTATACTGACAGCGGGACGCATTAAAGCAAAATACCCATTTAAAATAGTATTGTGTCATCTTCAATTACAATAATTTTAACGTGCATTGCTTTGTGGTTTGAAGGAAGACAGCTATTTGTCAATCTTACGAAGGTAAAACTAAAGGCAAGAATTATTGAAAAGCACTTGTTTGTTGACATACCCATTCTAATGAAAGGCAAGCACTACCTGTCCTTTCTGCTGACAGATGCTTATTCATAGACGTAGCACTTCGGCAAAAACTTGTGTTAACTGATACGGTCCAGTCCTCTTAAAGGAATCAATTTGGGCCACGATACCCTGATTCCCTTAAGTGGAATGATCCCTGACTCCCTGTACTGATGCCCTGAACTCTGCTAGTCTATTGTGTTTGCCTTTCTCTGATTAAAGTGGTGAAAATTGGATTATACAGGCGTTTTGCTGCAGTTCTAGCTGAGTTCCGATCCAACAAACTTTTCAGTTTTGAAAGCAGGCAACTGATACATATAACAACAACTTGCATTTACATTGCGCCTTTGCAAAACGTCCCAAGGCGCTTCACCAGAAACTTATCAAACAAAATTTGTTACCAAGTCGCATAAGGAGATATTGGGGCAGTAATTCCTCCCCAAACGCATGAGTACGGAAGGGGTACTCACGCGTCTGGCCGGAGGAAATGCCGGTTTTCAGCATGCACAGCGCATGCGCTGAAAACCGGCATTTCCTCTCCTCTAACCCAAGAGGTGAAGAGGCTAGCGCGTGCGCTGTAGGGGGGCAGTGCGTGCGTCTTGGATTTCCTCTGTTTTGGGGGATTTGCGCATGTGTAAAGGCCTCTGGTCTTTACGCTTGTAAAAAGCACACGTAAGTATTTATTTTTACAGGTAAGTGGTGTTTTAGTGCAATTTAGAATTTTTTTCCCACAGGTTTATTATTTTAAAGAATCTACAATAAGGTAAGTTTAGTTTTAGACCCTTTTTATTAAAAATTTATTTTTTTCAAAAAAAAAATTATTGTTTAAATTATTTTTTTAAACTTATTTATACTTAATTTAATGATTGGGATGTTTTTTAAAATTTTATTTAAAGTTTAAGTAGTGTTTTGGGGTGCAGTACTTTTCATGAGTTTGACAGTTCTTACTCTCAAACTTATGAATGAAGTTTCCCCTCCCCTGATTGGCTGAACAGTGCTCACCTGATCCCAGCCGGCACATCGCACTAACTACGCCGCTGGGTCAGGTTAGCACAGCGCGCCGACATCAGAACCGGGCCACTGACAGGAAATCCACCGCGGGCCAGGTTTCAGATGTCGGCGCGCCGGGTAAGTGCACATCAGGGGCTTGCACGCGCGGCAAGCCCCCGACACCAAGTTCTGGGCCATTAGGACAAGTGACCAAAAGCTTGGTCAAAGAGGTAAGTTTTAAAGAGTGTTTTGACTGAGAAGAGGGAAGTCCAGAGCCTAGGGCCTAGGCAGCAGAAAGCATAGCCACCAACAGTGGAACAATAAAAATCGGGGATACGCAAGAGGCTAGAATCGGAGGAGAGCAGAGATCTCGAAGGTTTGTAGGGCTGGAGGAGAACACAGAGTTAGGGATCCGGGGCAAGGCCAGAGGGGGATTTGAAAACAAGGATGGGAATTTTAAAATCAAGGCATTGTCGGAGCAGGAGACAATGTAGGTCAGCAAGCGCAGTGGCGATGAGTGAATGGGACTTGGTGTGAGTTAGGATACGGAGGGCAGAGTTTTGGATGAGCTCTAGTTTACGCAGGATGCAAGGTGAGAGGCCGGCCAGGAGCGCATTGAAATAGTTGAGCCTAAAGGTAACAAAGGCATGGATGGGGGTTTCAGCAGCCGATGGATGCGCTGAGGCAGGGCTAGAGATGGGTGATGTTATAGAGGTGGAAGGTGATGAAGCGGATATGGGATCGGAGGCTTATCTCAGGGTCAAATATGATAATAAATATTTTAGAGAAGGCTAATCTGGAAGAAATTAAACCAATTTGTAGTCAAAGAATCATAGAATGGTTACAGCACAGAAGGAGGCCATTTGGCCCGTTGAGCCCGTGCCGGCTCTCTGCAAGAGCACTTCAGCTAGTCCCACTCCCCCACCCTTTCCCCGTAGCCCTGCAAATTTCTTTCCTTCAGGTACTTATCCAACTCCCTTTTGAAAGCCACGATTGAATCTGCCTCCACCACCCTTTCAGGCAGTGCATTCCAGATCTTAACCACTCGCTGCGTAAAAAAGTTTTTTCTTACTTGGCCTTTGGTTCTTTTGCCAATCACCTTATATCTGTGCCCTCTGGTTCTCGACCATTCTGCCAATGGGAACAGTTTCCCTCTATCTACTCTGTCCAGACCCCTCATGATTTTGAACACCTCTATTAAATCTCCTCTCAATCTTCTCTGCTCCAAGGAGAACAACCGCAGCTCCTCCAGTCTATCAACGTAACTGAAGTCCCTCATTCCTGGAATAATTCTCGTAAATCTTTTCTGCAGCCTCTCTAAGGCCTTCACATCCTTCCTAAAGTGCGGTACCCAGAACTGGACACAGTACTCCAGTTGGGGCCGAACCAGTGTTTTATACAGGTTCATCATAATTTCCACACTTTTGTACTCTTTACCTCTATTAATGAAGCCCGGGATCCCGTAAGCCTTTTTAACTTTCTCAACCTGCCCTGCCACCTTCAACGAATTGTGCACACATACCCCCAGGTCTCTCTGTTCATGCACCCCCTTCACGAATGTACCATTTAGTTTATACTTCCTCTCCTCATTCTTTCTACCAAAATGTATCACTTCACACTTTTCTGCGTTAAATTTCATCTGCCACATGTCCACCCATTTCACCAGCCTGTCTATGTCCTCTTGAAGTTTATCCCTATCCTCCTCACTGTTCACTATACTTCCAAGTTTTGTGTCATCTGCAAATTTTGAAATTGCGCCCTGTACACCCACGTCCAAGTCAATATATATCAAGAAAAGCAGTGGTCCTAGAACCGACCACTGGGGAACACCAGTGTATACCATCCTCCAGTCTGAAAAACAACCGTTCACCACTACCCTCTGTTTCCTATCACTTAGCCAATTCCATATCCATGCTGCCACTGTCCCTTTTATTCCATGGGCTTTAACTTTGCTGGCAAGCCTATTATGTGGCACTTTGTCGAATGCCTTTTGGAAATCCATGTACACCATGTCAACCGCATTGCCCTCATCAACTCTCTCTGTTACCTCATCAAAGAACTCAATCAAGTTAGTTAAACATGAATTTGCCTTTAACAAATCTATGCTGGCTTTCCTTAATTAATCCACACTTGTCCAAGAGACTGTTAATTATGTCCCTGATTACTGTTTCTAAAAGCTTCCCCACTACCGAGGTCAAACTGACTGGCCTGTAGTTGCTGGGTTTATCCTTACACCCTTTTTTGAACAAGGGTGTAACATTTGCAATTCTCCAGTCCTCTGGCACCACCCCTGTATCTAAGGAGGATTGGAAGATTATGGCCAGTACCTCCGCAATCTCCTCCCTCAATTCCCTCGGCATCCTAGGATGCATCCCATCCGCTCCTGGTGATTTATGTATTTTAAGTACAGCCAGACTTTCTAATGTCTCCTCTTTATCAATTTTTATCCTATCAAGTATCTCCACTACCTCCTCCTTTACTATGTCAATGGCAGCATCTTCTTCCTTGGTGAAGACAGATGCAAAGTACTTGTTTAGTACCTCAGCCATACCCTCTGCCTCCATGCATAGGTCTCCTTTTTGGTCCCTAAATGGCCCCACCCCTCCTCTTGCTACCCTTTTACTATTTATATGCCTATAGAAGACTTTTGGATTACCTTTTATGTTGGCTGCCATTCTATTCTCATGCCCTCTCTTTGCCCCTCTTATTTTCTTTTTCACTTCTCCTCTGACCTTTCTATATATAGCCTGATTCTCAGATGTATTTGCAACCTGACATCTGTCACATGCATTCTTTTTCTGCTTCATCATATTCTCTGTCTCTTTCATCATTTCCCCCTAGTGGGAATGTACCTCAACTGTACCTGAACTATTTCCTCTTTAAAGGCAGCCCATTGTTCCACTACAGTTTTGCCTGCCAATCTTTGATTCCAGTTTACCCGGGCCAGATCCATTCTCATCCCACTGAAATTGGCCTTCCCCCCCAGTTAAACATTTTTACTCTAGATTGCTCCCTGTCCTTTTTCATAGCTAATCTAAACCTTATGATACTATGATCGCTGTTCCCTAAATGTTCACCTACTGACACTTGCTCCACTTGACCTACCTCATTCCCCAGAACCAGATCCAGCAATGCCACCTCCCTCGTCGGGCCAGAAACATACTGATCAAGAAAGTTCTCCTGATCATACTTCAGAAATTCTTCCCCTTCTCTGCCCTTTACACTATTACGATCCCAGTCTATATTAGGATAGTTGAAGTCCCTCATTATCACTACTCTATAGTTCTTGCACCTCTCTGTAATTTCTCTGCAATTTTGCTCCTCCATATCTTTCTCACTATTTGGTGGTCTATAGAATACACCTAGTAGTGTAATGGCGCCTCTATTATTTCTTAACTCTAGCCATATAGATTCTGTCCTTGACCCCTCCAAGACATCCTCCCTCTCCAGCACTGTAACATTCTCCTTGACCAATACTGCCACACCACTTCCTATCTTTCCTTCCCTATCTTTCCTGAACACTTTATAACCAGGAATATTTAATACGCAATCCTGCCCTTTTTTGAGCCAGGTCTCAGTTATTGCCACATCATATTTCCATGTGGCTATTTGCACCTGTAGCTCACTTACCTTGTTCACTATGCTTCGTGCGTTCCATACATACACTGTAAACCCATCTTAGACCATCCTGTATTCTCTCTTAATTTGGCCCCACCTAATACCTTGAGTCCCTTGAGTTCAGACAGTTGAGGGGTGACTAATTGGGGTGTTTAAAATGATAAACGGATTCGATATAGATAAAGAGAATCTATTTTCTCTGATGGGGGATATCCAGAACAAAGAATCTTAAAATTAGTGCTAGGCCAATCAGGAGTAAAATCAGGAAGCACTTTTTCACACAAAAGATAGTGGAAATGTGGAATTCTCTCTACCAAAAGGCTGCGGCTGCTGAGGGTCAATTAAAATTTTCGAGACTGAGATGGACAGATTTTTATTAAGCAAGGTTATCAAGGGATATGGCCCAAATGCTGGCAAATGGAGTTGAGGTCCAGATCAGCCATGATCTAACTGAATGGCGGAACAGGCTTGCGGGGCTGAATGGCCTCCTCCTGTCCCAAGCTATCTGAGGGCTGCTGCCCATAGAGCTATATTCCAGCACGAGTCAGAAGACGAGCGAAGGAGAGAAATTGGATAAAAGATAAACTGTTCAGTATAAATGACAGATAGCTAGTTGTGACGTTACCTGTTATTCAATCTCAGAGATTCTGCTGATATTCATAAATTGGTCAAACTTTACTTTCCTGGTTTATGACATTTTAATGGCCATTCAATGAAACTATAGCCTTGTAAGTCCCTGCCAACTGTCCATTAGCATCTACGTAATGCAATTTAGATCTGCAAGCTTTAACGAGGATTGTAAAATATATTTAGGCCTCGGTTTTTATTTCCACCTTTACACTTTTAGCCTTTGCCTTAAAAATACATAAAAACTCCCCCAAGCAGTTTAGAAGATAGAGTTGTTGGCCAGTGTGGTACTAAGGCATGTGGACCAGGAGGCCCCAGTTCCAACCTCTGGTCTGTGTAGGCTTGGCTGATTTCTACTGGGGTGCTAGAGTTGGCCTCGGTGCTCCTGGGTTACAGATGGGGGGGGGGGGGGAATAATCAGTCAGCGTTCCCATTCCCGATTCCCTGCTGTAACGTTTTCACAGGGCAAGAACAGGAATGGGTTCAGGCGTGAGGCCCACTGCAGTCAAATAGCCTGCAAATCCTGGCCTCACAGATCAAGGATGGCAACTCGGCAAGGAAGGAGTTGGCCACCTACTGAACTGTACCCCAGCTAGCGTTCAGGAAAGGTGGGCAGAAACATCTGTACGCCTCCGTATAAATAACTAATGGGATGGTTTTTCTGATAAGCCCTGTGCTGGTTTGAATCCTCCACCTCCACTTCAACTTTCCTTGCTGCATAAAAGGCTATCGTAAATAGAGACAAAATAAGTAAAATTAAAATACTTGTCAACTTTACATCAGTTTAATAAATGAAAAGCTTTTATCTGTCTGGTGCCGTTTTATGTTGCACTTTATTGTGAGCAGATGTAAAGCATGGACATATCATCTACAGTAAGAGCTGCTCGTGACTGAGACGGATTATACTTCCTCGGGGAGTGCACATTAACCCTCTCTATCCATTATAGTATATATTTCTACCAATAAATTAATTGCTGCTAATGTATTTTATGTGTTTTTCTGACACTAATAGCATTGCAAAAATGGCCCATTTTTTTTTTATAGATCCCATCACAATCCGTTAGACTTAACTTTGTAATCCCCTACACTCTGAAAATTAAAAGGAGGGAGAAATATTCGGCAGAGAATTCAACAACTGCCCAAGCAGGTAGTTAACTGTAGTGTAGTGATTGTGGCAATAGACTAACAACCAAGAGATCGTGAGTTCAAAAACCACTACGGCAAATTGAGTCCAATGAATCCGGGGAGAATAATTGACCATGAAAGCTGCTGGATTGCTGCAGTGCCATTTCTCAGCGTATCTGCGGGCAAATTGATTTAAAAAAAAAATGTTATCAAGCTACCTTTTAGAGAACCATTGGCTTCTGGGCAGACGGTCGACTGTGGGAGTCACACACACCAGGTACATCCCAAGGTGGATTCCAGGCTGTGCTGAATTAACTGGTCTTAGTTAGGGTGACAGTAGGTACGCCCCAGTCAGTCATAGAATCATAGAATAGAAACATAGAATGGTTACAGCACAGTAGGAGGCCATTCGGCCCGTCGAGCCTGTGCTGGCTCTCCACTAAAGCACTTCAGCTAGTCCCAACCCCCCCGTAGCCCTGCAAATTTCTTTCCTTCAGGCATCAATCTAATTCCATTTTGAAAGGCACGATTGAATCTGCCTCCACCGCCCTTTCAGGCAGTGCATTCTGGATCCTAACCGCTCACTGCGTTAAAAAGTTTTTTTCTTACGTCACCTTTGGATCTTCTGCCAATCACGTTAAATCTGTGTCCTCTGGTTCTCGACCCTTCTGCCAATGGGAACAGTTTCTCTCTATCTACTCTGTCCAGATCCCTCAGGATTTTGAACACCTCAATCAAATCTCCTCTCAACCTTCTCTGCGCCAAGGAGAACAACCCCAGCTTCTCCAGTCTATCCAGTAACTGAAGTCCCTCATCCCTGGAACCATTCTCGTATACCTTTTCTGCACCCTCTCTAAAGCCTTCACATCCTTCCTAAAGTGTGGTGCCCAGAATTGGACACAATGCTCCAGTTGTGGCCGAACCAGTGTTTTATAAAGATTCATCATAACTTCCTTGCTTTTGTACTGCCTCCATTTATATAGCGCAGGATCCTGTAAGCTTTTCTAACCGCTTTCTCAACCTGCCCTGCCACCTTCGAAGATTTATGCACATATACCCCCAGGTCTCTCTGTTCATACACCCCTTTACAATTGTACCCTTTAGTTTATATTACCTCTCCTCGTTCTTCCTACCAAAATGTATCACTTCACACTTTTCTGCATTAAATTTCATCTGCCACGTGTCCGCCCATTCCACCAGCCTGTCCATGTCCTCTTGAAGTCTATCACTATCCTCCTCACTGTTCACTATACTTTCAAGTTTTGTGTCATCTGCAAATTTTGAAATAGTGCCCTGTACACCCAAGTCCAAATCATTAATATATATCAAGAAAAGCAGTGGTCCTAGTAACAAACCCTGGGGAACACCACTGTATACCTTCCTCCAGTCGGAAAAACAACTGTTCACCACTACTCTCCGTTTCCTGTCACTTAGCCAATTGCGTATCCCTGCTGCCATTGTCCCTTTTATTCCATGGGCTTTAACTTTGCTGGCAAGCCTATTACGTAGCACTTAATCAAACACCCTTTGGAAATCCATGTACACTACGTCAACCGCATTGCCCTCATCGACCCTCTCGATTACCTCTCAAAAAATTCAAAAAAAGTCACTGTGCTCCTATGCTTCATGGTGTCATGATCCTGGTAGTCTCCGGGCTTCGGTTCCATCTGTGTTGCTGGTGGGGTTGCCACGTCTGTAGTGGGTATCTCATATCCCTCAATCCTATCACATTGCTCACAAGGTTGACTACGGCGGGGTGGGTGAGGGGGGTGCGGAGGAGAGGAATGGTAGACTATCTTAAGATAAATGCACTGTGTGAACTCCCTGGGTACCTTGTACAGGCCTGAATGGCGGGTCTCCTGTGATTGGTCACCGGCTGCACATTTTCAGCGCTCCACCATTGGCGGCCGTGCCGTCAGTTGCCTAGGCCCTAAACTCTGGAATTCCCTCCCCTAACCCTCCCCGCCTCTTGTTCCTCCTTTAAGTCACTCCTTAAAACCTACCTCTTTGACCAAGCTTTTGGTCACCTAATATCTCCTTATGTGGCAAATTTTGTTTGATAATTCTCCAGTGAAGCACCTTGGGGGGTTTCTTTATGTTAAAGGTGCTATATAAATGCTGGTTGTCATTGTTGATAGAGTGGAATCCTTTTCTATTTACACAGAACAGCAGGCTCTGATGGCAATGTGTGTGCAGTCAATGCTGCCCTACGCTTGAGGAGAGCCAGCCACTGCTGCAAAGCCACGAGCTCGCTCCCGAGGTCAATAGGGACGGTGGTGTACTGCTGTGCCCTGGAGAACAGGGCGTCGGTGATCTGCTTCATACAGCGACGTACTGCAGATTGAGATGTGTGGCTGATGTCCCCTGTAGCAAAAATGAAAGGATCCAGTGGCGCAAAAAAAAATTAAGGGCTGTGGTGACTTTTGAGAGCCACTGGCAAAAACATGGCTTCCCTGGTCCAGGAGGCAGCAAGCAGGTCCTTTTTGCAAGGTTGCTGCAGAGGTCATCGGGACCTGACTACAATTTTAACTCAGCGGCCTGCAGTGGGGCCAGAAGTGGGCCAAAAGTGAGCTACAGGAGAGAATAGAAGAACATCTAGAAACAAAAAATATAATAATGAATAGTCAGCATGGATTTCAAAAGGGAAAATCTTGCTTGACCAACCTCATTGAATTTTTTGAAGAAGTAACAGAGAGAGTAGACAAGGGTAATGCAGTAGATGTAATTTATCTAGATTTTCAAAAGGCCTTCGATAAGGTACCCCATAATAGACTGATGAAGAAGGTCAGAGAATGCGGAGTCAGGGGACAAGTAGCAGAATGGATTGCTCGCTGGCTTCAGGACAGAAAGCAGAGAGTAGGAGTAAAGGGTAGCTATTCACAGTGGCAGAAGGTGGGTAGTGGTGTTCCACAAGGATCAGTGCTGGGACCACTGCTGTTCACAATTTACATTAATGATTTAAACTTTGGAATCAAAAACACAATTTCTAAATTTGCGGATGATACCAAATTGGGGGGTACTGTCAATACTGAGGAGGACTGCAACAAATTACAGGCGGACATTAATAAACTTGCAGAATGGGCATATAATTGGCAAATGAAGTTCAACACAGTTAAATGTGAGGTATTACATTTTGGTAGGAAGAATAGGGAGGTCACTTATCACTTGGAGGGTGCGAGTCTAGGTGGGGTAGAGGAACAAAGGGATCTCGGAATACAAATACACAAAAGGTTAGCACTGTTGCCTCACAGCGCCAGGGACCCGGGTTCAAATCCGGCCTCGGGTGACTGTCTGTGTGGAGTTTGCACATTCTCCCCGTGTTTGCGTGGGTTTTCTCCGGGTGCTCCGGTTTCCTCCCACAGTCCAAAGATGTGCGGGTTAGGATGATTGGCTATGATAAATTGACCCTTAGTGTTAGGGGGATTAAATACGTGGGGTTATGGGGATAGGGTGGGATATGTGTTGGTGTAGGGGTTACGGGGATCGGGTGGGATATGTGTCGGTGCAGGCTCGATGGGCCGAAATGGCCTCTATCTGCACTGTGGGGTTTCTGTGATTCTGTGATTCTGTGAAATCACTAAAAGTTGCGACACAGGTTAGCAAGGCCATAAAAAAAGCAAACCAAGCACTAGGGTTTATTTCTAGAGGGATAGAATTGAAAAGTAGGGAAGTTATGCTAAACCTGTATCGAACCTTGGTTAGACCACACTTAGAGTACTGCGTACAGTTCTGGTCGCCATATTATAAAAAGGATATACAGGCACTGGAGAAGGTGCAGAGAAGATTTACAAGTATGATACCAGAAATGCGAGGGTATACATATCAGGAAAGGATGAACAGGCTGGGTCTCTTTTCTCTTGAAAAAAGAAGGCTGAGGGGTGACCTAATAGAGGTCTATAAAATTATGAAAGGTTCTGATAGAGTGAATACAGAGAAAGTGTTTCCACTTGTGGGGAAGAGCATAACTAGAGGCCATCAATATAAGATAGTCACCAAGAAATCAAATAGGGAATTCAGAAGAAACTTCATTACCCAGAGAGTGGTGAGAATGTGGAACTCGCTACCACAGGGAGTGGTTGAAGCGAATAGTATAGATGCATTTAAGGGGAGGCCGGACAAGCATATGAGGGAGAAGGGAATAGAGGGTTATGCTGATAGAGTTAGATGAGGAAAGACGGGAGGAGGCTCGAGTGGAGCATAAACGCCGGCATGGACTGGTTGGGTCGAATAGCCTGTTTCTGTGCCATATATCCTATGTAAAGAGGGTATCTTCTTCCAGGCCCCAAAAGGAAAGCTTAGGCTGCAGATTTGCCCCCTCCTTCCCAATTGCGAGACACCCCCCGGGACAGCTGAGGCAGTCAATCCCGCCACTTTCCTGGCCTCCAGGTCGTGCGATTTTCCACTGACTTCCTGCCTGGAATGGGTGGGATGTCAGCCAGCAGGATTTAAATTAAAATACCCTGGACCTCATTTCTGGAGCAGTGGTTGAGTTTCTAACTCATACAGATACCCGCTCTCCAAACACTGGCCTCACAGTTAAAATCAGGCCAATTTTCTTTACCAGCTGCGCCATTGGGGGAGATAATTACGCCTTTCTTGAAGTCAAAATAGGAAGAGGCACCGAGTACTGGTTTCCCCCTGCTTCGTCAGACACTATTGATGAATATTAGGGAATCTTTTAAAAGCTTTAGATTGTAGGAGTAAGGGAAGACTAAAGTTTGGTCATTATGCCATTCTAGGAGTCGAAATAGAAGCATCTGTCTACAATTGGACTGTCTCCTGCTTCCTTTGCACTCATGATAATATCATATAAACCATAACTATTTATAAATAGAATGGAAGAAGTGGGCAACGTAAGCACCACAAGGTCAAACCCCAAATTAATTGTGACAGATTGAAAAATTACCTTCTTTTAATGGCAGCAAGGTTTGGGACACTCAAATTGTTAAGTTCTGCTCCACAACACAGAGAGCTGCCAAAAAGCGTCAGTGAAACAAATTAATAAAAAAAGAACAGGAAGTGAAAAATAAACTCAAATGAAAGGGAGGAGAAAGGGAAAAAATCTTAAAGAATTTATTGCTGATATCCTGGCTTGAAAACAACGAAGCCACAGAATGAAGAGTATTTGAGCCACACGATGGCTTCTGCCCAATTTCAAAATGGCTCCCATGTGTCACAAGTTATAAAATGGTTCCATGGGTTAATTTAACACTAAATGGAATGTAGTCTTTTAAGATTTAGCAAGATATCATAACAGCAATGACATTGTCGTCATTTTTTCCTTACTTTTTTTACTTTCAGGGAAACATTGAGCAAAATGCTGCTTAAAATTGTGTAGAAGATGTTTGATTATGATTTGGATTTTTTTTTAAATTCGTTCCTGGGATGTGGGCGTCGCTGGCAAGGCCATTATTTATTGCCCATCCCTAATTGCCCTTGAGAAGGTGGTAGTGAGCCGCTTTCTTGAACCGCTGTAGTCCTTGTGGTGAAGATACTCCCATAGTGCTGTTATGGGGTTTTTGACCCAGCGACGATGAAGGAACGGCCGATATAGTTCCAAGTCAGGATGGTGTGTGACTTGGAGGGGAACTTGGAGGTGGTGGTGTTCCCATGCGCCTGCTGCCCTTGACTTCCAGGTGGAAGAGGTCGCGGGTTTGGGAGGTGCTGCCGAAGAAGCCTTGGCGAGTTGCTGCAGTGCATCTTGTAGATGGTACACACTGCAGCCACGGTGCACCGGTGGTGGAGGGAGTGAATGTTTAAGGTGGTGGGTGGGGTGCCAATCAAGCGGGCTGCTTTGTCTTGGATGGTGTTGAGCTTCTTGAGTGTTGTTGGAGCTGCACTCATCCAGGCAAGTGGAGAGTATTCCATCACACTCCTGACTTGTGCCTCGTAGATGGTGGAAAGGCTTTGGGGAGGCAGGAGGTGAGACACTTGTTGCAGAATGCCCAGCCTCCGACCTGCTCTTGTAGCCACAGTATTTATGTGGCTGGTCCTGTTAAGTTTCTGGTCAATGGTGACCCCCAGGATGTTGATGGCGGGGGATTCGGTGATGGTAATGCTGTTGAATGTCAAGGGGCAGTGGTTAGACTCTCTCTTGTTGGAGATGGTCATTGTCTGGCACTTGTGTGGCGCGAATGTTACCTGCCACTTATCAGCCCAAGCCTAAATGTTGTCCAGGTCTTGCTGCATGCGGGCATGAACTGCTTCATTATCTGGAGAGTTGTGAATGGAACTGAACACTGTGCAGTCATCAGCGAACATCCCCACTTCTGCCCTTAAGATGGAGGGAAGGTCATTGATGAAGCAGGTGAGGATGGTTGGGCCTGGGACACTGCCCTGAGGAACTCTTGCAGCAATGTCCTGGGGCTGAGATGATTGACCTGCAACAACCACAAACATCTTCCTTTGTGCTAGGTATGACTCCAGCCAGTGGAGAGATTTCCCTCTGATTCCCATTGACTTCAATTCTTCTAGGTTTCCTTGATGCCACACTCGGTCAAATGCTGCCTTGATGTCAAGGGCAGTTACTCTCACCTCACCTCTGGAATTCAGCTCTTTTGTCCATGTTTGGACCAAGGCTGTAATGAGGTCAGGAGCCGAGTGGTCCTGGCGAAACCCAAACTGAGCATCGGTGAACAGGTTATTGGTGAGTAAGTGACGCTTGATAGCATTGTCGACGACACCTTCCATCACTTTGCTGATGATTGAGAGTAGACTGATGGGGCGGTAATTGGCCGGATTGGATTTGTCCTGCTTTTTGTGGACAGGACATACCTGGGCAGTTTTCCACATTGTCGGATAGAAGCCGGTGTTGTAGTTGTACTCGAACAGCTTGGCTAGAGGCGCAGCTAGTTCTGGAGCACAAGTCTTCAGCACGACAACCAGGATGTTGTCGGGAGCCATAGCCTTTGATGTATCCAGTTCGCTGAGCCGTTTCTTGATATCACGTGGAGTGAATCGAATTGGCTGAAGACTGTCTTCTGCGATGGTGGGGACGACAGGAGGAGGTCGATATGGATCATCCATTCGGCACTTCTGGCTGAAGATGGTTGCAAACGCTTCAGCCTTGTCTTTTGCACTCGCGTGCTGGGCTCCACCATCATTGAGGATGGGGATATTCATGGAACCTCCTCCTCCCGTTAGTTGTTTAATGGTCCACCACTATTCACGACTGGATTTGGCAGGACTGCAGAGCTTTGATCTGATCCGTTGATTGTGGGATCGCTTAGCTCTGTCTATAGCATGCTGCTTTCACTGTTTAGCATGCATGTAGTCCTGTGTTGCAGCTTCCCCAGGCTGACACCAATGTTGAGGACTCCCAGGGCCTCTCCCTCCCGACTGTATACCACTGTGCCGCCACCTCTGATGGATCTGTCCTGCCGGTGGGACAGGACGTACCCAGGGATGGTGATGGAGGAGTCTGGGACATTGGCTGAAAGGTATGATTCTGTAAGTATGACTATGTCAGGCTGTTGCTTGACTAGTCTGTGGGACAGCTCTCCCAATTTTGACACAAGTCCCCAGATGTTGGTGAGGAGGACTTTGCAGGGTCGACTGGGCTGGGTGTGCCGTTGTCATGTCCAAAGCTGGTGCCAAGGCCGATGCCGGGTGGTCCGTCTGGTTTTATTCTTATTATTGTTTTCTATAGCGGTTTGTTACAACGAAGTGGCTTGCTGGGCCATTTCAGAGTCAAGCACATTGCTGTGGCTCTGGAGTCACATATAGGCCAGACCAGGTAAGGACGGCAGATTTCCTGCCCTAAAGGACATTAGTGAACCAGATGGATTTTTATGACAATCCGGTAGTTTCATTGTCACCATTATTGATACTAGCTTTTTATTCCAGATTCATTTAATTAACGGAATTTAAATTGCCCAGCTGCCGTGGAATTTAAGGCCATGAATTTAATGGAGGAGGCGGGCTGGGGGCTGGACAGCTGGTTTCTGGGTTCCGGTCCCGCTCCCAGCTGCATGCGCTCTGCAGACGTGATTTTACCTTGATTGACCTTGTTAAACCCGCCCTGCCGGCTTACCGACCAATTAACAGGAAGCGGGTCTGATGATATCATTTGATGACGCGTCATCAGCCAGTTTCCTTAAAGGGACCACGTCCACATTGAGTTTGACAGTTGTTCTGTCAGTGTTTAATAGCATTGAGGTGCTGCAAGCACTGCACAAAGGTGAATGCTTGCATCCAAGCTTTCCAATGACTCCCTCCATATGCTTATGGAGGGAGTCACAGCACACAGGGAGGTTCTCTTCCCTTCCAAGGGCAGAAGAAACCTCCCCAGGACACCAACTTACCTTGCACCTCCACCCAACCGTCTCTATCTACTTTATCACTTCCCCATCTCACTAGCCACCCCTCACACTCACCCTCATCCTACTGCAAGCATACCAACTAACAACACACAAGGGTGGACACTTGAAAGGTTTAGTCAATGTCCATGTGAAGTTTCTGGTAACGTGTTGTCATACAGTGAAATCTATTTTTCCAACACTGCCCCTTATTGGACAGATCTGAGTGTACCTTGAGAAGTGTCTTACTGAGTTCCAGTGAATGTTGAGACATAACTCCCTCCCGCCCCCCACCCCCCCCCACCTGCTATAGTGATGAGTGTGCATGGAATGGCTTGGACATTAAAGGGATGCTTTATGGTGCTGGTGTGGGATGGTGTCAACCTGGCGCATCATGTGGCAGCCAGGGTTTACAGCGTCAATTGAAGAAAATCTGGCCATGGTGATGCCATTGCTAGCCTCTCGGCCAGTAATGTTGTCAGGGGCTGATGCCCTGTGTCCAGTGCAGCATCAGGTGATGGCGGAGAAGGTTGGTGATGTTGGTGTTGGGGATGATTGTGGAAGGATTCGGAGGACCAAGGTCTGATTGTTTCATTGGCTCCAATGTTGCTGGAATAGATGGCAGCTGCAGGTGAGATGACAGAAGCGATCTGTCACTGGTGAGAGAGTTTCTCCCAATGAGGTGGCACTGGACATATAGTTGAATTAAAAAACTTGTAAGCTAAAGAAATCTCTATGGCCCAGAAATTCAGGTCGGGGGCTTCTCGCAGGTGCAAGCCCCGACCTGCACTTACCTACCGCGCCGGGCGTTGTGCTGTGGGCCCCCGTGGAATTGCGATCCTGGGCCTCCTCCAATTGCCGGCGCGCAGTGCTTGCGTATCCCAGGGGCGCAGTTAGTTCGATGTGTCCCCTGGGATCACGTGGGCCATGGAGAGCCAATGGTAGCAGGGAATGCTTCATTCATAAGTTTGACAGGAAGACCTGTCAAACCTATAAATACTATAAGCCCTAAAACATTACTAAATCTTCAAATAATTTTTTTTTAAATCACATTTTTAAAATAAACTATAAATGACATGAAATAACTATTTTAAACAATTTAAATTTTTGAAACAAATAATTTTATTTTCTAACGGAGCTAAACATAAACTAACCTTTCTTTAAAGTATTTAAAAATAATAAACCTGTGGAAAAAATGTTTTAATTTTAATTAATTCACCACTTACCTTGTAAAAAGCAAGCCTTGCGATTGCTTTTTACATGTCTAACTTCTGGAGACTTACCTTCCTGGGAAAACCTGCAAAAAAAACGTAAGTTCGATGCGCACGCGCTGCCTCTCCTGTGCACGCGTTCCACCTCTCAACCCCTTCTTTCAGGGGAACGGAAGTGCCAGTTTCCCGCGCATGCGCAGTGCATGCACGAAACCGGCACTTCCATTGGGCTTACGGCTGAGTACCCTATGCGTGCTCACCCGTGGAGACCCGAATTTCTGGGCCTATAGGTATTAAAAATGCAGTAACCAACATTTTCTGTGCTCTGAAACTCACCATCTGCAACATGGCATCCTTGACACCACTTCTGCAGCTGTCAGCTTTTCACAAACATCAGAGCAGACTCAAAACATGCCAGGTTGATCTTGGCGTGTTCCCCTCGAACAGCTTGGGAGAAGGTAAAATTACAGGTAAGCCTCAAAATACATTTAAGTTGGCTCTTAAGCCATTTAACTAGCTGAATTCTCTCCCCTGCCGCTTGGTGTCGGGTCAGTTCAGCGCCGACAGACCCAACACCTGGGAGACTCGCGTGGAGGCGGGTTGACGGTGGGTTTCCTACCCGCTGTCAATCTTTGCGATTTTGACAGCCGACATGGACCTGCCTCCAAACCCGCCCCCTCAGCGTGATTGAATTCGCGGCCTAAAAGTCAACGGGGAAGTAAACGTACAAGCTTTTCCTCCAACTACACCAACCTCCACACAAATACACCCTGCACGAGCTTTCCCCCAGTGCGCCATCCTACATTCTCTTCCTCCTCTCTGAATTCTTACTGTGTTGAACTCAAAACTCATTCTTTTTCAGGACTTCAAAACTGTGGAACCCCTCACCTCCCTCGTTCTTTCCCTTTCTCCCACAATCTACAGGAAACTTTCGATTAACCGGCCACTAAATAACCAGAACGCTCTATCCACCGGCAAAATTCAGGAGTTAGTTCAGTTACTTTTTTTACTCCATTTGTGGCTGTGCAAGGGTGTAGCGGAACCTGTTGCTAAGCTACAGAGACGCTTGCAACTTGTGCCGATTGTTTTGAAGCTGTTAAGCAACAGGGTTTGTTGCTTTATACGGAGCTCTGAGCTCCGTATCTTTTACTATAGCGTTCGGTTATCCGGAATTGTTGATGGACCGGCACCAGGTCGGTCCCGTCCGTGCCGGATACCAGAAAGTTTCCTGTACATACTTTCAAAATCCCAGCTTGGCATCACTAATTCTTCATGTCGCTCGTTTTCCATCCTTCATTGCGGGTTTTGTTCCTTCACCCGAAGGCGATGAATAATCACAGGGAAAACTTTAGGTAATTTCTCCCTGACACGATTCCTTGCCACCACCCCCCAGTCCCCCGCCAATTCCAGTGATCTACTTAATGCCCAGGAATGTCCAAGGTACAAGTCTTTATGACTTAACCATGACCAGTTGCATTCCACATGGTGCCATAGTGTACCAAAAAACGTATTTGAGCAACAATGTTTATATGGTTGTCCTGATGGCTCAGCAGAATAGGTAGGTTCCAAGTTTAATTGCTAAGGTCATTGCTAAGGTCGTTGATCTCAGCCAGGGTAGACATGAAAGTACTACAACTGGCCTAAGTGACGACAGGTTTTGGAGGGGGGGGCGGGGGGGAAATCACACAGTGCTTGAAATCTTGATGAGCAGCCCAGTGACTCTCTCAGAAAAAAACATAAGAATTAGGAGCAGGAGTCGGCCATACGGCCCCTCGAGCCTGCTCCACCATTCAGTAAGATCATGGCTGAGCTTCAACCGCAACTCCACTTTCCCGCCCGATCTCCATATCCCTTGATTCCCTAGAGTCCAAAAATCTATCGATCTCAGCCTTGAATATACTCAACAGCTCAGCATTCACAGCCCTCTGGGGCAGAGAATTCCAAAGATTCACAACCCTCTGAGTGAAGAAATTCCTCCTCATCTCAGTCTTAAATGGCCGACCCCTTATCCTGAGACTCTGCCCCCTAGTTCTAGACACTCCAGCCAGGGGGAAACAACCTCAGCATCTACCCTGTCAATCCCCCTTCAGAATCTTGTATGTTTCAATGAGACCACCTCTCATTCTTCTAAACTCCAGAGAGTATCGGCCCATTCTACACAATCTCTCCTCATAGGACAACCCATTCTATGCATGTTGGCATCGGATGAGAGTAGAATCAGGCTTGGGTGCTGCATCGGCTCCAATACTCAGTACTGGTATCTGAGATCCCAATATCTGAGCTGGGAATTCCACAGCAGAATTCCAGAGGCCTATGCCACGATTTATGGGCTGAGTTTGGAGTCTCATTGTTTTCAATCAAAACACACTCGTAGGTGCCTCAGATTGATAATAGCACCCCAGTGACGCGGAGTTCTGAAAAAGATTTATAACCCAAGTGAATGCCATGGAAGCACTCACTGTCACTGGTAAACAGGTCCGCCTAATCTTCAGGAACTTGGCCGCAAGCACAATCATCAGTGGTCTTTTGAAAAGGCTTCAAGAAAGCAATGGCAGTGATCACCAAGTGACATTACACATATGTGAGTTATGACCTTTGACCTTGGTAAGGTGGTAAAATAAATTACTAATCGCTAACCACCGGATAAAGAGAATAGGACTAGGCAGCTGTAATCTCACTGAGAGGTTTTGTTATGTCATAAATTACAAGAGCAAATCACAAATGATTTATCACTTGTCATCCAAACCCTGAAATTATTATACAGCCTACAAATCATTCTTTGTTACATCTTAAGTACATACTGTTCATTATAAATGGCGATAGGTTGGGTCTTGACTGCTGGTGACTCGGTGTCTCTGCTGTAGAATGATGTCCATTGTACAGGATGAAAGGCCAATATTGCAGAGATAAATTTCCTCCACATTTCTCCACTCTTCTCCTGAAAAAAGACCGGCATTTATACGGCGCCGTTCACAACCTCAAGGATGTCCCAAAGCGCTTTACAGCCAATGAAGTAATTTTTGAAGCGTAGTCACTGATGTAATGTGGGAAACGTGGCAGCCAATTTGTGCACAGCAAGCTCCCACAAACAGCAAGGTGATAAATGATCAGATAATCTGTTTTTTAGTGATGTTGGTTGAGGGATAAATATTGGCCCAGGACACCGAGGAGAACTCCCCTGCTCTTCTTCGAAACAGTCTCTCTCCTTTTATCCCTTCCTTGTCAAACCTCAGTAACAAGCACCTTGGAACCCACTTATTGCCATCACTTGTCATTCCTTCCTCTTGGTCCCCATTTTGTTTTTACTTGTCAGAAATCCGAAATAGTTTTCACAAGAGGCCTGTGACGTAAGAAAACTACTAGGCACTTGGTCTAAGCGTTAAACAAAGCTTTAATAAAGTGGGGTATCCACTTCGCATAATAGGCAAACATGCCGAGTTTTTTTTTAAGCATTAAACAAAGCTTTAATCAACTGTTTTACAACATGGAGGTCTAGTTGTGTCCTTCACTAGTTCCTGTTAAGAATGTCCTGCGCAAGCTGGGCCCGTGCCTGAGTATTTATACTCTCCCTGGACAGCGCCACCCGTAGGCTGCTCAGTATTATTTCATAAGTCTTTCTTTCCTGAATGACTGATTCATGTCAGCCTGTTCATTTTGGGTCATTTAACGCAATGTTATTTATAGATGTTTGTTTTCTTTTCAGGCAGGGGAGATCTTTCCCCTGCCCCCCTCCCAGTCTTCCCCTCTCTCCGCACCCCCTCACCCCAACCCTAACCCAACCTCCAGCTCTTTTCCCTTCCTCTCCATAACCATGTCTATTTAAGGCTGCAGGTGAGTGCCTTGCTCTGGGGCCTTCCTTCACCGCTGTTGCTTTGAAACGTGCTGCGACAGTGGCTCATTGCTTTTCTCACCCTCTCTCCTGTGGCCTCTGCTCAGCTCCTCCCCAGGGTGCCAGAACGGAGACCAGGAAACTGAGCGGGGGGGGGGGGGGGAATGTCAGAGTGAACTCGCCTCTTTCCCAATCGTCATTATCTTCTAAAAAATAATGTCATATTTTACTTCTGCGCGTGCACGCTGAATCAGTATTTTCTCATTACTTCAGGGTGACGGCATATCAGACACCATAAAAATGGTGTTTTATGGTGAGCCATAATCACAATAGTGAGCTTAGGAACAGGAGTTGGCCATTCAGCCCCTCGCGCTTGCTCTGCCATTCAATTAGATCATGGCTAATCCGCACCTCAACTCCATTTTACCCGCTCCATAGCCCTTGATATTCTTACCGGACAAAAATCTATCTAGCTCAGTCTTGAAAGCTCCAATTGTCCCAGTATCCACATTTCGGGGGGGATAGAGATCCAGAGAGTTGCCTTGGTATCTCCCTCAATCACTACCTCCGGTGCTGCATTCCACAGCCTCACAACCCTGTGTAAAAAAAAGTTTATCCTACTCTCCATCTTAAATCTCCTATATTAAATTTTATATCTATTTGCCCTTGCTCTAGACCCCTTACTCATTGGAAATAGCTTGTTTCAAAATTCTCATCCTTGTTTTCATATCCCTCCATGGCCTCGCCCCTCCCTATCTCTGTAACCTCCTTCAGCCCCACAACCCCCCCCCCCAAGATATCTGTGCCCCTCAAATTCTGCCCTCTTGAGCATCCCTGATTTTAATCGCTCAACCATTGGCGGCTGTGCCTTCAGCTGCCAAGGACCTAAGTTCATGAATTCCCTCCCTAAACCTCTCCGCCTCGCTACCTCGCTTTCCTCCTTAAAACCTACCTCTGTCGTAATATCTCCTTTATGGCTCGGTGCTAAATTCTGTTTTATAATCGCTCCTGTGAAGCGCCTTGGGACATTTTACTATGTTGAAGGCGCTGTATAAATACAAGTTGTTGTTGTTTCTATCTACTATAGAACGGTGGCATAGTGGTTAGCACTGTTGCTTCACAGCGCCAGGGACCCGGGTTCGAATCTGGCCTCAGGTGACTGTCTGTGTGGAGTTTGCACATTCTCCCCGTGTTTGCGTGGGTTTCCTCCGGGTGCTCCGGTTTCCTCCCACAGTCCAAAGATGTGCGGGTTAGGTTGATTGGCTATGATAAATTGACCCTTAGTGTTAGGGGGATTAAATACGTGGGGTTACGGGGATAGAGTGGGATATGTGTTGGTGTAGGGGTTACGGGGATCGGGTGGGGATATGTGTCGGTGCAGGCTCGATGGGCCGAATGGCCTCTATCTGCACTGTGGGGTTTCTGTGATTTCTGTGATTTCTGTGATCAAAGACCTTTATCAAATCTCTTCTGTTCCAATAAAAACAGTCCCAATTTTTTCAGGTCTTTCTTTATATTTGTAATTTGCTCTTACCAGGCAGCATCACCGTGAATCTGTGTTGAATCTAGCCAGACCCTTCATAGAAACATAGAATGATACAGCTCAGAAGGAGGCCATGCGGCCCATCATGTCTGTGCCGGCTCTTTGAAAGAGCTATCCAATTAGTCCCACTCCAGAGACTTGAGCACAAAAATCTAGTCTGACACTCCAGTGCAGCGCTGAGGGAGTGCTGCACTGTCGGAGGTGCCGTCTTTCGGATAAGACGTTAAACTGAGGCCCCGTCTGCTCTCTCAGGAGGATGTAAAAGATCCCATGGCACTATTTCGAAGAAGAGCAGGGGGAGTTCTCCCCGGTGTCCTGGGGCCAATATTTAACCCTCAATCAACCTCACAAAAACAGATTATCTGGTCATTATCACATTGCTGTTTGTGGGAGCTTGCTGTGCGCAAATTGGCTGCCGTGTTTCCTACAATGGTGACCACACTTCAAAAAGTACCTCAATGGCTGTAAAGCATTTTGGGACGTCCTGAGGTCGTTAAAGGCGCGATAGAAATGTAAGTCTTTCTTTCTTTTCTTTCACTACCCTGCTCTTTCCCCTGTACATTTTTCCCCTTGTGAAATATCTGTGGACCTGAAGTGATGGTGCATTACTTGATGCTCATTAGAACACTTTTTTCATGTTTAACTGGGCGTAAGCTTCGTAGTGTGAGAGGGCTAGTGCAGCAGTAATGGAGGGCATGTCTGCTGCTCTTTCTGCAGTCCCTTAACACTCGAGCCACTACGCATATACTTAATGAAGCTGCACTATGTATAATCCAACAGGGTAGCAATTACTCACCTTGGAAAATAGATTTAAATATTAATAATAAATAAACTCATTGGATAACTAATGGTTTAAATGCCAAAGTGTATGACATCATTAATATTAAACAGATAAGGATTACTTCATAATTTGTTTGTAATCGCGCAGTTTGGCACTCGAAATCCCTTACCAGCTAGGGCAGATTTTTCAACAAAAAAAAAGTGACAAAAAAAAATTGAAATCAAAACAGAATGAGGCAAGACAGATGTGCTGTCAGGGAGTGAAATGAAGACTCGTAGCTCCTTCAATAAGTGGTAATTAAGTGGAAATAACGGCCACTGTCCAAAGAAAGAAGGACTTATACTTATATACAGCTCCTTTCACGACCTCAGGATGTCTCAAAGCTCTTTAGAGCCAATGAAGTACTTTTTGAAGTGTAGTCGCTGTTGTAATGTGGGAAACGGGGCAGCCAATTTGCGCACAGCAAGCTCCCACAAACAGCAAAGCCATAATGACCAGATAATCTGTTTTTGTTATGAGGGATAAATATTGGCCCCAGGACACCGGAGATAACTCCGCTGCTCTTCTTCCAAACAGTGGCCGTGGGATCTTTTACATCCACCTGAGAGAAAGCAGACGGGGCCTCGGTTTAACGTTTCATCCGAAAGACGGCACCTCCGGCAGTTCAGAGTGCGGGAAGGAAATCAGACAGAGCAAAGGAAAAACTGATACTTACTGCAGAATACGCACTGCCATTACTTACTACAGATTCTGATAGCATTTATAATGCACAATAACCATACTATTTATAATACCTACTGACGATATTATGAACGTATTGTTTACAATTTTATTATAGAAAAATTCAAGTTTTACACTTTCCTTACACGGCGTTTACAGGAGTGAACAGTGACACACTGAGTCTTTCTTTTAAACTGAGAAACCTAGATGAAGGGCAAGAGCCGTCACATACAAACACATAGAAGTGACAACACGGAAACAGGCCATTCGGCCCAACCAGTCTGTGTCGGTGTTTACTCTCCAACCCTTAGTGCAAACTCGACTAAAACAGGAGAGAAGACGAGAGAAGAAGCAGCATTGAGCAGACAATAAGGCCGCGATTTTATTAATGGAGGCGGGTTGGGTGCGGGTTGGGTGGTTTCCGGCTTCCAGTTCCACCCCCAGCTGCATCCGGCCCACAGGCGTGATTTTGCCTTGATTGACCTTGTTAAGCTTGCTCTGCGGGCTTGCCGGCCAATTAACAGGAGGCGGGTCTGATGACGTCATTTGATGACGCGTCATCTGCCAGTTTCCTTAAAGGGACCACGCACAATTTTATTTTGACAGTTGATTTCTCAGTGTTTGACAGCATCGAGGTGCTGAAAACACTGACAATCACTGCACAAAGGTGAACTCTTGCATCCAGGCTCTCCAATGACTCCCTCCATAGGCTGGAATAGATGGCAGCTGCAGGTGAGGTGACAGACACAATCTGTCACTGGTGAGAGAGGTTCTCCCAATGAGGTGGCACTGGACATGGATTTAAAAACTTGTAACCTAAAGAAAAGTGTAAATGTATAAAAAATGCAGTTCCCAACATTTGCTTTCCTCTGAGACTAACCATGTGCAACATTGGATCCTTCACACCACTTCTGCAGGTGTCATCAATCCAGAAACATTACAGCAGACTCACAACACGCCACACTTACCTGGTGTGGTGTCCAGACGTTGGGAAACCCGACCCAGAAGCGGGAAATCCCAAAACAGGCTGAAAACTGCTGACAAGTACCCGTTAATAGGCAGGTAATTGCCTTTAGTCCGCTTCCCGCCGCTAGGTGTCGGGTCCATTTGCAAATCGGGGACCCGACACTTGGGAAAGCTGTTTGGGGGTGGGTTGATGGCGGGATCAGAACCAGCCGTCAATCAAAATGATTTTATCCTTTGACTCGCCTCCAAACTTGCCCTCTGAATGCCGGCAAAAATCGCGGCCTAAGCTTGAGTTTTACAAGTCTGAAGATGGTCGGAGGCAGGAACTACTGAGGGAGCTGAGGAGCAGCACAGCTTTGAGATGTTGGAAAAGATTGAGTTAGTCCAGGCAACACAGGGAGGGTGGAGAAAAGAGGAAGAGGTTGCAGGATGGATAAATATGGAGCGAATTATTTCCTGTTTATTAACTATTGTCAGCCAATAAACGTGCAGTAGTTACATTGAAAACAGTTATCTTTCAACATGGTTTGATATCACACACCAAATAATGGAACGCACTGGGTATCTCAGTCCACTGCAAGCATAATTCACCAACAATAAACTAGGCCCAAAACAGAGTAACAAGTCCCATAAATTTTAGATACCACTTATAAAAAACTACTCTGCAGTGATTGAGGCAGTAATTAAATCTTTTCAGCAATTTCAGCATTCTTGTTTTGTGGGTTTATGAGATGAATTGAACTCCCTGATGAGAATACTGTCTTGTAATCTTACTCCCAGCTCTCTGGCATTCCCTACATAATATACAGAGGAGTGGTACTTTAGAAATTCACAGCATCAGGGCAGTAATTAATGTGGTCGCAGGAAGGGCTGGATTGGCGTTGCATCCCTTATTTAATCCTTCACTTGACAACATCAATTAGCAAGTGCATGGCGCCTCCTGGTGGTCAGTGTTGGCCATGACACGGGGGGGAGGTTCCCTCTCATTCCACACAGTGATCGCCCACCTACACTGCCCCCCATGTCTGGGATGGCTCAGCCCCAACCCCCCCCCCCACACTGCATTTGCTCACTGAGCCACAAGGGAAGGAAGAACTTAAACTTATATCGTCCCTTTCATGACCTCACAGCCAATGAATTACTTTGGAAGTACAATCGTTGTAGGCAAACGCAACAGCCAAATGCTGCGCACAGCAAGGACCCACAAACAGCAAAAAGAGATAAATGGCCAGTTAATCTCTTTCTGCTGGTGTTGGTTGAGGGATGGCTGTTGGGCCAGAGCACCCAGTGAATTCCCATCTCTCCTACAAATAACGTCAGGGGATCAGATGGGCCTCGGTTTATTGTTCCACCCAATCGGCAGCATTCCCGGCAATGTGGCGTATAATCATAAAATCATACAGCACATAACGAGGCCATTCGTCCCATCGGGCCTGCGCCGGCTCTTTGAAAGAGCTATCCGAATAGTTCCACTACCCCCCTGCTCTTTCCCCATAGCCCTGCAAATATTTCCTTTTCCAATATTTATCCAATTCTCCTTTTGAAAGTTACTATTGAATCTGCTCCCACCGCCCTTTCGGGCAGCGCATTCCGGATCACAACAACTCGCTGCGTAAAAAAAGAAAAATTCTCCACATTTTCTTCCCCGGCCCCCCACCCCTGGTACTTTTGCCAATTATCTTAAAATCGCTCCCCTCCGTACTGCAATGAAGTGTCAGCCTAAATCAGGGTTCGAAGCCACGACCTTCTAACCTAGAAGCAAGAGTACTGCCAACCAAGGCGAGCTGACATTTGATGATCAACGAAGAAACATTGGTTTCTCTTTTTTTATTAAATTAAATATTAATTTTTTTTTTTTTTTTAAATAAATCAGGGTAACGTTACAGCTTTTCTAACATGCGCAATGGATCTTTGACTGGGACCAGAGAAGCAGTTTCTGACGAAGGAAGCTTTGTAATTACAGAGT
This sequence comes from Somniosus microcephalus, assembly GCF_052327205.1. Classification (NCBI taxonomy): domain Eukaryota; kingdom Metazoa; phylum Chordata; class Chondrichthyes; order Squaliformes; family Somniosidae; genus Somniosus; species Somniosus microcephalus. Next base: position 13,494,800 of record NC_140999.1, read on the forward strand.
TTGCTATAATGAGGTTCTGCTACTTGTGTTAAATAAACTCCGGTAAGGACTGGAGAAGGAACTGTTTAGATTCTGTTCAAATGGATCCACTTAATAGCCCGGCACAACTCATTCGTCTGCACCATATATAAATCAAACGGGAGTACAAGTCATTCCTTTATATTTCTGAGGGCTTAAAAGCAGAAAATATATTTACACATCTGAATTACGGTATTTAAAAGAAAATAACTCTTTATTATTGAACAGTTATCAGGGCAGGAGTCCACAGGGATCAGTAAGAGAAAGCTCTGGCTTTCATTAGACGATATACACTTGAAGGGGAAGGAGACCCCAGGGAGCACTTTTTGTCCAATTCACTGCCTCAATGTTTATGTAAAAAAAAATTAATTTCAAAATATATTCCTCGCCATTTAAAAAAAAAAAATGATTCATCCATTTTCCACCTCTCCGAAAGGTTGCTTGGACTAATGGTTCCGAGAACCGTGAGTTCCAATCCCACCATGGCGGGTCAGTTTTTAAAAACCAAAAAAGAAAAAGCAGTAAAAGTCACCATGAAAATGTTGAATTGTCGTAAAAACCCAACTGGTTCACTAATGTCTTTTTAGGAAAGGAAACCTTGCCATCCTTACCCGGCCTGGGCCTAATTGTGACTCCAGTTCCCACACCAATGTGGTTGACTCTTAACTGCCCTCTGAAGTGGCCTAACAGTCTTAGTCAGTCCCTCGGAACCGAGGATGACTTGCTTCCACGCTAAAAAGGAGTTCGCAGGTGACTGATGAGTCCAATGCGGGACCTACAGTCTCTGTCACAGGTGGGGCAGACGGTGGTTGAAGGGGTGGCGTGCGCTCCTTGCGCTGGGCTTCCGCTTGCTCCTGTTGTAATATGGGAAATGCGGCAGCCAATTTGCGCACAGCAAGCTCCCACAAACAGCAAAGTGAAAATGACCAGATAATCTGTTTATTGTGGTGTTGGTTGAGGGAGAAATATTGGCCTCAGGACACCGGGGATAACTCCCCTGCTCTTCTTTGAAATAGTGCCGTGGGATCTTTTACGTCCACCTGAGAGAGCAGACAGGGCCTCGGTTTAAGATCTCATCTGAAAGACGGCACCTCCGACAGTGCAGCACTCCACTGGAGTGTCAGCCTAGCTTTATGTGCACAAGTTCCTGGAGTGGGGCTTGAGCCCACAACCTTTGGACTCAAAGGCAACCCACTGAGCCACAGCTGACAAAGGGCTAGATAATTGAAAAATAATTTTGTGGCATTTATTTTCTTTGGTTAATTCTGCTTCTTTCTTCTATGTTATTTCTTTTCTAAGTTTGGTTCATTCTGAACATACCTCTGCTATCGCTCCATCCTTCTTGAAATCACTCGATGCCGAGGGTGACTTGCTTTCACATTAAAAATGAGTTCTCAGGTGACTGATGAGTCCAATGCGGGACCTACAGTCTCTGTCACAGGTGGGGCAGACGGTGGTTGAAGGGGCGGGTGGGTGGGGTGCTTGGGTTGACGTGCGCTCCTTCCGCTGCTTGCGCTCGGCTTCCGCTTGCTCCCGGTGAACAGACCCGAAGTGTTCGGCGCCTTCCCGGATGCTTCTCCTAACAAGTCACTCATTTATACCAAAACCGCTACAAACCAGGGCAACTTGGGGTGGGCAATAAATGCTGGCCTTGCCAGTGACGCACACATCCCGAGAATGAATTAAAAAAAAATGTTCTCAGTCCATGAGTGTCCCACAGGTGGCAGTCTCCCTCCAGTACCTCATCCAAGTGGTTATCGTCTATTCGGGAGCCTGGACGGTAAGGCCGAGCAGACTATATGACTGTGGAGAGTACAGGAGCTGAGCTCAAACCTGTCCACACATGCCATCCATAGATAGGCACTTTCTAACCCAGAGGCATCGCAGCCAATTTTTGCATCCCTGGCTGAGGTCAGCTAACTTCCCCAGTCCTACGTCTTATGCTCTAACCCATCACAAATCAAGGAGGAGATATCTGATGGTTGTGAAAGGCACGATATAAATGCAAGAGATTGGGTCGACCAGGCCTGTATTCCCTAGAGTTTAAAAGAATGAGAGGGGATCTCACTGAAACGTATAAAATTCTGACAGGGCTAGACAGACTGGATGCAGGGAGGATGTTTCCCCTGGCTGGGGGGTCTAGAACGAGGGGTCACAGTCTCAGGATACGGGGTAGGACATTTACGACTGAGATGAGGAGAAATTTCTTCACTCAGAGGGTGGTGAACCTGTGGAATTCTCTACCACAGAAGGCTGTGGAGGCCAAGTCACTGAATATATTTAAGAAGGAGATAGATAGATTTCTAGACGCAAAAGGCATCAAGGGGTATGGGGGAGAGAGCGGGAATATGGTATTGAGATAGAGGATCAGCCATGATCATATTGAATGGCGGAGCAGGCTCGAAGGGCCGAATGGCCGACTCCTGCTCCTATGTTTCTATGTTTCTATTCTATGTAAGCCTGGGGGCTTCTTGGCCTATCTGTCCTGGAGAAAGAAGCTTTATCTCTGAGCCATCGAGACAGCTATGCCTCACCATTTTAAAATAAAAATCTAATTTTCACCCCAAATGGATTCCTGCTCTTTTGGATTTTCTTCCCGCTAGGTTTTAGTGGCATCATTTACAGGGACATAATCTCTGGCTTGGCAGCTGCTTGAAAAGTCTAAAGTTACAAACCCCAAGGCACAGGAAGTCCCTCTCAGAAATGCTTGAACTGTATAAAACACTCGTTAGGCCACAGCTAGAGTGCTGCGTCCAATTCTGGTCACCACATTACAGGAAAGATGTGATTGCACTCGAGAGGGTACAGAGGAGATTTACGAGGATGTCGCCAGGACTGGAGAATTTTAGCTATAAAAGAAAGAAAGACTTGCATTTATATAGCGCCTTTCACGACCACCAGACATCTCAAAGCGCTTTACAGCCAATGAAGTACTTTTTGAAGTGCGGTTACTGTTGTAATGTGGGAAACGCAGCAGCCAATTTGTGCACAGCAAGCTCCCACAAACAGCAATGTGATAATGACCAGATAATCTGTTTTTTTTGTTATGTTGATTGAGGGATAAATATTGGCCCAGGACACCGGGGATAACTCCCCCACTCTTCTTCGAAATAGTGCCACGGGATCTTTTACATCCACCTGAGAGGGCAGACGGGGACCTCGGTTTAACGTCTCATCCCAAAGACGGAGGAAAGGTTGGATAGGCTGGGGTTGTCCGCGATGGCCCCTCTGAAGATGGAAGTTCAGAACTCAATCAATCCTACATGGCGCACTCAGTGATCAGGCATTTCCGCAGTGCCATCGCCGCCAACGATCAAAAATATGGACTCCCACATATAAAATTGTATTAATGGATCTTCTGTGGTGTTGCGTGTGGCAAGTGAAAGTCAAGCCGTCTTCAAGTGCAAGGAGATTAAGAGGACAGGGGATAATTGAACCGGGGGTGCAATGTAATTCAGCCCCCATTTTAAAGTCATACATTCTGTCCTTATTATTTTTTTATATAATACTTTGACAAAGCTTTCAGCAGTTTGTGAAGCAGAGAAGTCGTGTTGGTTGGAGTGTCGGAGTTACTCCGCACGTCAGGCTGAGACACACAAACTGGGCCTCCATAGCGCCACACTTGGCAAGAGGGCGTAATTACGGTGGGACAAGCGTGCAAAGGCAGGTTCCGTGTGGTCAAAGGAATTTATACTGGGAAAGGGAAGTGCACACAGACCTACGGCTTTTAACACAAGATAAATATAACAAATAACAGCTGCCAGGTGAGATCAAGGTTTTAATCTAATTTTGGATTTCAAATGACATGTTTGTAAACTCATGTTTATTCTCTCAGTTTACAACATCAACCACATTATGTTGTAATCATGATTCATTGCACCTACTCAAACTCGTTTTTAACAGCCCCTCAAAACTCCTTACTCCCCTCAGTCTTCCTAACCCCCTACAACCCACAGGCTTTTAAAATCCAAGCTCTTAGGCCACATAGAAATGTATAATCAACAGAAAGAATATGCCTTACATTCAATTCGTGTAATTATTTAAATTTATCCCAAATGTATTTAAATATGAATTAACTGATGATAATCGTGTGTGTAAATCAGCTCACAGTGGAGCCCAGGTATTGTGTCAGCCGTGGCTCAGCGTGGTAGCACCCTCACCTTTAAGTCATAGAAGGTTGTGGGTTCAAGTCCCACTCCAGAAACTTGAGTGCAAAAAGCTAGGTTGACACTGCAGTGCTGAGGGAGTGCCACACTGTCAAAGGTGCTGTCTTTTAGTTGAGACGTTAAACCGAGGCCCCGTCTGCTCTCTCAGGCAGACGTAAAAGATCCCGTGGCACTATTTTGAAGAGCAGGGGAGTTATCCCCAGCTAATATTCATCCCTCAACTAACATCACTAAAACAGATTATCTGGTCATTGTCGCATTGCTCTTTATGGGAGCTTGCTGTGCGCAGATTGGCTGCCATGTTTCCTACATTCCTACTACACTTCATTGGCTGTAAAGCGCTTTGGGACATCCTGTGGTCATGGAAAGACGCTATAGAAATGCAAGAGATTGTCTTTTTATTGGAGTGCATGAGACACTGACCTTTCACCTCTGCTACTTGAAGAGATGAAAGTCTTTGTTGTCTGCTGGCTGCAAAAGGCCCAATGTGAAATGAATTGAAGTAAACTCAATATAGTTCCTTGTGAGCACGGATCCAGAGCAAACTTCTACGGCGAGAGGAGGGCTGTCACAGACACAGTGGGCTTTTTAAAAAATTATTAATTCACGGGATGTGGACGTCGCTGGCAAGGCCAGGGTTTATTGCCCATCCCTAATTGCCCTTGAGAAGGTGGTGGTGATCTGCCTTATATACAACTGAGTGGCTCGCTGGGCCATTTCAGAGGGCAGTTAAGTGTCAACCACATTGCTGTGGGTCTGGAGTCACATGTAGGCCAGACCAGGTAAGGACAGCAGATTTCCTTTCCTAAAGTACCTTAGTGAACCAGATGGGTTTTTACAACAATCCAGTAGTTACATGGTCACCATTACTGATACTAGCTTTTTATAAAAATTCCTGATTCATTTAATTACCTCAATTTAAATTCCCCAGGTGCCGTGGTGGGATTTGAACTCATGTCTCTCAGATCATTAGTCCAGTACCGTAACCACTATGCTATCATACCCCATGAATGGGGCTGAATGGGCTCCTTCTGTGCTGTAAACCTCTATGGTTCTGAACCAAAAATCTGCCTGTAATCGGCACGTTTCACTCGGAGAAGCTACAGGACGGCTGGTGTGGAGAATGGGAATTGTGTTATACTGGTAAGGTATTACATAGTATTTACAGCACAGAAACAGGCCCTTCGGCCCAACGGGTCCATGCTGGTGTTTATGCTCCACATGAGTCTCCTCCCACCCCTCTTCATCTCACCTCATCAACATATCCTTCCATTCCTTTCTCCCTCATGTGATTATCTAGCTTCCCCTTAATAGTGAATAGCATCTATACTATTCGCCTCCTTGAGGTAGTGAGTTCCACATTCTCACCAGCCTCTGGATAAAGACGTTTCTCCTGAATTCCCTATTGGATTTATTAGTGACGCTCTTATATTTATGGCCCCTAGTTCTGGTCTCGCCCGCAAGGGGAAACATCTTCCCAAGTCTACCCTATCAAACCTTTTCATAACTTTGAAGACTTATGTGAGGTCACCACTCTTCTAGAGAAAAGAGGCCCAGCCTGTTCAATCTTTCCTGCTGGGTACAACCTCTCAGGAGGTTATGGAGTCTGGGCTCACCTGCACAGAATGAATGTAGGGGGCGCTCTTGAGGTACATTGTCAGAGCAGTGTCGAGGGAGCCCGAAATGGAATGTGTTCCATTCCCCCGCACTATGTGGAAAGTATAGCCAGACAGGGAGGCTTCAGTGAGGAACACAGTGTTGTCACCCGTGGGCCAAATATCTATCAAGGCCATGATATCAACATAATCATCCACAATAAAGTTATGGATGGAAAGGGCCTTGTTTGCAAGTGAATGGACATTCTGGAAGGAGATGCGAAGAGGGGCAGTGATTGTTGATCCGCTGGCAGAGTTCAAGGGGTCAGCGGTAGGAGGGATGAGCAAGATGGAAAGGGGGTTGGCAAGGTTAGCAGCCAACGGGCCTGCTGGGTGGGAAGGTCGGTGAGAGATGCGGATGGGCAGTTGGGATTGCTGCTCAAAAAGTGACAAGTCCATCGGAGAATTCTGAGAAAGGCACAGAGAGAAGCTGTGGGATTATCCAAGTGGGATTCAAGCTGAGGATGGTGGCAGGAGAGTGGAGGATTAGTGGAGCATCCTATCATATTAATAATAAGAACTGCATTTACATAGGGATATAAATGAAGAAAAATGTCCTAATGCATTTCACAGAGGCCTAAGGAAAATGGGCACCAAGCCAAAGAAGGAGAAGTTAGGAGGCGTGAGCAAAAGCTTGGTCAAAGAGGTAGGCTTTTAAGAGTGTCTTAAAGGAAGAGAAGGAGGTGAGGAGGCAGAAGTTTAGGGAAACAGAGGTTGGAAATGGGACAATATATAATTTATTTGGACTTTCAGAAAGCTTTTGACAAAGTTCCATATGAAAGACTTCTAGTTTATCTACAAAATCCAGGATAAAACATGGGACTCGATAAGACGGTGGTGAAAAAACAGGAAATAAATATGCTGCAGGATGTACCACATCACTGTGAGGGGAAATAGTGAGTGGAGTCCTGCAGGGTCTCACCTCAATGAACACAAACAGAAAACAAGCCTCTGAAAAAATAGGCTGCTTTGGAGCGGATCAAACTGGCTTGGAAGTAAAAAAAGTGACTCAGGGAGTGAAACTGCTCCGGTCAATAATTTTAGTGAAAATGTCAGTACAAGAAACTCTTTATTATCCGGCACCAACGGGACCGGCGTGGTGCCGGTTTATCAAATAGTCCGGATTACAGAGAGGTATAGTTAAAAGGTACGAGAGCTCCGTACACAACAACAAATCCAGGCTTCCCTGTTGCTTAGCAACATGTGCAGGAACTCCGGCCGCAGACCAAGCGTCCCTGTTGCTTAGCAACAAATGCACGAACCCCAGTTACACAGCCACAGATCCAGGAACTGCCACTAATATGAAATAAAACTTACCTGAACCTACTCTTGAATTTTGCCGGTTAACAGAGATTTCCGGTTATTTAAGAGCCGGTTAAAAGAGAGCTTCCTGTATATGGACCAAATGGAAATGGCCATTTGCTGACTTTATCAGTCAAAGTATTGGCGGGAGTAATTTCACACCTTCTACATGGTGTGCGTGGCCTGGACTAATAACCCAGAGAACGTGTGTTCAAATCCCACCCTGGCAGTTTGAGAATTTGAATTCAATTTTTAAAAAAACAAAATAAAAAGCTGGTATCAGTTAAAGTCACCACTAAGCTGTTGGATTGTCATTAAAAAAAAAACCCAACTGGTTCACTAATGTCCTTTAGGGAATGAAACCTGCCGTCTTTACCCAGTCTGGGCCTATACGTGACTCCAATCCCACACCAGCGTGGTTGACTTTTAACCGCTCTCTGAAGTGGCCCAGCAAACTATTCAGTTGTATCAAAGAAAAAAAAAGAAAGACTTGCATTTATATAGCGCCTTTCACGCCCACGTCTCAAAGCGCTTTACAGCCAATGAAGTACTTTTGAAGTGGAGTCACTGTTGTAATGTGGGAAACGTGGCAGCCAATTTGCGCACAGCAAAGTGAAAATGACCAGATAATCTGTTTATTGTGGTGTTGGTTGAGGGATAAATATTGGCCAGGACACCAGGGATAACTCCCCTGCTCTTCTTCAAAATAGTGCCATGGGACCTTTTACATCCACCTGAGAGAGCAGGCGGGGCCTCAGTTTAACGTTTTGTCTGAAAGACAGCACCTCCGACAGTGCAGCACTCCACTGGAGCATCAGCCTAGTTTTATGTGCCCAAGCGTCTGGAGTGGGGCTTGAAACCCACAACCTTCAGACTCAAAGGCAAGAGTGCTACCCACTGAGCCACAGGGCTGGATAATTGAAAAATAATTTTGTGGCATTTATTTTCTTTGGTTAATTCTGCTTCATTCTTCTATGTTATTTCTTTTCAAAGTTTGGTTCATTCTGAACATACCTCTGCTATCACTCCATCCTTCTTGAAATCACTCGATGCCGTCTCGATCGAATCTGCCTCCTTCAATTTAAAAAACAAGACTTCGCCTTGTGGCAGCCAAGTGAACTGCAGCGGAGTCAAACAGCATCTGCCCACGATTTCACAGCAGCTCCTGCTTAAAGCTCGCCGCGTCCTTTTAAAGTCAAAAAGCGGCGTGGGTGTTCGCTTCCAGACCTAAAATAAAAAAATTGCATTTATAATAAAGCCACTGAATATATAGCGCAGAAAACCAACATCAAAAGGAGCTGAGTAAGCACACCCTATGGCTCGTGTGCAATCATTGAATATAGGAATCCACATACTTCCTCTAAAAATTAGCAGTAATCTCTGCAAGTGCCCTTGGATATCAAGTATTCCATTATACAAACATTTTCTGAATTTTATTTTTGCCAGGGTTTATTATTTATGCAAATGTCCCATTGCAAAAAAGAGTTTCCCCATTTGTGTTGCCGTAGAATAATTCGTGTCAGTTTGGAAGGCAGAATGCTTTTTAATGAGAAATGAAAATGGAGTCTGATCTATTAATGTGCAAACCTCACAGGACCAAGGGAAAGATTCCCTCTGCGTGCTACAGGTAGCAACATGGCAAATATAAATAATGTGTTTTAGAATTTTGCTGCACATAATCGCACTGGCTGGAGTCATACCTAGCGTAGTGTATGTACCCGTCTACCTTTAAGAGAACTATTGTATGTAACCGTCCACCTTTAAGAGAACTACTTTAGGTGTTGCACTACTTTGTTGGCTTCTGTATACTGTAATACCGACGGTGACCACACCGGTATATAAGTGCTGTGTCAGGATTTATTGGGCAGATTCGCCCTGACCTTCGAATAGTAAACTCCTGTTTTAAGTTACTCTGGTAGTCTGTGTATTAATTAACTAAACAACCCACAGACTTTACAGTGGCGACGAGTCCGATCGTACCCTGCGGCAACAATACTTCCGAAGCAGTTAACGAGCGTCGAGAAAAGGCAACCGCCCTCGTCGTTCTGCTGGGAGAAAACTCGAGGCTGCAGAACTAGAAAGGAGGAAGAATTTAGAGACAAAAACTTCCATCAGCAACAGGCACTGACTGTCCCTTCTGCCACGGTGAGGAGTGAGCCGATCAGCACGAGAAGCAAGGCGGCCACGGTGACTGTGAGTAAGGGAAAGTGAAAAGAATAACTGGAGGATAAGGGCGGTGCACTCGACCACGGTCGAGGGGGAAAGGAGCCGGACAGAAGTCGGGTCCAGAGGCGCTGAGACTGGGGCAGCGTGGAGCAAGGAAGCCGCGGTACAGACAGGCTGGGGGACGCAACGGCGTCGTGAGACAGCTAGACCGCGACCGGCGAAAAAGGCCGGGCAGCGACCGAAGCCACGAAGCGCTGCGACCGGGAACGTAGGCGCGGGAAGAGATAAACTCAGCCGCAGCCGGGGAGGGAAGCACCGGACTGCGAGAGGGCTGGGAGGCGCGATTGGGAGCCGAGCGAGCGGGAGAGGCAGAGCCGATCAAGGGAGACTGAGCGAGAGCCAGTCCAGCGGCTGAAACTGTTCTCCGTCAACGGGGTGTACCCAGCGCCGGTAGAGCCGAGCGAGCGGGAGAGAGACAGAGCCCGAGCAAGGGGAACTGAGCGAGAGCCAGCCCAGTGGCTGAAACTGTTCGCCGTCAACGGGGTGTACCCAGCGTCGGTTGCCCTGCCGAGAAAAGGGAAAGCACTGAAGCCGACGCGCAGGCTGTGAACCTGAAAGCCTGCGGCCGTCGCCCGTGGGGAAAGTGTACCCCTCCCGCCAGGGAAGAAACGCGGGAAGCCGCCATTAGGCAGGGAAGAAGACAGAAGCGGGAACCCGCCATTGAAGTGGGCAGGGAGAGAAGATAAGCACGGGAAACCGCCATTTTCGCGGGAACCGCCATCTTGGAAAAAAAAAGAAAATTTAAAGAAATAATCCGTGGTGTTATCAGGAAGAGAGGAAGATGCCTAAGCGTGGTAACATCAACGATTTTAATTCCGAGGTAGAAGACTGGGCCACGTATGTGGAACGCATTGAGATCTATGGTGAGGCCAATAAAATAGAAGAAGATGACAAAGCTATAGCCTTGCTAAACTCGATGGGCGCGAAGACATACGGGCTCTTGAAGCATCTACTATCACCCTAAACTGGCAGATCAGACTTTCGATGATATTGTGGCTGTTCTGAAGGATCACTTGAACCCCACACCGTTGATGTTGGCGGAACGATTCAAATTCTATGCGAGAACGCAACGGAAAGACGAAAGCAACGCAGAATACTTGGTCTAGCTGCGTAGACTAGCGAAATACTGCCAGTTTGGAGGGAATCTGACAGAGGCATTGCGAGACAAGTTCGTGTGCGGATTGGCAAAGGAAGGAACGCAAAAGCGACTATTCGAAGAGAACGACCTTACACTTGACAGGGCTATCCTTATTGCAGCATCGCACGAAGCCGCAGCGAAGGGAACTGCGGAAATGCAGCTAAAGACAGCGGCACTCAGTGTGGATCAAATTACCTCGACAACAACAAAATGTTATCGTTGTGGGAAGACAACACACGACCAGAACCAATGCTGGTTTAAAAACCAGGAATGTAGGAAATGTGGCAAGCTCGGTCACATAGCTAAGGTATGCCGGTCAGGAAAGAAGACCAACAATAATGAGTCACCACAAAAGAGGTACAGAAAGGTACATGAGGTGACTAGGAAGAGTCCGGAAGAACAGAATTCGGACTCACACTCCAACTGCAAGGAACTGGATAGTCTGAGAATTCACAATGTGAGTAATGAAGCTGACCGACAAGCTATCTGGATCACACTACAGATTGCAAACGTCCAAGTGAAAATGGAAGTGGACACCGGATCGGCGTTGACGGTCATGAATAAGCATGATTATAAAAAGTTATTCAAGCATATTCCCCTACGGGATACGGAACTAGTATTGCAGACATACACGGGGCACAAAGTATACCCCATCGGAAAGATAGAAGTCAAGGTGAGATACAAGGACAAAGAGCACCAAAGGATGGACCTGTATGTGTTGCCTGAGGGAGGTCCACCACTTCTGGGATGGGAGTGGATCAGGAAAATAAAGATAGACTGGCATTCACTAAACACCATGACGGTAGATTCCGGAAAGGAAGATGTCAAACCTGAACGGTTGTCCAGAATATTAGACGAAGCTAAAGAGGTATTCCAGCAAGGACTGGGAACACTGCGAGGAATTAAAGCAAAGGTTAAGATTGCAGAACATGCAAGCCCAAAATTTTTCAAAGCCAGATTGGTACCTTACGCAATACGACCTGCTGTGGAGGCAGAACTAGAAGAACTTGAACGATCAGGGGTACTGTCAAAAGTGGACTGGAGTGAGTGGGCCACGCCCATTGTTCCCGTCATGAAGTCTTCACCAAGTAACAAGCCAGGGGGACCGGGGAAGGTCCGCATCTGCGGAGACTTCAAGATCACAGTGAATCCGGTGCTTCACACGGTACAATACCCGCTTCCGCGGATTGAAGATATCTTTGCTTCGTTGGCTGGAGGGAAACACTTCACCAAGATAAACCTGGCACAGGCATACTTACAAATGGAAGTCGAGGAAGAGTCGCGTCAGTACCTCACCATCAACACACACAGAGGCTTGTATCGTTATAATAGACTGGTTTTTGGGGTTGCTTCGGCTCCAGCAATTTGGCAGAGGGTCATGGAGCAGGTATTACAAGGAATTCCAAGCACGCAGTGTTACTTAGACGATATCCTGATTACGGGAGAAGACGAGGAAGAACACCTCACAAATTTGAAACTGGTGCTCACTAGGTTGAAGGAATATGGCCTTCGAGTTAATCGCAAGAAATGTGAGTTCTTCCAAAAACGGATCTCGTACTGCGGTCATGTCATTGACCGAGAGGGGCTGCACAAGTCACCTGACAAGATAGAAGCTGTCGTGAAGGCCCCCACTCCGGAAAACATATCACAGTTAAGATCATTCTTGGGGTTGATTAATTATTATCACAAGTTTCTGCCGAATCTATCCATGGTGCTGCATCCGCTGAATGCTCTGTTGCGGAAAGAAGTACCATGGAAGTGGAGTGAGGAATGTAAAAAGGCCTTTCGCAGAAGCAAGGCGTTGATTACCTCTGAAGAAGTGTTGGCTCATTTCAACCCAACGTTACCTCTTCGTCTAGCTTGTGATGCTTCCCCCTATGGAATTGGAGCAGTACTTTCACACAAGTTGCCAAATGGCTCGGAAAGGCCAGTGGCATTCGCGTCCCGATCATTGACCTCCGCGGAGCGAAATTATGCTCAAATAGATAGGGAGGCCCTCAGCCTTGTGTGGGGCGTAAAGAAATTCAATCATTACCTGCAGGGCAAGAAGTTCACATTACTGACAGACCACCAGCCGTTGGTATCCATATTCAACCCTAACAAGGCCGTTTCCACCATGACAGCGCAAAGGTTACAGAGGTGGTCCGTGTTACTTGGGGCACACCAATATGACATCGAATACAAAAGGTCCAAACAGCATGGAAATGCTGATGGGTTATCGCGCTTGCCATTGCCAAGCGACTACAGTGGACCCAGTAGAGATGTTCCACTCATCCATAGTGGAATGTCTACCAGTGACAAATTCGATGATCGAAAACGAAACGAGAAATGACCCGACTCTCTCACGAGTCTATGATTTAACGGTGGAGGGATGGCCAGCACAGGGCGAACCAACGCTGCCAGCATTTTCGCAGAGAAAAGAACAGCTGTCAGTGTGTCGAGGAACCCTGATGTGTGGATCTAGAGTGGTGATTCCACCCAAACTTCAACAGAAGGTGTTAAAGGAGCTGCACGAGGGACATCTGGGTGGAGTGAAAATGAAGAACCTAGCAAGAGCGTTTGTGTGGTGGCCAGGCATTGATGGGGACATCGAAGAAATCACTAAGAGCTGTCTAGGATGCCAGAAGGTCCAAAACGCGCCACCACAGGCTCCTCTGCATCCATGGGAGTGGCCCTCATCTCCTTGGCAAAGGGTACACATCGACTTTGCTGGTCCATTTATGGACTCAATGTTTCTAATAGCGGTGGATGCACACTCCAAGTGGCCGGAGGTAATAAAGATGTCCACCACCACCACGGAAAAAACCATCACAGTGTTAAGGACCATGTTTGCTAGGAATGGGCTGCCGGAACAGATCTGTTCTGATAATGGACCGCAATTTGTGTCCGAAGAATTCAAGAAATTCTTAAAGAGCAATGGGGTTAAGCACTACACGTCAGCCCCATACCATCCCGCCTCCAATGGATTGGCTGAAAGGTTTGTCCAGACCTTCAAGAAGGCCATAAAGGCCATGGGTAATGAAGCCATTAACTTACAACATAAGGTGGATAGCTTCTTGTTGGCGTACAGGAATGCAACACATGCGGTCACAAATCAAACTCCCGCCATGATGTTTTTTAATAGACGACTAAGATGCCGGCTGGATTTGCTTAAGCCAAACGTCAGAAGGGACGTAGAGAACCGGCAATTCCAGGGCATGAATGAAAGGCCAACTAGATCTTTTCAGATAGGTCAACAAGTTTTGGCCCGGGACTACCGTACCGAGAAATGGCAGCCTGGAACTATTGGAAAAAGGCTAGGGCCGTTGATGTATACGGTGGACATTGGGGACAGTATAATAAGGCGCCATGTTGACCAGATCATAGGGTCAGCCACAAATGGCCAACCTACTCCACCACCTTACACAGTTAATGTTGAGACAGAGATACCCAGAACACCTACCTCCGATCTGGTAATACTGGAATCAGATGAACCTGACACTGTCCTTCAAGCCGAATCGACCTTGCCAGAAGCACCTACTACCCCGCCGGGTGTTACGACACCACCGAGGCGTTATCCGGACAGAGTCCGGAAACCTCCAGAGAGACTGAATCTGTGAACTGTCTTGCATAAAGTTGTATATATGTTATAATGTATGTTTAATGGGGAATCAGTATGTTGTAAGTTAAAAGGGAGGATTGTAGTGTATGTACCCGTCTACCTTTAAGAGAACTATTGTATGTAACCGTCCACCTTTAAGAGAACTACTTTAGGTGTTGCACTACTTTGTTGGCTTCTGTATACTGTAATACCGACGGTGACAACACCGGTATATAAGTGCTGTGTCAGGATTTATTGGGCAGATTCGCCCTGACCTTCGAATAGTAAAGTCCTGTTTTAAGTTACTCTGGTAGTCTGTGTATTAATTAACTAAACAACCCACAGACTTTACACCTAGCACAAAGGAAGATAGTTGTGGTGGTTGGAGGTCAATCGTCACAGCACCAGGACATCGCTGCAGGAGTTCCTCAGGGCAGTGTCCTAGGACCAACCACCTTCAGCTGCTTCATCAATGACCTTCACTCCACCATAAGGTCAGAAGTGGGGATGTTCGCTGATGACTGCACAGTGTTCAGTGCCTTTTGCAACTCCTCAGTTAATGAAGCAGTCTGTGCCCGCATGCAGCAAGACCTGGATGACATTCAGGCTTGGGCTGATAAGTGGCAGGTAACATTCGCGCCACACACGTGCCAGGCAATGACTATCTCCAACAAGCGAGCATCTAACCACCTCCCCTTGACATTCAATGGCATTACTATCACTGAATCCCCCACCATCAATATCCTGGGGGGGGTCACCATTGACCAGAAACTTAACTGGACCAGCCACATAAATACCGTGGCAACAAGAGGCTAGGTATTCTGCGGCGAGTGTCTCACCTCCTGACTCCCCAAAGCCTTTCCACCATCTACAAGACACAAGTCAGGGGTGTGATGGAATACTCTCCACTTGCCTGGATGTGCGCAGCTCCAACAACACTAAAGAAGCTCGACACCATCCAAGACAAAACAGCCCCCTTGATTGGCACGCCATCCACCACCTTAAACATTCACTCCCTCCACCATCGGCGCACCGTGGCTGCAGTGTGTACCATCTACAAGATGCACTGCAGCAACTCGCCAAGACCTCTTCGGCAGCACCTCCGAAACCCGCGACCACTACCACCTAGAATGACAAGGGCAGCAGGCGCATGGGAACACCATCACCTCCAAGTCACACACCATGCTGACTTGGAAGTATATCACCATTCCTTCATCGTCACTGGGTCAAAATCCTGGAACTTCCTCTCTAACAGCACTGTGGGAGCACCTTCACCACATGGACTGCAGCAGTTTTTTTTATTCGTTCATGGGCGTCGCTGGCAAGGCCAGCATTTATTGCTCATCCCTAATTGCCCTTGAGAAGGTGGTGGTGAGCCGCCTTCTTGAACCGCTGCAGTCCGTGTGGTGAAGGTGCTCCCACAGTGCTGTTAGGGAGGGAGCATCCAGGATTTTGACCCAGCGACGATGAAGGCTCAAGAAGGCGGCTCACTACCACCTTTTCAAGGGCGACTAGGAATGGGCAATAAATGCCCACTAACCTCCCTTCCATTGCCTGGGTAGATGTTACCAAGTCCTGGCTTTTGGGGCCAAAATTTCCAGCTTTGCTCATTTTAACAAGTAGATTGAGTAAAAAGTGGTGGACTGTCATTGGGAAGCATTAATGGACTAACTTGACAATGTTCAGCAGTGCTCGAGTTGTTTCTATCCCTCCAGAAAAATGGATTAGCAGCATTAACAGCCGGGGTG
Organism: Somniosus microcephalus; assembly: GCF_052327205.1. NCBI lineage: Eukaryota > Metazoa > Chordata > Chondrichthyes > Squaliformes > Somniosidae > Somniosus > Somniosus microcephalus. Next base: position 13,510,633 of record NC_140999.1, read on the forward strand.
GGGGGCGGCGGGGGGGGGGGGGGGGGAGAAGCCGATTTGTGCTTGTTAAGGCCTCGTTAACGTCATTAATGAGGAACTCATGCAGCATTTCACAGCTACATAATCAAATTGAAAAGTGATTGCCTTACTCCAGGTTACATTTGGAGCTAGTGGGGCAGATTTTACTCTCGGTGCACTTGACATGAATTGGGTGGGGGAGGATTACCTGCGCATAAGTGAACCTGCCTGATTTTATGTCCATTTTTAAATTCATTCTCAAGATATGGGCGTCACCAGTATTTATTGCCCATCCCTAGTTGCCCGCAGAAGATGGTGGTGGGTCTTATTCTTGAAGCGGTTTGATACAACCAAGTGCCTCCCTATCTCTGTAATCTCCTCAAGCCCCACAACACCACCACCCTCCACCCGAGAGATATCTGCGCTCCTCTAATTCTGGCCTCTTGAGCATCCCTGATTTTAATCGCTCCACCATTGGTGGCCGTGCCTCCAGCTGCCAAGGCCCTAAGCTCTGGAATTCCCTCCCTACACCTCTCTACCTCTCTTTTCTCCTTTAAGACGCTCCTTAAAACCTACCTCTTTGACCAAGCTTTTGGTCACCTGTCCTAATATCTCCTTATGTGGCTCGGTGTCAGATGTTGTCTGATAATCGCTCCTGTGAAGCGCCTTGGGACGTTTTACTACATTAAAGGCGCTATATAAATACAAGTTGTTGTTGTTGCCTGGTTGGCCATTTCCGAGTCTACCGGGTTGGTGTGGGACTAAAGTCATTTTTAGGCCAGACCAGCTGAGGACGGCAGGTTTCCTCCCCTAAAAAGACATTAATGAAACAGTCAGATTTTTATCGCCAATTTTACTCATACCAGCTTTTCATTTGAACTGAATTCACATTCTCAAACTGCCATGGTGGGATTAGGAACTACATGTTCTAACTCATCCAGGCTTCTGGATTACTAGTCCATTAACATAACCACTACACTACGTGACAGATGCAACATCAGAGGGGGGTCGTCATTCACATGCAATGTTCTGTGCCTAATTTTTCTTCTGTAGACTGTGCTCTGATGATCCTTTTAACCCAGCTGCAATAAAGAGGAAATTCTGCTCCAGTTAGTTGAAGCTCAGTTTCCAAATATGAACACAGTGGTGGCAGAAGTGTATAGTGTACAAGTTATTTTTGTTAGAAAGCATAGGATTATTGGCCAATAGCGGGTATAGTGCAGTGGAGGTGGTAGAGGATGAGGGAAAGAGAGGGTATAGGAGGAGGCACACACTCACAGCAGGTACTACCCCGGGTAACAGGTACCTGTTATAAATCTCATCATTCATCAAGAAACTACTCATGAAATAACGCTGGACTGCCAGCTGGTGGCGCCGTCCAAGGAGTATAAATACTCGGGCGTGGGCCCCAGCTTGCCAGGGACATTTTGTAAGACAAGGAACTAGTGAAGTACAACTAGACCTCCATGTTCTGAAACAAGTTGATTAAAGCCTTGCTTTATACTCAAACCAAGTGTGTAGTGAGTTTTATTATGTCAGCACCAAACCAACCAAATCAGGGAATTCAGTTACGGCGAGAGACCAGAGAAGCTGGGCTTCTTGTTCTTAGAGCAAAAAGGGTTAAGGGGAGATTTAATAGAGGTGTTCAAAATTGTGAGGGGTTTCAATAGAGTAGATAGGGAGAAACTGTTTCCACTGGCAGAAGGTTCGGTAAACAAGGGACACAAATTTAAGATAATTGGCAAAAAAGTCATGGGGGAGATGAGGAGAATTTGTTTTTTACTCAGCGAGTTGTTCGGCAGCACCTCCCAAACCCGCGACCTCTTCCACCTAGAAGGACGAGGGCAGCAGGTGCATGGAAACACCGCCACCTCCAAGTTCCCCATCAAGCCACACAACATCCTGACTTAGAAGTATATCGGCCGATCCTTCATCGTCGCTGGGTCAAAATCCTGCAACTCCCTACCTAACAGCACTGTGGGAGCGCCTTCACCACACGGGATTGCAGTGGATCAAGGAGATGGCTCACCACCACCTTCTCAAGGGCAATTAGGGATGGGCAATAAATGCTGGCCTTACCAGCGACGCCCACATCCCATAAACGAATTTTAAAAAATGATGTGGAATGCACTGTCTGAAAGGGTGGTGGAAACAGATTCAATATTAACTTTCAAATGGCAATTGGATATATGTACTTAAAAAGAAAATACCTGCATGGTGGGAAAAGAGCAGAGGAGTGGGACTAATTGGTAGCTCTTTCAGAGAGCCGGCACTGGCATTGGCTGCAAGGTCTTCTTCTGTGCTGTATGACTTTATGATTCTATGAACCTACCCATGGATGATAGAAAAGCAATGCATGAGGGGACTCACACTCACCATTGAGACTGTGGTTCTGGTGACCCACAAAGATCTGTAGGGACAGTCAACCAGTTGCAGCACACTAACAGTGACAGTGAAGGTCACCACCTCCCTCAGCTTTAACGGCACAGGGTCCTTCCAAGCAGCTGCTGGGGACACCTCAGGAATCAGACACTTCCTTCGCCCTTTGGGGAACTGACACTTTCTTTTCTACACGATGAAAGGAGCGCAGACTGCAAAATGCATTAAAATCGAATTAAGTTTATTAAGTGTTTGTGGTGCAAGTGTTTAATGTGTTTGGCTGGCTGATTGCCCCTTGCATGTTGTGAACATCTCCATGCTGGTTGCCTATGTGTACCACAAAGTGCTCGCAAGTCAGAAGGTCATGTGGTTCAAGTCCCACTCCGGAGACTTGAGCACAAAAATCTAGGCTGACACTTCAGTGCTGAGGGAGCGCTGCACTGTCGGCTGGTGCCGTCTTTCGGATAAGACGTTAAACTGAGGCCCCGTCTGCCTTCTTAGGTGAACACAAAGGGCTGGATTTTGCCAGCCCTCGGGAGGCGGGTTTGGAGGCGGGACTGCCGGGAAAATGGCAAAATTTGGGGGCGGGTGTCCATCCCACCCCCAACCCGCCTCCATGCCATCCTGCCAGGAGGCGGGTAGCCGACCCGCGCCGGGTTCCGCCCCCTCGAGGCGGGATGGGGACAGGGTCACTGGCAAGGCTTGGAAGCTAAGCAGAGCCAGGCCTGGTTAGTACCTGGAGGGGTGACCATCAGGGAAGACCAGGTGCAGAAGGTCACGGAAGGAGCCCCGAGGAGGGGCGGTTGTTGAGAAGGTCACGGGAGGAGCGGCTGGTGAGCAGGCCCGGGCGGTGGGCTGAAGATTGTCGGACAGGAGGAATGGTGGAAATGGAATGGTGGCGCGCACCGACGCAGCGGCTTTGCTTCTCCCAGTCATGGGAGCTTGCAAGATCACATTTCGTTGTTCATGTACTTGTGCAATGACAATAAAGTTGAATTATTATTATTAATTATTATTATTATGCCTGTTAACAGGTAGTTAACAGGCAGTTTTTTGGCTAATCCCTATTTTGAGCCCTGAAGTGTGGGCTTCCCAACGGCTCCGAACCTCACCAGGGTCAGCGAGGCGGGCCGTCGGTCTGCGGGGGTCGGAGAGGCCGAGATGTCCGGTGTGCAGGTGAGTAATGGGTGCATGTGTGCAGAGGTAAGTGTGTGAGGTGTGTGTAAAGTGTTTTAATAAGTTTACTTACCTTTACTTCTTCCTGTAGGCTTCCTCCCTTCAGGTCTCGGGAGTCCCTCAGCTCACCGGCACAGAAAGCAGAATGGCCGCTGAACTGACAAAAGCTGCAGCCTTCTGTTTTCTGGTTAGGAAGGCTTTCTAATTGAGGCTTGAGTAGACACAACTTAGAAGTCAGATTGTCAGTGTTTGACAGCTTCACAGAGCCGTCAAACGATGACATTTCATCTGTCAAAAGCTCTTGACAGATGAAACGGCACTCGCTGGGCGGGCTTAACAAGGTCAATCAATGGAAAGTCGCGTGGGTTGGCCACAAGTCGATGGAGGCGGGACTAAAACCCAACAAGTGGGAGTCCCGCCTCCAAAAGCTCCCCATTGACAAAATCCAGCTCAAAAGATCCCGTGGCACTATTTCGAAGAAGAGCAGGGGGAGTTCTCCCCGGTGTCCTGGGCCGAGGTTTATCCCTCAACCAACATTGTTGAGTCTGTGTTTACAAGTGCAGTTATACTGAATAACAGGACACAGACTACAGAAGTAAGTAAACAGGTCTTTAGTGATTGAGGGTCAGAGCGGAACTGAGGTACACTTTGCTCCGCAGGGTTTATATACCGGTGTGGTCACCACCGGTACTACAATGTACAGGAGCCGTTAAAAAGTAGTCCATCACCTTAAGGTATCCTCTTAAGGTAGTACAGGTTACATATACTACAATTCCTCCCCTTTTAGCTTAACAGTGGACACCCCCAATTAATACACTACATGGATAACATATATACAATTTACACACAAGAACTGTTCAAAGATTCAGTCTCTGAGGAGGCCTCCTGATCCGGCCCGGATAATGCCTTTCAGGGATCTCTGGTTCCTGTTGCTGGGGTGACTCATCCACTTGATCTCCTATGGATTCAACATCATCCAATACGTTCGAGTCTGAGGTAGATGCTACAGGCTCAATAAGTTCTTCAACTGGTGTCTCTGCCGTAGACATGGGGTCGACCCTTGTTCTCGATTCCACCAGTTGCTCAGCATGACGTCGTATTACGTTCTCTCCAACGTCTACCGTGTACATCAAGGGTCCCTGTCGTGCACGAATTGTCCCAGGTTGCCATTTATCATCCCTATAGTCCCTGGCCAACACTGGTTGTCCTATTTCAAAACTACGAGTGGCCTTTTTATTTACATGCTGGAATTGCTTGTTTTTGACTTCCCGTCGCACATTGGGTTTTAACAAATCCAACCGGGACCGCAACCTTCTGTTATAGAACATTATGGCAGGGCTTTGATTTGTCACTGCATGCGTGGCGTTTCAATACGCCATTAGGAAATTGTCCACCTTGTGTTGTAGTGGAATATGATCTTCACTCATGGCCTTTATCGCCTTTTTGAACGTTTGTACAAATCTCTCGACCAACCCATTTGTAGCCGGATGATATGGGGCAGATGTATAGTGTTTCACCCCATTCTTTTTCATGAATTTCTGGAATTCTTCTGACACGAACTGTAGTCCGTTGTCTGAACATATTTGCTCCGGCAATCCATTCCTTGCAAATATGGTTCTTAGAACTGCAATCGTCTTCTCAGAGGTAGTGGTCGACATCTTAATCGCTTCTGGCCATTTAGAATGTGCGTCTACTGCTATCAAAAACATGGAATCCATGAATGGACCTGCAAAGTCGATATGCACACGTTGCCATGGGGCTGAAGGCCATTCCCACGGATGCAGCGGTGCAATTGGAGGTGTGTTCTGAACTTTTTGGCACCCTGAGCAGCTTTTAGTCAGATCCTCTATTTGTTTGTTGATACCTGGCCACCACACATAAGCCCTAGCAAGGCTTTTCATCTTGACTCCCCCCAGATGACCTTCGTGCAATTCTTTTAGAACTCTCTCCCTTAATTTAGGAGGAATAATCACCCTTGTTCCATACATCAATGTTCCTTGACATACGGACAGCTGTTCTCGTCTGGCTGAGAATGCTGGTAACAGTGGTTCGCCATGTGCTGGCCATCCCTTCACTGTCAAGTCGTAGACCCGAGACAGTGTCGGGTCATTTTGGGTCTCTCTCTCAATACCCGCATTGGTGACTGGTAAGCATTCGATGATGGTCGAGTGAAATATCTCGACAGGGTCAACTGCCGGTGCCTCTTCCGCTGTAGGTAGTGGCAGGCGCGACAGCCCATCAGCATTTCCATGTTGCTTTGTACCTTTGAATTCAATATCATATTGATGTGCCCCTAGGAAAAGGGACCATCTCTGAAGCCTCTGTGCCGTCATTACCGGAACACCCTTCTTAGGGTTGAAAATGGAAACCAACGGCTGGTGATCTGTCAGCAGCATAAACTTTTGGCCTTGCAGGTAATGGTTAAATTTCTTAACTCCCCACACGAGGCTGAGAGCCTCCCTATCTATCTGGGCATAGTTGCGCTCAGCGGAGGTCAATGATCTGGATGTGAAAGCGACTGGCCTTTCCGAGCCATCTGGAAACTTATGTGAGAGCACTGCCCCGATACCATATGGAGAAGCATCACAAGCTAAGCGAATAGGCAGCGTTTGGTTAAAGTGAGCCAACACTTCCTTAGAGGTGATCAGTGCCTTGCTCTTTTGAAAAGCCCGCTTACAATCATCGCTCCACTTCCATGGTATTCCCGTTTGCAAAAGAATGCTTAGCGGGTGTAACACCGTGGATAAATTTGGAAGAAACTTGTGGTAATAGTTAACCAATCCGAGGAACGACCTCAACTAGGATACATTTTCCGGTGCTGGAGCTTTGACAACAGCTTCGATCTTGTCAGGTGACTTATGGAGCCCCTCCTGGTCAATGACGTGGCCGCAGTACGAGATTCGCTTTTGAAAGAACTCGCATTTCTGGCGATTAGCTCTTAGCCCATATTCTTTCAATCTGATGAGCACCTGCTCCAAATTCGCGAGGTGATCATTATCGTTATCTCCTGTAATCAGATTGGGTGACCGCTTTGCGGAACACCTCCGTTCAGTCCGTAAGGGTGACCCCGAGCTTCCGGTCGCCTGTCATTTTAATTCACTGCCCCATTCCCACTCGGACCTCACCGTCCTCGGCCTCTTGTATTGTTCCACGGAAGCTCAACGTAAACTCGAGGAGTAGCACCTCATCTTCCGATTAGGCACTTTACAGCCTTCCGGACTCAATATCGAGTTCAACAATTTCAGATCATAAGCTCGGCCCCCATTTCATTTTTTCTTGTAATTGTTCCACTCCTTTCCCCCCCCTTTCCTTTTGTTTCGCTCTCACACCTGGCAGCTATCTTTTGCCCTGCCAGTACACTTTACACCTAATCCCAGCCTATTACCATCTCGTCTAGCTTCTAATCTCTTTTACTTCTTTTGTTTCTTTTATTCTTTTGTCTGATCGCAGCCCTGCCTTCGATCTAGTTTCTTTTCTTTCCAGTTTTGAAGAAGGGTCCGACCCGAAACGTCAACTCAAATTTCTCTCCACGGATGTTGCCTGACCTGCTGAGTTTTTTCAGCATTTTCTGTTGTTATTTCCTTACTGCTGGAGTCTGAATCCGTCTTCTGTTCATCTGAACTGTTCTCTGTCACCTTGTGTACTTTTTTGTACTTCTCCTGCGGTGACTTTTTGCTGCTGGTCTTCTTTCCTGACCGGCATACTCTCGCTATGTGACCAAGTTTGCCACATTGCCTGCATTCTTTGTCTTTGAACCAGCACTGGTTCTGGTCATGCGTTGTCCTTCCGCAACGATAGCACTTTACTGCGCCCAATGCCATTTCATTGGTGCTGAATTCCAGTGGCCTTTGCTGTATCTCTGCAGCGCCCTGTGCTGCTGCCTTGTGGGATGCTGCAATGCTGAAAGCTTTGTCCAGCGTAAGATCCTTTTCCTCTAGCAGTCGCTTCTGGGTTCCTTCCCTCAGGAGCCCACACACAAACTTATCTCTCAGTGCGTCTGCTAGTCCTGTTCCGAACTGACAGTACTTTGATAACTTGCGCAGTTCTGTTAGGAATTCAGCGTTGCTTTCTTCTTTAAGTTGAATTCTTTTGTAGAATTTAAATCGTTCCGCTATCAGCAGCGGTGTGGGGTTTAAATGCTCTTGCAGGATAGTAACAATATCCGCGAAACTCTTCCCTACCAGTTTGTCTGGGGTTACCAGGTTCCTTAATAACCCGTACGTCTTCGCACCCATCAAGTTTAATAGGGTTAGTGCTTTCTTATCATCCGGTACATCATTCGTTGTACAGTAAACTTCGATGCGTTCCACATAAGTGGCCCAATCTTCCACATCGTTATCAAAAGCAGTGATGTTACCCGTTTTTGGCATCCTTGCTGAGTTTCTCCTTTCCCTTCGGATATTATTTAATATGATGACTTTTTTAACATTTAAGATGGCGGCTTTTCCCGCGCTTGGCGGCTTTTCCCGCGCTTGTCTTCTTCCCCCGCCGACTCAAGATGGCGATTCCCGCGCTGTTGCTGTCCACGCCTCCCCAGCGGTCCTTCCTGCCTTTATTTTCCTTGCGCTGCTGCTCTTGTTGCCCCGCCGCTCCCGCGGTCCTTGTGGCAGTAAAGCGCTTTTCTGGCTGCTGCGCGTCTCTGCCCCGATTGCAGTCCGGCCCCTGACACCGGCTGCGGTCGTGTTCTCCGCCCTTTTCTTCATTTTCCCTCCCATTCTCCCACTGACAACTCGGCCGACTTCCCCCCCCGTGCCGCTCGATCGGGCTTACCCACCGCTGTCGTAGAAGGGATGATCACTGCCTGTTGCTGATGTTGGACTTTGTGGCCAGAAAACCAACCCGGGTTCCCGATGGCCTCCCGTGCGATGCAGTGCTCAGCAGGATGTTGAGGGCGGATGCCCTTTTTCGACGCCCGTTTCTGAGGACGAAGCTTCCTTGGATGCAAAACTGCTGCTAGGTACGATCAGACTCGTCGCCACTGTTGAGTCTGTGTTTACAAGTGCAGTTATACTGAATAACAGGACACAGACTACAGAAGTAAGTAAACAGGTCTTTAGTGATTGAGGGTCAGGGCGGAACTGAGGTACACTTTGCTCCGCAGGGTTTATATACCGGTGTGGTCACCACCAGTACTACAATGTACAGGAGCCGTTAAAAAGTAGTCCATCACCTTAAGGTATCCTCTTAAGGTAGTACAGGTTACATACACTACAAACATCACTAAAACAGATTATCCGCTCAGTTATCTCATTGTTGTTTGTGGGGGCTTACTGCATGCAAATTGGCTGCTGCATTTCCTATATTATAATAGTACAGGAAACTTTGGTTTATCTGGAGGTTGTATGTCCGGAAACCTCGATCTAACGGCAGAAATCAGCAGCCGTTTTGGTTAGGTTTTTTTTCTTCTAGCATTTTTTTAACAGTCAGGCTCTGGAAAGCATCTCTGTAGCTTAGCAACAGCTTCAGAGACGCTTCCAAGGTACGGGCCGAGTGTTTACAAGCTGTTGCTGAGCAACAGTGTTTGTTGTCAGATACGGAGATGAAAACCTCCGTATCCTTCAACATTAGCGCTGGTCTATCCGGAAGTTTTGATAGATCGGCAGCAGCTCGGTCCCGTCGGTGCCGGATATTGCGAAGTTTCCTGTACTACACTTCAAAAAAAAAGTACTTAATTTGTTGGAAAGCATTTTGGGACATCCTAAGGTCGTGAAAGGTGCTATATAAATATAAGTTGAGGGAGCGGAGGTGGTGGGTGACTGCATCGTTGACTATGCAGGGGATACAATATCCACAACTAACTTCCATGAACCAGTACCAAGGTCAGTTGTATAGGACACAGTGATGGCACAGATATACCGCAGGCACCAGTGCCAACTGGATGCTGCTGTGCTACTCGATGCCTGCCATTGCTGGAGGGCATCTTCTCACGTGGCTCGCTGTGCTGTCTGAACATAGGACTGGGCATCGTTCGAGTCTCCAAAGGTTTAGGGGGAAAAATTTGGTTGCTTTGCGCCTCCCTAAGAGGGCGCTAACGGGGCGCAAAGCAACTAGCGCCCAGGCGTGGCGATGTTAGCGCCGCTCGCGAAATTGACCAGTCGTTTTGTGGCGGCGCTAAACACTACCACCACGATCTCCTGCGCCCGCAAATCATGACGTCAGTCAAGCGTACAACGCCCCGGTAGCGCCCCAGACCGGATATTGAGTCGCGCCCCCTGCCTTAGCGCCTGCCGCTAGGAACGACAGGTAGAGGGGAACGTTTTCAAGTCGGGAAGGGGCTGGGGGAGCACTATTTAAAGGCGGGTGCTACCTGCCTTTTCTTGTCGGCAATATTTTTGGTTTTAACGCTGTCCTAAGGAGTTTTGGCCCTCAGCACCACTTTTGAGGTTCCTAAGCGCCGAGCTCTTTCCCTGGGCCTATCCATTAGTGCTTCCAACACAATTGCTTTAGAGGTCTCTCCAGGCCGAGATTCAAAGCCGCAATGAGCAGGGTGTGGCTGGCCAGCAAGATGGCCCCGCCCCTTTAAGAACTGGACGGCGGCAGTCTGTCTGGCTTCCATGGTAACTGGCATCGCCTGTGCTTTGGTAGCGTTCAGAGGTAGCGCCTCGCTCCCTGACGTTTGCGCCTTCAGAGAGGCGTGTAGCGCCTGATTTAACGCTCAAATCACCTCCTGGGGCAATAGAGGCGAATTTGCAGTTGGAGGTGATAATTAGCACCGGGCGCTAAACTTTGCGCACAGCCGATATTAGGGCCCCAAAATGGGCGACACCGAATTTCTCCCCCTTCGACTCTTGTGATTTTGTTACCGAATCATTAACCTTGACAAAAAAAAGGTATCTCAACGCATTTCTGAAAAAAATATGACTTTTTACCTTTTTGTACCTTGCTGGGTCATTAATGGGACAGTCAGTCCTATGATCTGTTCTTTACACATTAAGTAATGGGAGTGTCAGCTTGGTTTTATGCTCATGACACAGCCATTAATGGGATCGTCAGTCCTGTGATATGTTTCCTGGGCAGTCAGTAATGGAATAGTTACAGTCCTGCTATATACTCCTTACACAGTTTAATGGGACAGTCACAGTCCTGTAATACACTCTTCACACAATCACTGGTGTGACAGCCAGTCCTGTAATACATTCTTTACACCGTCAGTTAAAGGACAGCCACAGTGCTGTTATATACTCCTTACACAGTTTAATGGGACAATCAATCCAGTTATACACTCCTCACGCCGTCATTTATGGCAGGGTCACAGTCCTGCTATATACCAGTTTGATCTATTGCACAATACAGGGTTCGTTCACAGATCACGAGCCGTGAAACGCAGGTCACAGCATTTTGACTGTATCGTCTGTTTGTTCAGCAAGGGATCAATTTGCCTCGAAGGACTTAATGGTGCAGTGCAGCAAGTCCCCTTTAAAAAACATTTGGAAGCAGGATTTTACAAACGTTACTTGGTTCAACTGCTACCAATCGATGGAGTAAAGTGCAAAAATGGTATTCTGTTTGATGTTTAACATGGTAATCTATCCTGCTGCTTGCAAATACAAATGGCTATTTACATGAAGTTCTGGTGTACCCATTGGCCCAGTAATTCCTCTCCCAACGCATGAGTACGGACGGGGTACTCACGCGTGTGCCTGGAGGAATTGCCGGTTTTCAGCATGCACAGCGCATGCGGAGAAAACCGGCATTTCCTCTCCTCTGACCCAAGGGGTTAAGAGGCTGAACGCGTGCGACTACACAGGCAGCGCGTGCGACTTGGATTTCCTTTATTTTTAGAGAGTTGCGCATGTGTAAAGGCCTCCGGTTTTTACGCATTGAAAAACCACACGTAAGTACTTAGTTTTACAGGTAAGTGGTTTATTAATACAATTTATAATTTTTTTTTCCACAGGTTTATTATTTTTAAAGAATTTACAGCAAGGTAAGTTTAGTTTTAGCCCCGATTTTTTATATAATAATTTATTTCAAATTTTAAAATTATTGTTTAAAATAGTTTTTTACATTTATTTATGGTTCATTTAAGTAATGCAATGTTTTTTTTAAATTTTCTTTCAAGTTTAAGTAGTGTTTTGGGGCCAGGAGTTTTCATGAATTTGACAGCTCTTACTGTCAAACTCATGAATGAACTTTTGCAACCTCCCATTGGTTGCCCTGTGCTCACGTGATCCCAGCCAGCTCATCGCACTAAGTACGCCGCTGGGTCACGCACGCACAGCATGGCAGGACCTCAAGCGGGCCAGTGAGAGGAAATGCAATGCGGGCCACGATTCAAATGTCAGCGCGCCGGGTAAGTGCACATCGAGGGCTTGCACGCGCGGCAAGCTCCCGATCTTAATTTCAGGGCCATTATGTTTGTTGTAAATGGTCACACAAGAAGGCAATTATTCCGGAGTCACTCCCCCCCTTATCTGGGAATTGTGGATTACATATTCATTGGATCGTTTTTTATATTTTAAAAGAAAACTGCAACAGTGCTTTTGTTGACTCCTGGCCAATTGAACAACAACAACTTGTATTTATAGAGCGCCTTTAATGTAGTAAAACGTCCCAAGGTGCTTCACAGCAGCGATTATCAAACAAAATTTGGTATCGAGCCAGATAAACAGATGTTAGGACAGGCGACCAAAAGCTTGGTCATAGAAGTAAGTTTTATGGAGCGCCTTCAAGGATGAGCGAGAATTCCAGAGCTTAGAGACTAGACAACTAAAAGCCCAGCTGACCAATGGTGGAGCGAAGACAATTGGGGATGTGCAAGAGGCCAGAATTAGAAGAATGCAGATATCTTGAGGTTATTTATGGTCACCTACTCAGTTTCACACAGTCATCTGTTGGTAAGTACACTGCCCCGTGTGTTAGTGAGCTATTCAAACCAGCAAGGACATAGTTCTGAACCTTCCTTTGTACTGAAATAGCTTATCTCAGCTGGGGTAGCACTGGGGCCTTGGTCAGGGAGGGAAGGAAAACAAATGTCTGTAGGTTACTTGACTGCAGGGAGGATTACAGCCTAGTCCAGTCCTGTCTTCACTCAATGTGTAGACATACTTCCCAAAGGGGGTTGTTGAACACAGACTTATCCTCTCTTCCTAATCAGAAGTACTAAGGTCAATCCTGACATCCCTCCCAGCACTCTGGTTAAGAGAATCTAATTCAGTCGACATTGGGATTGAACCAGAAATCTCCCTACTCAGTATGGTTTAGTTACTCACTGAATAAACTCACTGAGCTATTGAGGCACTGTTTGTTTCTTTAGTACCCAACCATAGGACCTTATACTGTCAGCCATGGCTCAGTTGGTAGCACATAGAAACATAGAAGATAGGAGCAGGAGTAGGCCATTCGGCCCCTCGAGCCTGCTCCGCCATTCAATGCGATCATGGCTGATCATCCAAATTCAGTACCCTGTCCCTGCTTTCTCCCCATACCCCTTGATCCCTTTAGCCTTAAGAAATATATCCAACTCCTTCTTGAATATATTTAATGTATTGGCCTCTACTGCTTCTGTGGTAGAGAATTCCACAGGTTCACCACTCTCTGGGTGAAGAAATTCCTCCTCATTTCTGACCTAAATGGCTTACCCATTTTCCTTAGACTGTGACCCCTGGTTCTGGACTCCCGACCATCGGGAACATCTGCACACTCACTTCTGAGTCAGGAGGTTGTGGGTTCAAGTCCCACTCCAAGAACTTGAGCATATAAAGCTAGGCTGATACTCCAGTGCAGTGCTGAGGGAGTGCTGCGTTGTGATGTGCTATCAATTACTCATAAAAGACTGAGAGTTAAGAGAGTAACTAAAGGCTTTTATTAACAAAAGAATGAAGGTCTGCCTCGAGTGGTCGACCGGTCCAGAATACAAAGGGCTGGGGAGCAGTCACCTTTATACTAGGACTTGTGGGAGGAGTCAGCCGAGGCATGTCCAGGCATGTACACAGTGGAATACAAACAGTGGTTTACCACATTCACCCCTTGTTTAAAATTGAGTCCGGCGGGGTGAAGTGTATTAAAAGTTAGTGTATTGGAGTCTCTCCGGAGGTCTTGTCTGCCGCTGTGATCGGCGTGGCGACGGCAGGGGTAGTGGAGCTTCCGGCGTCGAGTCCTGCGTAGGCTGTGGCACAGGCGTGTCGTCCTCGTAGATGTTGAGCGGGCCGCGGGGCCCAGGCCTGCCGTCTGCTGGGGCTGGATATCGGGTCGTGGGGGGGGGTGGTAGTGAGTAGTGGGTTACTGCGGCCCCCGAGGGTGCAAGGTCTCTTATGGAGACTGTGTCCTCCCGCCCGTCCGGGTATGCAATGTAAGCATACTGGGGGTTGGCGTGGAGGAGGTCGACCCTCTCGACCAGGGGGTCCGTTTTATGGGTCCTCACGTGTCTTCTCAGTAGGACCGGCCCTGGGGACGTCAGCCATGGCGGTAGCGATGTCCCCGATGTGGACTTCCTTGGGAAGACAAACATTTTCTCATGAGGGGTGGCGTTAGTGGCAGTGCAGAGCAGTGACCGAATAGAGTGGAGCGCATCGGGGAGCACATCCTGCCAGCGGGAGGTTGGAAGGCCCCTAGACTTTAAGGCTAGCAGGGCGGCCTTCCAAACTGTCGCATTTTCTCTTTCCACCTGTCCGTTCCCCCGGGGGTTGTAACTGGTGGTCCTGCTTGTGGCAATACCCCTAGTTAGCAGGTACTGACGGAGTTCGTTGCTCATAAACGATGAGCCCCGGTCGCTATGGATATAGCTGGGGAAACTGAACAGGGTGAAGAGGTCGTTCAGACATTTAATGACCGTGGCACTGGTCATGTCCGGGCAGGGGATGGCGAACGGGAAACGGGAGTACTCATCAATAATATTGAGGAAGTACACATTGCGGTCGGAGGAGGGGAGAGGCCCTTTAAAATCAACGCTCAGGCGCTCGAAGGGGCGAGTGGCTTTTATCAGGTGGGCCCTGTCTGGTCTATAAAAGTGCGGTTTGCACTCAGCGCAGACTTGGCAGTTCCTGGTCATGGTCCTGACCTCCTCAATAGAGTAAGGCAGGTTGCGGGCCTTGATGAAGTGGAAGAACCTGGTGACCCCCGGGTGGCAGAGGTCATTGTGGAGGGCCCGCAGTCTATCGATCTGCGCGCTGGCGCAGGTGCCATGCGATAGCGCATCCGGGGGTTCATTGAGCTTCCCGGGCCGGTACAAGATCTCGTAATTGTAGGTGGAAAGTTCGATTCTCCACCTCAAGATCTTGTCATTTTTGATTTTGCCCCTCTGCTTGTTGTTAAACATGAAAGCAACTGAACGCTGGTCAGTGAGCAGGGTAAATCGTTTTCCGGCCAGGTGGTGCCTCCAATGACGCACAGCCTCCACAATCGCCTGGGCCTCCTTCTCAACAGCGGAGTGTCTGGTCTCCGGGCCTTGGAGGGTTCGTGAAAAGAAGGCCACGGGTCTCCCCGCCTGATTGAGGGTAGCGGCCAGGGCAAAGTCGGACGCGTCGCTTTCCACCTGGAAGGGGATGGATTCGTCCACTGCGTGCATGGTGGCTTTGGCAATGTCCTCCTTGATACGGTGGAAGGCTAAGCGGGCCTCTGCCGTCAAGGGAAAAGAGGTGGACTTGATCAGCGGACGGGCCTTGTCCGCATAGTAGGGGACCCACTGGGCGTAATAGGAGAAAAACCCTAGGCACCTCTTCAGGGCCGTGAGGCAGTGGGGCAGTGGGAGTTCCATAAGGGGACGCATCCGGTCGGGGTCGGGGCCGATGACTCCGTGTTCCACAACACAGCCAAGGATGGCGAGGCGGTTTGTGCGGAATATGCACTTCTCCTTGTTATATGTCAGGTTCAGGAGTTGGGCGGTGCGGAGGAATTTTTCGAGGTTTGCGTCATGGTCCTGCAAGTCACGGCCGCAGATGGTCACATTGTCCAGATATGGGAAAGTGGCCTGCAACGCATTTTGATCTACCATCCGGTCCATCTCCCTTTGGAAGACGGAGACCCCGTTGGTGACGCCAAAGGGAACCCTAAGGAAGTGATAGAGGCGGCCGTTTGCCTCAAAGGCAGTATACTGGCGGTCCTCAGGGCGGATAGGGAGCTGGTGGTACGCTGATTTCAGGTCAATGGTCGAGAAGACGCGGTACTGCGCGATCTGGTTGACCATATCAGCTATGCGGGGGAGTGGGTAGGCGTCCAGCAGGGTGTAGTGATTTATTGTCTGGCTGTAGTCGATGACCAGGCGCTGCTTCTCGCCGGTCTTAACGACCACAACCTGGGCTCGCCAGGGGCTGGTGCTGCCCTCAATAATCCCTTCCTTCAGGAGCCGCTCCACTTCGGTTTTAATGAAAACCCTGTCCCCGGCACTGTATCGCCTGCTCTTTGTGGCGATGGGCTTACAGTCGGGGGTGAGGTTAGCAAACAGTGGGGGGGGGGGGTGACTCTGAGTGTGGAGAGGTTGCACCTGGTGCGCGGCGGGCAATTTGGAAGCTGCTGGCTGCGGACTGTGAGTGGGGGTAGGGGTCCACCGTACGCCATCGTAACACTTTTAAGGTGGCACTGAAAATCTAACCCCAGCAGGACGGCAGCGCAGAGGTCGGGCAGGACCAGAAGTTTAAAATGATCGTACACAGTCCCGTCTACTACGAGTGTCACCACGCAGTAGCCGCCGATGTCCGCCGACTGGGACTCGGAGGCCATAGAAATCCGCTGGTGCGCAGGCAGGACTGGGAGAGAGCAACGCCGCACCGTGTCGGGGTGGATGAAGCTCTCCATGCTCCCAGAGTCAAAAAGGCAGATTGTATCGTGACCATTTACCTTAATGTCCATTGTGGAACTGGCCAGCTGGTGCGGTCTCGCTTGGTCCAGTGTAACGGATGCCAGCGTAGGGGTCGGTGTGTCGCTGCGGGTATCAGATGAGGCGGTGTTGGGGGCCTGCTGCGTTCCGGCTGTCGTCCAAGATGGCGGCGTCCATGATCCCCATGTGGCTGGAGGCGTCCAAAATGGCTGCTGTACCGGTGGTTCGCACATGGCCGGGGAGGCCCAAGATGGCGGCCCGCATGGCCCACACGCGGCGCTGCTGGGGTTCGGGGTGGCTTTGGCCCTGCAGATGCTAGTGTAGTGTCCCTTCTTCCCGCAGCCCGAGCAGATCGCGTTTTTCGCCGGGCAGCGCGCTCTGGGGTGTTTTGCCTGGCCACAGAAGTAGCATTTCTGGCCTTGGGGCACTGCTGTCTGGCCTTGGGACACTGCTGCGGTAGTTGGGCCATTGCTGGGGTGTGGCTGGGGTGGCACGGCGCTATGAGGCGGTCCTACCGTGTCCCAGGCTGTCATTCCCCGCGGCGTCCACGGTGCAGAGGAGTAGCCATCCATGCCCCGGTAGGCTGCATCCAATGATAGTGCGAGTTCAGAGGCCTTGTTGAGGTCGAGGTCACTCTGCTCCAACAGTCGCTGTCGGGTGTAATTGGATCTGTGGCCCGCTACAAAAGCGTCCCGGATAAGTTCCTCTGTGTACACGGCGGCCTTTACATCCTTACAACCACAGGCCCGGCCAAGCACGGACAGTGCCTGAAGGTATTCCACGGTCGATTCCCCAGGTTGTTGTTTACGACTCCCCAGAAGGTGCCTGGTGTACACTTCGTTCACTGGGTGCGTGTACTGGTCCTTGAGGAGCTTGATAGCGTCCGCGTACGAGGTCGCGTCTTGGATGACCGAGTACACTCGGTGGTTCACTTTGGAGGTCAGGACATCCAGTTTGTCCTCGTCCGATTTGATTGCTGCGGAGGCGGTCAGGAATTTTTCGAAACACTTAAGCCAGTGAGTAAACTTGGTGGATGAGTCCGCCTCCCGATGATCTAAGTCCAGGCATGCTGGTGTGAGGATCTTCTCCATTATAAAAATGTTGTTAATAAAATTGATGCGCTATCAATTACTCATAAAAGACTGAGAGTTAAGAGAGTAACTAAAGGCTTTTATTAACAAAAGAATGAAGGTCTGCCTCGAGTGGTCGACCGGTCCAGAATACAAAGGGCTGGGGAGCAGTCACCTTTATACTAGGACTTGTGGGAGGAGTCAGCCGAGGCATGTCCAGGCATGTACACAGTGGAATACAAACAGTGGTTTACCACACGTTGTTGGAGGTGTTGTCTTTTGGATGAGATGTTAAACCGAGGCCCCGTCTGCTCTCTCAGGTGGACGTAAAAAATCCCATGGCACTATCTCAAAGAAGAGCAGGGGAGTTATCCCCAGTGTCCTGGTCAACATTTATCCCTCAACCAACATAACAAAAGCACATTATCTGGTCATTATCACATTGCTGTTTGTGGAAGCTTGCTGTGTGCAAATTGGCTGCTGTGTTTAACACATTACAACAGTGACTCCACTTCAAAATAGTACTTCAAAGTACTGTAAAGTGCTTTGAGATGGTCTGGTGGTCATGAAGGGTGACATATACATGCAAGTCTTTCTCTTATAAACCCTTGTCCTCATTTTTAAATCCCACTATGGCCTTGCCTTACCTTTGCAACTTATCTTTGTAGGGAACGATAGCATAGTGGTTATGTTACTGAACTAATACAGGAAACTTTGCGATATCCGGCACCGACAGGACCGAGCTGCTGCCGATCTAACAAAACTTCCGGATAGACCAGCGCTAATGTTGAAGGATACGGAGGTTTTCATCTCCGTATCTGACAACAAACACTGTTGCTTAGCAACAGCTTGTAAACACTCGGCCCGTACCTTGGAAGCGTCTCTGAAGCTGTTGCTAAGCTACAGAGACGCTTTCCAGAGCCTGACTGTTAAAAAAATGCTAGGAGAAGAAAAAAAAACGAACCAAAACGGCTGCTGATTTCTGCCGTTAGATCGAGGTTTCTGGACATACAACCTCCGGATAAACCAAAGTTTCCTGTAATACCATAAACCTAATGATCTCAAGGGACATAAATTCAAATCCCACCACAGCAGTTGGGGAATTTAAATTTAGTTAATTAAATAAAACTTGAATTAAAATAAGCTAGCATCAGTAATGGTGACCATGAAACTACTGGATTGTTGGAAAAAACCCATCTGGTTCACTAATGTCCATTAGGGAAGGAAATCTGCTGCCCTTTCCCGGTCTGGCCTATATATGACTCTTGACCCACAGCAATGTCGTTGACTCTTAACTGCCCTCTGAAATGGCCTAGCGAGCCACTCAGTTGTACCAAACCTCCGTGAAATGGCTTAGCAAGCTGCTCAGTTATCACACAGACTGCAGCGGTTCAAGAAGGTAGCTCACCACCATCTTCGCAAGGGCAGTTAGGGATGGGCAATAAAACCTGGCCTTGCCAGCAACACCCACATCCCCTAAGCAAATTTAAAATAACTCCTCCAGCTTTATATGCCCTCCTGAATGTTCCATTCCTCTGACTATGGCCTTCTGTGTATCCACCGCACCCACCCCCCCACCCCACTCCTCTTTCACCCTGCCATTGGTGGAAAATCCTTCAGCCAACTTATTGCCACTCTCTAGAACTCACTTCCTAAACACCTCCACTGGGAATTTCCTCTGGGATTCTCCTAATCTGCCCTCCTCAAAACCCATCTTTTTGACCAAGCTTTAGGTCCGCTTTCCTAATCTCTCCTTCTTTGCCTCAGTGTCTATTTTTTTAAATTATCACTTGAGCGCATAATCTAGGCTGATATTTCAATGCTGGAATTATCTCCCTAAACCTCTCTTCCTCTCGGTCTCTCTCTCCTCCTTTAAGGCGCTCCTTAAAACCTACCTCTTTGACCCTGTCCTAATATCTTCTTAAATGGCTCGGTGTCAAATTTTGTCTGATAACACTCCTGTGAAGTGCCTTGGGATTTTTTTTTACACTAAAGGAGTTATATAAATGCAAATTGCTGTTGTTGTTCATTTCACTTTAATAACATCGCCCAATAAGCCCACCAATTTTATTCCTGTAAACGGTGGGATGACCTTTCGTTGAACTGATGAATAATGACTTGGAAATGGTAATAGTCGCTGATGGTAACCAAGTGATTGGGCACAGTAAGTGAAAAGGATAAAGAAAGTAACTGTTTGCCTACTGATAAAATTCATCACATAGGAACATAGGAATTGCTAGAGGAAATAAGACCAAGATCCATCTAGCTCGCCTTCTACTATCCTGGTAGTCGCACGATACAACGGGGATGGTATTGTTGACTAATCATAGCAATCAATCTCCATCAATTAGTCTACAACAGACTCAGACATGAAGCAAGGAAAAACCAGTGGTGGGGAGCTTTGGGAACCATCAGGGATTCTCCCGATCCACCCAGGTTTGGATGAGTCTAAGACAAGTAGCAAAAGAAAAAGAAAGACTTGCATTTATATAGCGCCTTTCATGACCACCAGACATCCCAAAGTGCTTTACAGCCAATGAAGTACTTTTTGGAGTGTAGTCACTGTTGTAATGTAGGAAACACGGCAGCCAAATTGCACACAGCAAACTCCCACAAACAGCAATGTGATAATGACCAGATAATCTGTTTTAGTGATGTTGATAGTGAGAGATAAATATTGGACAGGACACCGGGGAGAATTCCCCTGCTCTTCTTTGAAATAGTGCTTTGGGATCTTTTACGTCCACCTGAGAGAGCAGACTTGGTTTAACATCTCATCCAAAAGACGGCACCTCAGCACACTGGAGCATCAGCCTAGATATTTTTGTACTCAAGTCTCTGGAGTGAGATTTAGAGCCAACAACCTTCTAACTCAGAGGCGAGGGTGCCAACAACTGAGCCATTGACTGACACTAGTAGTAGTTGGACTGTGAAACTGTTCAATTATAATTCCCACCAGTCAGTCAACATATATAGCGACATATTTTGGGGAGACCAAACGCAGATTGGGTGACCGCTTTGCGGAACACCTCCGTTCAGTCCGTAAGGGTGACCCCGAGCTTCCGGTCGCCTGTCATTTCAATTCACCGTTCCATTCCCACTCGGACCTCACCGTCTGCGGCCTCTTGCATTGTTCCACGGAAGCTCACCGTAAACTCGAGGAACAGCACCTCACCTTCCGATTAGGCACTTTACAGCCTTCCGGACTCAATATCGAGTTCAACAACTTCAGATCATAACCTCGGCCCTTATTATATTTTTATATTTTTTATCCACACTTTTGGTTTTGTAACTTTTCCTTTTTTCTCTCTCCCACATGGCAGCTGTCTCTCACTCTGCCAGCGCATTTCACACTTCATCTAGAGCCATTGTTTGTTTCTTTACCTGTCCTATTACCATCTCGTCTCACCTTGAATATCTCTTAATGTCTCTTCTTTCATCCCCTCCCCCATTTCCCAGCCCCCAAACTGCCTTTTGTCTCATTTCCTGCCTTTTCTCTCAGTTCTGACGAAGGGTTTCGACCTGAAACGTTGACTCTATTTCTCTCTCCACGGATGTTGCCTGGCCTGCTGAGTTTTTCCAGCATTTTCTGTTGTTATTTAACATATTTAGCAATGTGTTCTTTTGAATAATGTCAGCTAAATTTAGGGATATGGTCCGGAGCTCATCAATGCCAGTTGCTTTGATATGAGGAAAAGAACATCCCCCAGAATTACCGTGAAGTTCCTCCATTATAGGAATAACTGCAGACATAAAAATCAGTAGGAAACACTTTAGGAAAAGGAGCTCTTGGCTCCTCCTCCATGCATCCTCAGTGTTGAAATCCTGGCTCGTTACACTGTCTTCTACTCAACTCATTCTACTCCAAGGCTTCCAACCAGCAGGACTCCTTTTCCTCGTATCAAAGCCACTGCTTCATACCCGAACAGGGGGACCTCCCGTTTATTAATGTGCTCGGCTGTGCTTTGTACTCTAATGAGGTCTCTGTCCCAAATTCAAGCTTAATAGTACACTGGTAGGTTCATTATAACAGAAGTGTGTTTTTTCCCCAGATTACAATATTTTAGTAGTTGGCACAGTAATGGGCAGCATCATTATTTGTGAGCTGAGATGAATCCTATAGATTAGAGAGAGAGAGATAAACAGAAAGAAAAATAGCAATGGGATCTTTTATGTCCACCTGAATACACAGATCAAGTCGTGCTTTTAACATTTTATCTGAAACATGACTCTTCTGACTGTCCCTCAGTACTGCAACAACTTGCATTTATATAGCGCCTTTAACATAGTAAAATGCCCTGTGGAGCTTCCCAGGAGCATTATCAGGCAAAATTTGACACCAAGCCATTTAAGGAGATATTAGGACAGGGTCAAAGAGGTCAGTGTCTTAAAGGAGGAGAGAGAGGCCGAGAGGAGGAGAGGTTTAGGGAGGGAATTGCAGCATTGAGATATCAGCCTAGATGATGCGCTCAGGTCCTGGAGAGACGCTTGAATCCACAAATTTCTGAATCAGAGCTGAGAGTGCTACTTCAAGAGCCAAACTGGCAGGCTGATCGAGAAGTAGTGAGATGTAGGAGGAACAAAGGCCGCGAGTCCAAGAAAGCAAAGGAACAAGGGAGTGAGTGACAGGAGAAGGGGGAATAGAGGCTGGAAGGCTGAAGAGGAGAAGGAAGAAATGCTAGGAAATTGAAGAGGCAGGCGATCGCAGAGGCTGAGATAGTGAAATTGGAAGGTGAAAAAGGAATAGTCATTCACTGCAATTCTTCATGTTCCCTTTCTCGTTTCTCATCCAGCACGCCTGAGACCATGGTGTGTGAAATTGGTCTTTGGCAATAGCACAAAATGGGGGATAATGAATCAGCAGCACTGTATTACACCCCGCACAATTTCCTTTTGCACTGTAGTCAATGGAAAAATGTAATAAATTGGGTGGGGTGTAAAGCAAGCTGCTGATTCATTATCCCCCATTTTGCTCACACATCATAGGATTACATGGGATATACGGCACAGAAACAGGCCACTCGGCCCAACCAGTCCATGCCGACGTTTATGCTCCACTCGAGCCTCCTCCCGTCTTTCCTCATCTAACTCTATCAGCCTAACCCTCTATTCCCTTCTCCCTCATATGCTTGTCTAGCCTCCCCTTAAATGCATCTATACTATTCGCTTCAACCACAGGCCAATTTCCCCCCCATGTGCTGTTTTATATTATATTGCCATCCGGATTCCTGATAATCCAGCCTCAAATGACAATGGAAAAATCAACTAGATTTATTATTTACATACGTAAGACAATGCAGCAGCTCACTGCTAGCTCACAGCCTCCCATCTTGCAAATGGATGACATTCTCTAGTCCAGGTGAACTCGGTTGCTTAATTGAAGCATTGGCACTGAAGCGAACATTTCTAAAAGCTCAAGAAAAAGAGAGAGAAATGGAGATTGTAAAAAATAAATAAAAATGCTAAAAGAAAAAATGACAAAGGAGCAAAAGATGACGAAAGATAGTAAAGAAAGAGAAAAAAGGATAAGGATGAGAGCAGCGAGAGAGAATAAAAAGAGAAAATAGAAACAAATTGCCTTGTGCTGCTGCTAAAGAATGTATGAAAGATTTGTGTGGCATTTCTCTCAAGTATTTTATTGGTTCAATAAATGAGTTGATGTGCTTGTTAAAATATCGAGCAGAGGAATCTCATGCAAGCACTTGTGTGTTTGTTGCTAATATGGCATCGTCAAGACAAAGACAAAGCTTAAAGAGAAAAACATAGGTGCACCTCTCCATGGATTGACTCTGGTCCAACTCGCTTTCTTTATTTGGGTAACTTGTTTTTCTTTATGAAGGGGAAAATAATGCACTGTTGGGATCGGAACATGTTCCACGACACTATCAGTATGAATCAGTTTCAGGATAGGTTTTGCATTGACTAGCTACAAGTTAAAGGTCCATCTCTTTCACCCCAACAACATGTCTCCACTCTAACCTCCAGAGCATCCCCGACTGCAGTAGTACTTTATTTCCATTTCCCACACCTGCCAACCTGATGCCCTCTTTGAATGAGGCTGTCCAATTAGTGTCAATTAGTGCTGAATTATGGGCAGCCCTGGGCTGTGGACTTGTGCCCACTGGGAACTAAACTGAAACTGCCCAAACTCATTTCACTTATGACCCTTTCTTAATAGCTGTCAGAGAGAGAGAGAGGAGACTTTCACTGCAGTTGTCTAGACTGGATCTATGCCTAGGTCCCAGAGGTGAAAGGGCAGTAAGCTGCTCAGACTCAATTCACTTAGGGCTCTTACTAGGCAGAGAGAAATGGTGGTCTCATTGCATTTGCCTAGGTTCAAGAGCGCTCAAATCTACTGCACCACCGAGTGGTAAAGTCCCACTCTTTCTGTGCCCCTTTCTATTCTCTCTTGCAGTTGCAAAGTTGCTTCCTCGGTCCTCTCTTGCCTCCACATCATCCTTCCCTTTCGATTTGACATATTCAGTGGGTGCTCAACTAGGAACAGTTAGGCACGCACTAGGACTTGGGTCGGGACTGGCCGAAATTTATTTCATGCAGGCTCCTTACAACCAACGACCTGCCGAGTTTGCAGCGTTTTCCGATTTTGCTTCAGATTCCCAGCAGCTGCAGGGTTATTTTTTTGTTCTTATTTAATTCATTTTGACTTTGAATTTCCCACTGCCTTGTACAACGTGCTCCTTGACTCGAGTACAAATCCAGATTGCAACCACTTCTAAATAATGGTTTCAACTCAGCATTCGGTCCCCTCAAGGAGTTAATCCCTTTTTATAGAAAATACCCAGTTTGCTTGCTCGAAGCTGGCCGATTGAATTTGCTCCTTATTTCCATGTTGCACCGGTGCACATTAACCCAGCTCATAAGAATGAGAGACAATGCATTATTAAAACATTGAATTAGCTGGCTTCACCCAGCTCTGGCATTGTACAAGATGTGGCAGAACTGACAAAGTCTGCCCTGAATGATGTGCATCATTGTCAGTGAAATCAAATTCGAGTCAGCAATGAATCTTCATGAAAGGTACAGTCCATTAGCCTCTTGAGAACAGGGTGACTTAATTCTCTGACATCAACAAATGAAGGCCCCCCGTGTAGAAAATAAGCATAAATAAACCGCTTTTCTATTGCCGAGTTCTGGACATTGATATATCTGCCCCATTACTTCTGTCTCCTTCTCTTTCCTCACACTCTTCTCCCAGTTATTAAAGTGACAGTGGGGAAGAGTTTGCAAACTTTGGATTTGCATTCCGCATCACCTGAAATTCAGGGCAGACAAAACAGATGTCAGAACTCTCATCGCTTGAATGCACTGTGCCATCTTTCATCCACATCCATCACGGACCAAAATTTGTATTTTTCTGAATGAATCTGATTTGGCACAACTTGGACTGATGTGGAGCTCAACCCCATAGAAAGATAGAAGATAGGAGCAGGAGTAGGCCATTCGGCCCCTCGAGCCTGCTCCGCCATTTAATGAGATCATGGCTGATCAGCCAAATTCAGTACCCGGTCCCTGCTTTCTCCCCATATCCCTTGATCCCTTTAGCCTTAAGAAATATATCTAACTCCTTCTTGAATATATTTAATGAATTGGCCTCAACTGCCTTTTGTGGTAGAGAATTCCACAGGTTCACCATTCTCTGGGTGAAGAAATTCCTCCTCATCTCTGTCCTAAATGGCTTACCCCTTATCTTTAGACTGTGACCCCTGGTTCTGGACTCCCCCGCCATCGGGAACATCCTTCCTGCATCTAATCTGTCTAGTCCTGTTAGAATTTTATAAGTTTCAATGAGATCCCCTCTCATTCTTCTAAACTCCAGCGAATATAAGCCCAATCAACCCAATCTCTCCTCATACGTCATTCCTGCCATCCCAGGTATCAGTCTGGTGAATCTTCGCTGCACTCCCTCCATGGCAAGAACATCCTTCCTCAGGTAAGGCGACCAAAACTGCACACAATACTCAAGGTGTGGTCTCACCAAGGCCCTGTACAACTGCAGCAAGATATCCTTGTTCCTGTGCTCGAAACCTCTCACTATGAAGGCCAACATATCATTTGCCTTCTTAACCGCCTGCTGCACCTGCATGCTTACCTTCAGCGACTGGTGCACAAGGACACCCAGGTCTCGTTGCACTTCCCCTTCTCCCAATCTATTGCCGTTCAGAAAATAATCTGCCTTCCTGTTTTTGCCACCTAAGTGGATAACCTCACATTTATCCACATTATACTGCATCTGCCATGCATCTGCCCAATCACCCAACCTGTCCAAATCATACTGGAGTTTCTCGGCATCCTCCTCACAGCACACGCCCACCCAGATTTGTGTTGTCTGCAAACTTGGAGATATTACATGTAGTTCCCTCGTCTAGATCAGTAATATGTATTGTGAATAGCTGGGGTCCTAGCACCGATCTCTGCGGTACCCCACTAGTCACTGCCTGCCACTCGGAAAAAGACCCATTTATTTCAACTCTTTGCTTCCTGTCTGCCAACTAGTTCTCTATCCAAGTCAATACCTTACCCCCAATCCCATGTGCTTTAACTTTACATGCTAATCTCTTATGCAGGACCTTATCGAAAGCCTTCTGAAAATCCAAATACACCACATCCACTGGTTCTCCCTTATCTATTCTACCAGTTACATCCTCAAAAAATTCCAGTAGATTAGTCAGGCATGATTTACCTTTTGTAAATCCATGTTGACTTTGTCCGATCCTGTCACTGTTTTCCAAGTGCTCTGCTATTACATCTTTGATAATGGACTCTAGCATTTTCCCCACTACCGATGTCAGGCTTACCAGTCCATAATTCCCTGTTTTCTCTCTACCACCTTTTTTAAATAGTGGGGTTACATTAGCTACCCTCCAATCCATGGGAACTGTGCCAGAGTCTATAGAAGTTTGGAAGATGACCAGCAATGCATCTACTATTTCTAGGGCCACTTCCTTAAGTACCCTAGGATGTAGATTATCAGGCCCTGGGGATTTATCTGCCTTCAATCCCATCAATTTCCCTAACACCATTTCCCTACAAATACTGATTTCATTCAGTTCCTCCCTCTCTTTAGACCCTATGTTCCCCGACATCCTCCTTTGTGAAGACAGAACCAAAGTATGTATTTAATTGGTCAGCTATTTCTTTGTTCCCCATTAAATTCCCCTGATTCTGACTGCAAGGGACCTTGCAAATTCTCTTCACATATCTATAGAAGCTTTTACCGTCAGTTTTTATGTTTCCAGCAAGCTTACTCTCATACTCTATTTTCCCCCTCTTAATTAATCCTTTTCTCCTCCTTTGCTGAATCCTAAACTGCTCCCAATCCTCAGGTTTGCTGCTTTTTCTGGCCAATTTATATGCCCTCGCCTTGGATCTTATGCTATACCTAATTTCCCTTGTTAGCCACGGTTGAGTCACCTTTTTTGTTTTATTTTAATGCCAGACAGGGATGAACAAATTCTGTAGTTCAACCATGCGACCTTTAAATGTTTGCCATTGCCTATCCACCGTCAACCCTTTAAGTAACATTCCCCAATCCATCCTAGCCAACTCGCGCCTCATACCATTGTAGTTTCCTTTATTTAAATTCAGGACCCTAGCCTCTGAGTCAACTACTTCACTCGCCATCTTAATGAAGAATTCTATCATATTATGATTGCTCCTCCCCAAGGGGCCTCGCACAACAAGATTGCTAATCAATCCTTTCTCATTACATAATACCCAATCTAAGATGGCCTGATCTCTAGTTGGTTCCTCGACAACCCCAGGAGACAATTTGTCAGCGTCCATTACATTTAGCGGGTGAAGGTGGAACAGGACCCGAGAAAGCAAAGACTCCAGCTTTGTCATCCCTTAGCGAGCAGCTGGACCTCACGACATCATTGCTAGTTTACGATTAGCCAGCTGAGAGTGGTCTTTAGAAGATCGCAGCATGTCCTGAGAGAGCTTACAAACAGCTTAACGCTTAAAAAAAATTCAGATTTACCTCAGAAAATAACGCACCAGAATGAACATCGTCTTCTATGTATAAAGGGATGTCACAGCATAACTATATATCATGATACATTGGTGCAGAACATATCCAACCAATTGGTTATCCATCTCACATACTGAAGTTCAGGTGTGTAATGCAGACATTGCCTTTGTTTCTAGGTTATTTTCTTCCCTTCCCCTTCGTTCTCATTGTGCTATACACCGTATGTGGCTCAGGGGCTCCAAAACAGGCCAGTATGAGGGAGCAAATAAAACATTCCTGAAATGTTGGAAATTCATAAACGGCACGGTGGCATAGTGGTTAGCACTGTTGCCTCACAGCGCCAGGGACCCGGGTTCAAATCTGGCCTCGGGCGACTGTCTGTGTGGAGTTTGCACATTCTCCCTGTGTCTGCGTGGGTTTCCTCCAGGTGCTCCGGTTTCCTCCCACAGTCCAAAGATGTGTGGGTTAGGTTGATTTGGCTATGATAAATTGACCCTTAGTGTTAGGGGATTAAATACGTGGGGTTATGGGGATAGGGTGGGATATGTGTCAGTGCAGGCTCGATGGGCTGAAATGGCCTCTATCTACACTGTGGGGATTCTGTGTGATAATTGGAAGATTCCCCTAAATGATTTACAGTCTTGTCCAAACGGAGGAACATGTGCTGCAATGTTTACAATGTCATTAATATATAGCAATCGGAAGAAACCTGGTCCTGCGGCGTGCAAGAGCGGCCTGGAGATAACTTTCCCTTCTTTTAAAAACTCTTTCCCTTTTTTAAAACCCCCTTGTGGTTGCCTGGTTAAGATAGGAAATTCAGTGTGTGGAGAATGATAACCATAAACTCCCTTTCCCCGTGACACTAGAATGCTGGTGCACCGAACCGACACTTCAATATGATTACATCTTAAACATACAGGGATGCTGGTATGCAATCTTCTTCCTAGGCAGTCCCTCGGAACCGAGGCTGACGTGCTTCCACACTAAAAATGAGTTCTCAGGTGACTGATGAGCCCAATGCGGGACCTACAGTCTCTGTCACAGGTGGGGCAGACGGAGGTTGAAGGGGCGGGTGGGTGGGGTGCTTGGGTTGACGTGAGCTCCTTGCGCTCCTTGTGCTTGGCTTCTGCTTGCTCCCGGCGAAGGGGCTCGAGGTGTTCGGCGCCTTCCCGAATGCTTCTCCTCCACTTTGTGCGGTCTTGGGCCAGGGATTCCCAGGTGTCGGTGGGGATGTTGCACTTTTTCAAGGAGGCTTTGAGGGTGTCCTTGAAGCATTTCCTCTGCCCACCTGGGGCTCTCTTGCCGTGTCAGAGCTCCGAGTAGAGCGCATGTTTTGGGAGTCTCGTATCGGACATGTGGACGATGTGGCCCGTCCATCGGAGCTGATCGAGCGTGGTCAAAGCTTCGATGCTGGGGATTTTGGCCTATGCCATACTATGTTGCCAACTAACTTAACTTAAGACTCAGTTGTTTTAGCATGATGCTATTTTGACCTGCAACTCTTGTATCGACTTTTACCTTGGCAAATCAGGTATGTTCACGTATCCAACCTTGCTCTATATCCATCAATGCCCTTTGAGTGTGTGGAACTGGGTTCGGACAGAATTAAAGAGTAGTCATTCCTTTTACAAGATCTTTACTCCTGTTCAGATCAGTGCTTCACCAGCCATGTTCTAACTTGTTGATCCTTCGGGGGAGAAATTCGGTATCGCCCCATTTGGGGTGCTAGTATTGGCGGTGCGCAAAGTTTAGCGCCAGGCGCAATTTCTAGGCACCTCGAGCGATATTGGGTGGCAGCGCCCCTGAAGGTGATTGCGGCGCTAAATCAGGCGCTGCACGGTAGTCTTAAGGCGCTAACCCGGCGGCGCGATGCAATTTCTCCGCGGGCGGGCGCAGCGCAGTTGCCGTCAATTATCGATTTCACTCAGACACGCTGGCGCCTGCCAGCTCTTAAAGGGGCGGATCGATTATCATCTGCAGCCACACTCTGCGCCTTGTAGGCCTCAAAATCGGCTGCAACCTACCTGTGGCAGGCAAAACTTCAACCACATGGAGAGGGCCAGGGAGAGAGCGCAGCGCTTCAGCGAGGGGGCATTGGATGCTCTGGTTGATGCGGTGGAGCGCGGCGATCTGTGCTGTACCCGGAGAATGGCAGGAGGTCTCAACAAACCGAATACCGCAGAGCTTGGAGGGAGGTTTCCCAAAGAGTCAACTCCAGCAGCATGGTTCCGAGGACTCCTGTGCAATGCAGGAAGAAGTTCAACGACCTCATTCGGGTCATCAGGGTGAGTGCCTTTTTCAGAATCATCTTTGTAGTGTATGTACCTTTAAGGGGAGAACTACTTTTTACAGCTCCTGTATACTGTAGTACTGGCAGTGACCACACCTGTATATAAACCCTGAGTAGGGATCTGTACGTTTAGTTTTAGAGTAACCCTCATCCAGTAAATACCTGTTGATTGTTCCTGCAGTCTCGTGTCTAGTTATTGAAGGACACACAACATCAAAAATACACGGATCTAACAGTGGCGACGAGGCAGATTCGAACCTACCTGCAACTCTGCATTACCTCCCAGGGATTCGCTCCTGGAGAACAGTGGAAGAAAGTTGAGGCCAGAAGCACGGGCGTCGACCACGAGCAACCGCCCAGTCATCCAGCAGAGATTTGAGCATTGCAGGGGAGGCTGTTGAGAGCTGGGCTTGGTTCTCCAGTCACGGTGGTCCAGTGAAACGGGCTGGCAACAGGTACGGCGCAGACCCTTCCCGGACAGCGGCGGCTACAGCCGACCGACGGCACATAAAAAGCCGAGCAGCGTCGACGGGAGAAGAGAGAGGGTAGAGCGCACAGGGTGCAGCCGGTGTTCAGGACCGAGCGACGTCGATGGGAGAAGAGAGAGGGTAGAGCGCACAGGGCGCAGCCGGTGTTCAGGACCGAACGGCGTCGACGGGAGAAGAGAGAGAGGCGCAAAGGAAAATGCGCAGAGCGCAGCTGGTGTTCAAGGGACGAGCAGCGTCAGCGGGGAAGAAAGGGAAACGCGCAGAGTGCAGCCGGTGTTCAAGGGACGAACAGCCGCAGCGGAGAAGAAGGGAGAGCGCGGGAAACGCCATTTTGAGCCGCAGCGGAGAAGAAGGGTGAGCGCGGGAAAACACCATTTTGAGCCGCAAGAAGAAGGGAAAGCGCGGGAAAATGCCATTTTGAGCCAGTCTAACCACACCCAGGGATGCCGAAGAGTGGCAGTATCACAGCGTTCGACAATGAAGTCGAAGGTTGGACGACATATGTCGAACGCATAGAAGTGTACTGCAAGGCGAATGAAGTGCCAGATGAGAGGAAAGCGCTGGTATTGTTGAATTCCATGGGTGCAAAAACATATGGCTTACTGCGAAACCTAGTAACCCCAGAGAAGCCAGTGGACAAGGATTTTGGAAACATAGTGTCAATCCTACAGAGCCACTTAAACCCCACACCGCTGCTGATAGCAGAAAGATTTAAATTTCACAAAAGGAACCAGCATAAAGATGAAAGTAATGCTGAGTATTTAACGGAACTGCGCAAGCTATCGAAACACTGCCGGTTTGGAACGGAACTAGCAGATACTTTAAGGGACAAGTTTGTGTGTGGGCTTCAAAGTGAAGGAACCCAGAAACGGCTTCTATCAGAAAAGGATCTTACGCTGGACAAGGCTTTCAGCATGGCAGTATCACATGAAGCAGCCGCACGGGGCGCTGCAGAGATACAATGGAGACCGCAAGAATATGGCACAAATGAAATGTCATACGGAACAGTGAAGTGCTATCGCTGCGGCAGAACAACACACGACCATAATGATTGCTGGTTTAAGGACAAAGTGTGCAGACAGTGTGGAAAAGTAGGACACATAGCAAGAGTCTGCAGGTCAGGAAAGAAAACCAGCAGCAAGAAATCTCCACAGGAGAAGTACAAGAAGGTACATAAGGTGACGGAGAGTAGTTCAGACGAACAGAAAAGTGATACAGACTCCGGAAGCAAGGAGCTGGGTTGTCTGAAACTACATAAGGTGATCCAAACAAAGGATCATCAAACTATCTGGGTCACGCTCAAGATAGCTGGAGTCCAAGTGAAAATGGAATTGGACACAGGATCAGCCCTAACAGTCATAAACCGAAGGGACTACAAGCGGCTATTCTCACATATACCCTTGAGAGACACAGAGACTGTCTTGAAGACGTACACGGGGCAAAAAGTCTACCCCAAAGGAAAAATAAGGGTGAACGTTGTATAGAACGGTAAGGAAACACCAAAAATGGACCTATATGTATTGCCAGATGGAGGACCACCACTACTAGGACGTGAATGGATCCGGAAGATACAGCTAGATTGGCATTCCATACAAGCATTGACTGTAGATGCCAATAAGGATGACGATGCCACACCTGGACGACTGTCAAAAATGCTAACTGACGCACAAGAAGTGTTCCAGGAGGGACTTGGAACACTAAAAGGCATAACAGCGACGATCAAAATAGAGGAAAATGCAAGCCCAAAGTTTTTTAAGGCCAGACCGGTGCCTTATGCGATCCGCCCAGCCATCGAAGCAGAGCTGGAAGGTCTGGAACGTTCAGGAGTACTGTCCAAAGTGGACTGGAGTGAGTGGGCCACACCCATCGTTCCTGTAATGAAGAGGTCGTTGAGTAATACGCCTGGGGAACCAAAGAAAGTCCGCATCTGTGGGGACTTTAAAGTGACAGTGAACCCAGTCCTTCACACGGTACAATATCCGCTTCCGCGGATTGAAGATATTTTCGCTTCCCTATCTGGAGGGAAACGCTTCACTAAGATTGATCTGGCCCAGGCGTACCTGCAAATGGAGGTAGAAGAAGCCTCGAAAAAGTACCTCACGATCAACACTCATAAAGGTCTCTACCAATACAACCGGCTGGTGTTCGGGGTAGCATCAGCTCCGGCTATTTGGCAAAGGGCAATGGATCAAGTCCTGCAAGGGATTCCAGGGACCCAGTGTTATTTGGACGACATCCTGGTCACGGGCGAAAATGACAGTGCTCACCTTGCCAACCTGGAGCAGGTGCTCACTAGATTGAAGGAATATGGGCTCCGAGCAAATCGCCACAAATGCGAGTTTTTCCAGAAGCAGATCTCGTATTGTGGCCACGTTATTGATGAAGAGGGGTTACATAAGTCCCCTGAAAAGATTGAGGCAGTAGTCAAAGCTCCAGCACCGGAAAATGTGTCACAACTGAGGTAATTCCTCGGGCTGGTGCACTACTACCATAAGTTCTTGCTGAATTTGTCTACAGTACTACACCCACTGAACACCCTACTGCAAATGGGGGTACCATGGAAGTGGAATGACGAATGTAAACAAGCTTTCCAGAAGTGCAAAGAATTGATCACATCAAAAGAGGTGTTGGCTCATTTCAACCCAGCACTACCAATTCGGTTGGCGTGTGATGCATCACCCTATGGCATTGGGGCAGTGCTGTCGCACAAGTTCCCGGACGGCTCGGAGAGGCCGGTAACCTTTGCGTCTCGGTCACTAACCTCAGCCGAGCGTAACTACACCCTCATTGACAGGGAGGCCCTCAGCCTGGCAGAAGTTCACCTTGCTGACGGACCACCAACCACTTGTCTCCATCTTTAATCCAAAGAAGGGCGTGCCGGTGATGACTGCGCAACGGCTACAAAGATGGTCGCTTTTTCTAGGGGCGAACCAATATGAAATCGAGTATAAGGGCACGAAACAGCATGGAAACGCTGATGGGCTATCACGCCTGCCACTGTCTACTGCGGAGGAAGCACCAGCAGTGGACCCTGTCGAAATATTTCATTCGACTATAATTGAACGCTTGCCAGTAACTAACGCTGATATAGAGAAGGAGACCCGAAATGACCCGACACTGTCTCGGGTATATGACTTGACGGTGAAGGGATGGCCAACACATGGCGACTCACTGTTGCCAGCATTCTCATCCAGAAGAGAACAGCTGTCAGTATGCCAGGGGATCTTGATGTGTGGATCCCGAGTGGTAATTCCACCCAAGTTAAGGGAGAGAGTGCTCAATGAGCTTCACGAAGGCCATCTGGGAGGGATGAAAATGAAAAGCCTTGCTAGGGCTTATGTGTGGTGGCCGGGGATCGATCAGCAAATCGAGGACCTGACAAAGAGCTGCTCAGGATGCCAGAAGGTCCAAAATGCACCACCACATGCCCCTCTACACCCATGGGAGTGGCCCTCATCTCCATGGCAACGGGTGCATATTGATTTTGCTGGTCCATTCATGGACTCAATGTTTCTAATAGCCGTGGATGCGCACTCGAAATGGCCTGAGGTGATCAAAATGTCGTCCACCACCACGGAGTAAACTATTGCAGTCCTACGGACCATATTTGCCAGGAATGGCTTGCCAGAGCAGATTTGCTCTGATAACAGACCACAGTTTGTGTCCGAAGAGTTTCGAAGATTCATGAAAAGGAATGGGGTAAGGCATTACACATCCGCCCCGTATCACCCAGCCACAAATGGATTGACTGAGAGGTTCGTACAAACCTTTAAGAAAGCAGTAAGGGCCATGTGCGATGACGACATTCCACTGCAACATAAGGTGGACAATTTCCTGTTAGCCTACAGAAATGCGACACATGCAGTCACCAACCAGACCCCGGCCATGATGTTCTTTAACCGAAGGTTGAGATCTCATCATGATTTGCTCAGACCAAATGTACGAAGAGATGTTGAGAATAAGCAATTCCAGCACACCAATGAGAAGCCGACAAGGAGCTTCAATGTAGGGCAACCAGTCTTGGCCCGCGACTACCGAACAGAGAAATGGCAACCAGGAACGATATGCACACGGCAGGGGCCACTAATGTACACAGTGGATGTTGGGGAGAACATTGTGAGACGCCATGTCGACCAGATCCTAGAGTCACAGGAACGAGTCAACCCCATGTGCACCTGGTGATGAACCCGACATACAGGTAGCATCTACCCCAGAAACAGTAGCATCGGAAGCTGATGAACCAACTGACGACAAGGGGCCTCCGCACCAAGAACAAGACATTCAGGAAAGGCGCTATCCAGAAAGGATCAGGAAGCCGCCCCAAGACTGAATTTATAAATGGACTATTTTCAGTTAATGTGCATGTTAAAAGTGTTCATTGTTAAATGAATGTTATGGTACTGTCAATCTAAAAGGGGAGGAATTGTAGTGTATGTACCTTTAAGGGGAGAACTACTTTTTACAGCTCCTGTATACTGTAGTACCGGCAGTGACCACACCTGTATATAAACCCTGAGTAGGGATGTGTACGTTTAGTTTTAGAGTAACCCTCATCCAGTAAATACCTGTTGATTGTTCCTGCAGTCTCGTGTCTAGTTATTGAAGGACACACAACATCAAAAATACACGGATCTAACAATCTTCATCCCTCCATCTGCACCTCACTTTATGGCCAGAGGGTCTGCAAAGCCCCAATGGCCAGCTGTCATCCAGAACCCATGGCCCTTTCTGGAAACACACACGCAAATTTAGCTCAGTGCATAGTGTAAGGGCTATTCCACCATGGGAGGCATGTGATGCCAGATCAGGGCAGCATAATGTAAGGGCTATTCCACCATGGGAGGCATGTGATACCAGATCTGGGCAGCATAATGTAAGGGCTATTCGACCATGGGAGGCTTGTGATGCCAGATCAGGGCAGCATAATGTAAGGGCTATTCGACCATGGGAGGCATGTGATACCAGATCAGGGCAGCATGTTTCATCACACCCCGTCCTTTCTCTTGCAGGCCAAGCTGGCGAGTAACCGCAGGCAGCAGCTTCGGACCGGAGGAGGCCGGCCTCACCTGCAGACCCTTACAGACCTGGAGGAGCGAGTCCACCAGATTGTCGCAAGCCGGATGACTGGCCCTGTCGCCTCTGGAGATGCCGACCCCATTGTGGACAGCGATGGTAAGGTCATCACCTTTTTGACCTCTCTTCTTCCAGTTGTTCCCCACACCAGCATGCTTTTTCACTCTCGACCCAATTCAAAGCATTGCAGCACTCATGCATCCCTTGCTGCCACCCTGTCCTTTCACTAAAGCCACTCTTGAACCTCCCTGCTTTCAGATGCTGCATCACCAGCTCGGGAGGCGGGCCCTCAAGCTGCCACTGCGACTGACTCCGGAGGCGAGGAGGAGGAGGAAGCCGGACCATCCGTTCAACCCTCAGGTGAGCCAGCTCATCTCCAGACTGGGGAGACTCCTTCCCTGGAGGGGAGCGGGGGGGGAATGCTCTGAGAAGGATCCAGCTCCAGGAACCAGCGGCCTGCAGCAACGCGAGGGGGTAGGGAAGCTCGGGGGCCATCTCCCCGGAGGGCGAGTTGGGCCGCGAGTGCTGCTGCACAGAACGCAGAAGAGGTGTGTGCCCTCGCTGAAATGAGCGTCCAGGCTGGGCTGAGGCACACTGCGCTCATGGCTGCAGTGGGCAGGATGCCCGAATCCATTGAGACACTGGCAAGGAGTGTCCAAGACTTCAGCGCAGCACAGGCAAGGAGTGTGCAGGACTTCGGCACAGCACTGGCAAGGATTGTCCAGGGCTTCAGCGAAGCAATGGCACCTGCCACGCAAGTGCTGAGTGCTGTCACGCAGTCACTCGCTGGTCTCATGCAGATGCAGATTGAGGTCACGCGAGCACTGACCGCTGCCACCCTTGCTGGATCGGTCAGGATTCCCCGGGGCCCTTGCAGCACCACAGCAGGCCAGCAATCTGTGCACCAGCCGATTGCTGCGCATGCTGCGGTGCTGCCCCGTCAGAGTGCCAGTGTGTCGGCCGACCAGGGAGCTGCTGTCCGCTCTCAGGATGACAGCATTCCTGATGCCACCACTGGCTCTTCTCCACTGCAGCTGCCACCACCTGTAGGACAGACTGCTTCCACCCATGCAGAGTTGGAGCAGTCAGCAGCCGGGCCCTCCATGCCCAGAGCTCATCCAGGCCATCCCTCAGGGGCATCTGCGGTTTCGGACAGTCAGCAGGCCTCCACCAGCCTTGCTGCAGCCACTGGGGTCCCATTACGGAGGAGCTGCAGGGCAGGAAGGGGCCAATGCCGAAAGGGAAGCAGATCACCATCGAGGGGGAAAAAGTAGAAGGTGCTGCTGATTCCTGTTATTTGTTTCATTCAAGGCCGAGGATGCTGGTCTGAATGTTAGTAATGTTTTGGACAGTCTCCCGGGTGTGAGAGTCACTTATGTGGCAGTCTGTTTGTTTTGCTTTTTGTTGCCATTGCTTTGTCATGCGGGAAGGAAGCACATTTTGTTAAATAAACAACTTTCTTTATTCACAATGGCCATGTCTGTTCTTTGCACAAATTTTGCCCTTGACCGGCTTAGGGGTAGCAGAACGGTTCCATTCATGTTCTTGGAATGTCAGCAAGCATTCCCTGAGAGGGGCCTAGAAGCGACTTGCTATAAGCCTCTGATGGACGGCCCTTGCAGTTTGTGCCTCCCTCCCGTCTTGGTGCTGCTGCTCCTCCTCCTCCTCCTCCTTCAATGTCTGGTGGCATTGGCTGGGTCCTGAGGATTGCCAGGTTATGCAGCATGCAACACACAACCATGAAGTGGGAGACTCGCTCAGGTGAGTACTGAAGGGCTCCTCTGGAATGGTCCAGACAGCGGAACCGTTGCTTCAGCATGCTGATTGTGTGCTCAATGATGTTCCTGGTCGCTTGATGGCTCTCATTGTAACGTTCTTCAGCAGGGGTGCAGGGCGCACGGAGCGGGGTCATCAGCCAGGGGCACAGAGGATAGCCCTTGTCCCCGAGAAGCCAGCCTCCTGGGTGAGCCGGGGCCTCGAAAAGGTCTGCCACAGAAGTCTGGCGCAGGATGAAGGCGTCGTGGCTGCTGCCTGGAAAGTGGGCATTCACAGCGAGTATCAGCTGTTGGTGGTCACAGACCAGCTGCACATTCAAAGAATGGAACCCCTTTCGGTTGCAGAAATCCTCCGCATTCTCTAGAGGCGCCCGCAAAGCCACATGCGTGCAGTCAATGGCGCCCTGCACCATGGGGAAGCCCGCTATCGTTGCGAAGCCCTCTGCGCGCTCTCGCTGCTTGTCCGGGGTCATCAGGAACGAGATGTACTGCCGTCTCCTTCTAAAGAGGGCATTAGTCACCTGACGGATGCAACAATGCACCGCGAACTGTGAGATGTTGGCAATGTCTCCAGTAGCAGCCTGAAAGGAGCCACTTGCATAGAAGTTTAGAGCCACAGTGATCCTCACAGCCACCGACAGAGATGTCCTGCACCTTAGTTGAGGCTGCAGATCTGGCTGAAGCAGGTGGCAGAGCTCAGTGACCACCTCCTTACTGAAGCGCAGCCTTCAGAAACACTGCTCCTCCGACATGTTGATATATAAAAACTGCTGGTGGAAAACCCTGGCAGCGTAAGGTCTCGTGGGGCGATGTCTGTAGGCCCTCTTCCGTCTGGCCATGCCTGCCACTCTATCCCTGCGTCTCTGTGCCCTGTCAATATGATTGAGAAGCACGACGTTCGCATCCAATGCAGCCCCCATATTAAGTGCGCACTGAAGGTTATGCCGTTTGAGAAGCTCACCAACTGCAAAGTGATGTTCAGAAGGCTAAAGTTCCTCTGCCAGCGCTGGCTCACTGCAGAAATGGCTCTCCGTGTGTAGCTGAGCAACTCTCTCTCTCTCTCAAAGAAGTTGTGGTCCAAAAATGGCTGCCAATAATAATCCAGAACAGTCCCCTTTAAAGAGCGCCCCCCGAGCCCGACAGCGACTGGGAAACGTTCCAGGTAACCTGTCCTTGTTAGCGCCAGGCGGAACGGAGGGGGGCGCCACTGAATTTCCGGTCCGGGGCACCCCAAAGGCGTTGCACACTGAAATGACGTCATGATCTGCGTGTGCCGGTGAGCGGGCGGTAAGGTTTAGCGCTGGCGCGAAGTGTCCGCTCAATATGGGAAGAGGCGCAGGGTTCGCTGCGCCCGGGCACTAGTTGGTTAGCGCCCCACTTCTCGTCCTCTTTAGGCGCTAATGGGTGGCGCAACCAACCAAATTTTTCCCCGAACCAAGTTCTTAGCAAATAGCACGACCTCCAAGCCTAGGCACCCTCTGCTGCATATATATGTAATTACAATAATTATGTTATTACTCAGGCCGCGATTTTGCCATCAGAGGCAGGTTTGCGTCGGGTTCGCTGCTCGGCGGGTTCCGGTCCCGCTGCCAGTTTCAGCCGCACTGCGAAATGGATTTTAACTTAACTGGGCTTATTAAGCCCGCCGTGTGCATTACCCAGCCCGATCAGTGGGTTCGTGTCTGCTGCTCGCCTCTGTTGACGTCTTCGATTCAGTTGCATTTAAGGGGCTCCTGCAGCCTTTGTGTTTTATTCACTTTCTGATGCTTCTCAGTGTTACTGTTAGCGAGATGACTGCTGCAATAACCAAGGCTTCTCCCCATTTGATGATGACGCCCTCCATGCTCTTGTGGAGGGAGTAAGAGGGGGCAGGGAGGTTCTGTTTCCCTCCAGTGGACGGAGGAAGCCTCCTCAGCAAACCAAGGCAGCCTGGCTGCAAATTGCTGAGGAGGTGAGCATCAGGTTTTTGTGCTCACGCACCTGGGTTC
The DNA here is from genome assembly GCF_052327205.1 of Somniosus microcephalus. Taxonomy (NCBI): domain Eukaryota; kingdom Metazoa; phylum Chordata; class Chondrichthyes; order Squaliformes; family Somniosidae; genus Somniosus; species Somniosus microcephalus. Next base: position 13,549,614 of record NC_140999.1, read on the forward strand.
AGTGCAGGAAAGGGTTCAATGATCTACTACGCTCAGCAAAAGTGAGTCTAACATCACACTTACCCTCAACCTGCTCTCCATCTCTTCTCATCACCAGCACTCTGCATTGTCAACCTAAAACTGCACATCTCAACTTACCCTTACATCCCTTGCACCGTTAACCATCCCTCTCTCTCTACGTACAGAATCACTGCACCATTCTACAATGCACCCCTCACACTCGCTCTCACTGTTATGCAATGACAACAACTAACAACGCACAGGGAGGGTCCTTGGTATTGGCACCTCACTCCATCTTTGTCTCCCTTGAAGCATCTATGCTATGGATTCTCTACACTCACTCCAACACTCTCACTCAAACTCCACTTGTCTCCCTCATTACAGGAAAAGAGAGCCCATAATAAGAGGGAGAGGGGCAGGACAGGAGGAGAGCCACCTTCCATGGCACATTTAACCAACGCTGAGGAGGTTGCTATCGAGATCGCCAGAGGTGCAGTGGAGCTGGAAGTGGAGGACGGAGAGACGGGCGCCGTAGAGCAAACTGGTGACAGAATAGATTTGCAACCATCTCATTTAGATTTCATGAGTGACTGATGTGGCATCTGATGTTCATACAGATTGAGTTCTGATCATCTGCACAATGGGTGTGTCTGCTACGTTAATATCCCATGTCTAACTCATGCCTTTACTCCACCACAGGACCATTGAGAGCCCCCCTCCCCACTGTCCAGGAGGAAGAGCCGGAAGACCCCTCAGAGGAAGCTGCAGCCTCTGAGGGAACAGCGTCAGCAGAATTGAGCGCACCCAGCTCCAGCGCAGAGACGCACACCTCGGTGGGTCCTTCACGAGATAGATTAGTGTTGTCACCTGGTGTATCACAGCTCACAAGTGAGCATCAGCAGATGGTGGAGACAGGGACAGCAGTGGAGAGCCCTCGTCGGAGGGCGCTGGATGCTCCAAGCTCTGTTCAGCTGCACGTGGACGCTGTGCCTCTGGGGCCATCCAGAAAGTGGGGCTGGAGCTTCAGGAACAAGTGCAGGGTTTGTGACCTCTGTAACTGCGAGTGTGCAGAGAATGGAGGAGTCCATGTCAAACATGAGCAATGCCATGGTGCACTCAATGGCGAATGTAGGTGCTGCCATGGAAAGGATGACAACCTCCATGGAGGACATAAATCGCCAAACACAGCAGAACATGGTAACACTTCTAAATAGATGGTCTGCTATGGAGGATAGATGGGCATCTATTGAGGAGAGAAACCAGAGGTGCATGGACGTCCTTGTTACGAGGCATGTCAGCACAGACATGGGCCTTCATGGCCCCACTGATGTGCAGCAAGGTGCTCTCCAGCCATTTGCTAGCAGTGAAGTGCGGGTAACCCATGAGAGGGATGGTGGTGGTCGACAACAAGGAAGTGTGGGCTCCTCTCCAAGCGCTCACACTCCCATGCCACTGTGGAGCCCTCGGTCAGAGCCCCACCAGATTCCTCACCCAACTGAGATGGCCGTCTCAGCCCCTCCACAGCCGCAGGAGGACAAGACTCCCAGGCTCCCAAACCCAGAGGATGCCCGCCAAAGGCATCTAAGCTGGTGCAGAATAGAAGTGAGTAAGGTGCCTCAACATCTGCTGAAGCCACAGGGAAAGCACCACGTAGAAGCACGTGTAAGAGAAAGTTAATACACAAATAGTCACAAGGGTAGTCACTTGGGTGTTTGGATTTAATACAAAGTTACGTTTCTCATCATTATTTCAACTGTATTAAAGAAATGCGATATCAAAGATTCAAAGAGTTGGCCTATGTGTGCTCAGAAATGGAAGTTGCACAATGAGGGGTCAGGGCACCTTTCATCTGTAATGATGGTGGGGAGAGTGATAGGAAAGCACAGTTTATTGTACAGATGCTGTATGGTGTGTTAAGAAGTCGGGCAGACAGTCATTTCCATGTGTCAGCCACACGTGTTTGCTGCGTAAACCTACGTGAATCTGGCATGGATTACTGCATCCCTTGCTTCTCGGCCAGCAATGTGCTCGCGTGCTGGTGGAGCGGGCACATCTGCCTCCACAAGGTCTTCCTCATCTGCCGCCTCCTCTTCCTTCTCCTCCTCCTCTGAGGAGGAGGCTGTGCGCTGAGCCACTTGTTCCTCAGGCAGCAGTAAGCCACGCTGCTGTGCGATGTTGTGCAGTGCACAGCAGACCACGATGATTCTGGAGACCCTGGCTGATGTGTACTGTAGGGCTCCACCAGATCCGTCGAGGCATCTGAATCGCATTTTGAACAAGCCGATGGTTTGTTCTATGGTGTTTCTGGTGGAAATGTGGCTCACATTGTAGCGCTCCTCAGCTTCGTTTGATGGCCTCCTCATCGGTGTCATTAGCCATGTCTTCAGGGGATAGCCCTTGTCTCCAAGTAGCCATCAGGAAAGTTGGGTTGGCAGATTGAACAACTGAGGCACAGTAGACTGCCGCAGGATGAACGAGTCATGGCAACTGCCAGGGAACTTGGCGCAAACATGCATAATGTTCTTCCTGTGGTTACACACCAGCCGGACGTTAAGGAAGTGGAAGCCCCTGCAGTTCACAAATACAGCTGGGTTGTGATGGGGTGCCCTAAGGGCCACATGTGTGCAGTCTACGACGCCCTGCACCCTTGGGAAGCCTGGCATATTTGCAAAGCCAACCGCTCGCGCGGTTACACTTGCTTCATCCGTGGAGAAGTGGATGTAATTGTGCGACTTGGCAAAGAGGGCATCGGTAACCTGCGTGATGCAACTGTGTGTGGCCGACTGGGAGATGCCACTTATGTCTGCTGCCGATCCCGGAAAGGACCCTGGAGCAAAGAAGTTGAGTGCGGTGGTGACTTTGACGGCCACTAGTAAGGGGTGTCCACCTGCTCACCTGGGCTCCAGGTGTTGGTGCAGCATTGCGCAGATGTCAGCGACTACCTCTCACGAAAGTCTCAGCCTCCTTTGGCACCGCTGCTCACTCATGCTGAGGAAGCTCATCCTCGGCCAGTAAACCCTGTGTTGGGGGTATCTCCTGCGGCGCGGTGCAGCCCTGCGCTGACGCCCTCTGCCCTGTGCAGCATCAAGTGGCTGAGGAGAAGGTTGGTGCTCCTGTTGTTGCTGCTGCTGTTGTGCCTGGTTCTGCTTCTGCCGCGGCTGCTCTTCCTCTGATCCTGAGGACCAGGAGGAGAGGGTATAAATGGTTCCCATTCCACTGGTATATATCTCAGTTGAGGAAGAGATGTTATAAGCGCTCAGTCAATGTGGGGAGAGGGTTTTCCAAGGAGATCACAGTGCATATGCATCTCAGATTAAACACTTACAACCTCAATACACCTGCAAAATGTGTTCCAAATCCTCAAAACACAAAGTTCTGCCATCTGAAAGTGAACTCCTGTTACAGGTCCGCTTTTATGCTGCAGGTGCAGCTGACAACTATTCAGCGAGTTGCTGAACCCGGCACAATCAGCCACGACGTGCAACACCCTAAAAATGCTGCAAAATGGGAAGAGCCTCTCAAAATTGGATTATCCAGGCAGTTAACAAGCTGTTAACTGCCTTCAGTGGCTCTCCCACCGCTTGGTGTCGGGTCTGTTCGGGACTCGCAGACCCGACACTTTGTAAAGATGGCGGCGCGTTCGCAACCCGCCATCAACCATTTCAACCCGCCTCCAAATCCGCCCTCTGAGCGCCGGCAAAATCGCGGCCTATCGTATTTACAGCACAGAAACAGGCCACGCGGCCCAGCAGGCCCATGCCGGTGTTTCAGCACCACACGAGTCTCCTCCCGCCCCTTCTTCATCTCACCCTATCACTAGATCCTTCGATTCCACCCTCCCTCACGTGTTTGTCTCGCTTCCCCTTAAATGCCATTCGCCTCAACTGCTCCTTGTGGTAGCGAGCTCCACATTTTAACCACTCCACAACGACGGCAGTCAGCGCCCGCGGTGAGACAGTGTCGAGATTCGGGTGAAGCTGATTGCTGCGAAGTAACTGCTCAGCTTCACCGTTAAACATTAAACATTCGACTTTAGTCCTCATTAGGCTGGATATGCCGTTGTTTTTTTTTAAGATAATGTGGCTATCACAGTCTTTACCCTGCTAGGAGAAAGTATTGAACTTTAACTTGACTTTGATCCAGCTGTAGTGCTGCCATAGAAACTGACACAGAACTGCAGTGGAGCCTCAGTGGTTCACACTCCCATTATGTGCACTCTCAATTACGCAGCAGGGTTTTTCAAGGAGGTTTTGGCTGCCAGCATAAGAACATAGGAATTAGGAGCAGGAGTAGGCCATATGGCCCCTTGAGCCTGCGCTGCCAATCAGTAAGATCATGGCTGATCATCGACCTCAACTCCACTATACCGCCCGATCTCCATATCCCTTGATTCCCCTAGAGTCCAAAAATCTATCTATCTTAGCCGTGAATATACTCAAAGACTCAGCATTCACAGCCCTCTGGGGCAGAGAATTCCAAAGATTCACAACCCTCTGAGTGAAGAAATTCTTCCTTATCTCAGTCTTAAATGGCCGACCCCTTATGTCCCCAAGTTCTAGACACACCAACCAGGGGAAACTGTTATGTATTGTGTGTTCTCCTCCCACCTGTGGTGGCGCTGTCACAGCAGATAAATGGTTGGGTGTCCTCTTGGTTAAGTTTAGCTCTCTTTGTTCGGAACTTTCCAGAATTTCCTGTCCTTCCTGAATAAAGCACTTTATGTTTGAATCTCTGAGTTCTGAGTCCTAAATTGTGTCTGGGTAGAAAGGTACCGACACAACAAGTGGCGATGAGGATCGGATGAATCTGCATTGTGGGAACTTTCTTGTTTTCGACTACAAAACACTTGGAACAGAGATTGCAGCATCACATTAATGTTACGGCAGTGAGTAAACAGAAATTTTAATTTGAAACGTGAGATGGCGACTATATTAGGAAACATCGGTGATTTTGATGAAAATGTGGAGCAATGGAGCGCATATACGGAACGTTTTGACTATATTGTATTGGCAAATACGGTGGCAAACGAAAAGGTCGTGCCTACCTTTTTGAGTGTAATGGGACGGAAGACATTCAGTTTACTTCGCAGCCTTGTGCAGCCAGATAAGCCAGGAACTAAAACATATAAGCAACTAGTGGAAATTCTTGGAGCACATTTTTCACCAAAACCTCTGGTTATTGCTGAGAGATTTAGATTTCACAAACGGAATCAAGAGGAGGGGGAATCAGTGACGATGTTTATTGCTGTTTTAAAAAGGTTGTCAGAACACTGCGAGTTCAAGGAGGTGCTGAAGGACACCATTAGAGACAGACTCGTGTGTGGTCTGCAAAATGCAGCCACACAGAAGCGCCTTCTTACTGAGGACAACCTTACTCTTGAAAAGGCCATTGAAGTTAGTGTCTTCATGGAGATGGCAGAAAAGGAGGCTCACCAGTTGAGTTCAACAGGGAGAGTTCACAAGGTGTCGTCTGAGCCTAAAGGTGCGCGGAACGGCACATGTTACCGTTGTGGGAAAACGGGCCATTACGCTAATGACTGCTGGTGTACGGAGCTGGAATGCCAAAATTGTGGCAAAAAGGGTCACATTGAACGCGCCTGTAGAGGAAAAAAAAGAACAGACAGAGCTGGGAAGCATGGAAGCAAAATGCCTGTATTTGGACAAGAGAGGAAAAGGAGTGTTCATTCAGTGCAGTATGATGGAACAAGCAAAACAGAGGGGAGCGACACCTCTGAGAAGGAAGAGGTGCACATACTGACGGTTGCAGGTGGTTCAAATGGCTACTGGGTATCACCACTGGTGGAGGGACAATCAGTGCGGATGGAGGTGGACACAGGCGCGGCTGTGTCCCTTGTTTCAGACACTGTCTACAACAAAATGCTAAAGCATCTTACCCTTCAGCCAACAAACATTGTGCTAAAGACGTATACCGGCGAACCTGTGGCCATGAGAGGCGCCATTGAGGTGACAGTTAAATTGAACGGACAGACTGCGAAACTGCCACTATATGTGGTAAAGGGAAATTACCCATCACTACTGGGACGTGCGTGGCTAGAGAAAATCACGCTGGACTGGCCTGCAGTCCGCATGATGTCAAAAGGGGAGGTAGGTCTGACTGCAGTGTTAAACAAACATGCAGAACTCTTCAATGGGGAACTTGGGAGCATGAAAAAGATCAGCGTGAGACTGGACATTAAACCTGACAGCAAGCCGAAGTTTCACAAAGCCCGACCTGTACCCTATGCAATTAGGCCAAAAGTTGAGGCTAACTTGGAGGCCTTAGTCGAGAATGGAGTCCTGGAGCCTGTGAGCGTGAGCAAATGGGCTACACCCATTGTTCCTGTCCTGAAAAAGGATGGATCTGTTCGAATCTGCGGGGATTTTAAAGTGACTATTAACCCGGTGCTGTCCGCGGAACAGTACCCTCTTCCCCTCATTGATGATCTTTTTACGGGCCTGGCCGGAGGGCAAAAGTTCAGCAAAATAGACTTATGCCAGGCTTATCTACAAATGCATGTCGATGACAAATCAAAGGAGCTGCTGACAATTGTGACACATAAGGGGCTATACAGGTACTGCCGCCTTCCGTTTGGAATTACGTCGGCCCCTGCTCTATTCCAAAGGGCAATGGATCAGATTTTGAGTGGACTGCCAGGAGTCCAGTGCTACCTGGACAACATCCTTGTCACTGGGACAAATGAGGAGGATCATCTTCTGAACTTGGATGTGACACTACAACGACTGAAAGAGTACGGACTCAGAGTTCGTAAGGACAAATGTGAATTCTTTCAGTCTTCAGTTGAGTACCTGGGGCATGTGATTGACGCTACTGGCCTGCATAAGGCGCCGTCAAAGGTCAAGGCGATTGTGGAGGCCCCAGCACCCCAGAATGTGAGCCAGTTACGTTCATTTCTGGGGCTACTTAACTACTATGGGAAGTTTATTCCAGACTTAGCAACATTGCTGAAGCCGTTACATCAGTTGCTATGTCAAGGCAAAACATGGAAATGGACTGAACTGTGCAATGAAGCTTTCGCCCAAGCAAAGAAAGCATTGCTGAAATCGGAGGTCTTGACACACTTCGACCCAAAGCTACCCGTGCAGCTAGCATGTGATGCATCACCATATGGTGTGGGAGCAGTCATATCCCACATCATGCCTTCTGGTGAAGAGAAACCTATTGCCTTTGCATCACACACCTTGAACAAAGCCGAGAGTAACTATGCACAGATTGAGCGCGAGGCCTTGGGAATCGTTTTTGGAATTCGAAAATTTCATCAGTACCTGTTTGGGAGAAGGTTCACACTCCTGACGGACCATCGTCCATTGACTTCAATCTTCGGGCCCCACACCGGAATTCCGTCTCTTGCTGCAAGCAGGATGCAAAGGTGGGCTTTACTGTTGTCAGGACACACATACGACATCAAATATCGCAAATCAGACTTGCACGGCAACGCAGACGGTCTCTCGAGGCTACCCTTGCCTGTTACTCCCCCAGAGCCTCGTCAGATAGACATCTTCTACTTTAGACAAGTGGAGGGAGCACCTGTCACGGCAGTTCAGGTGCGAAGGTACACCCGCAACGATCCAGTCCTGTCTGAGGTAATGGACAATGTCATTCGAGGGAGAGCTATAGGAGATTCTCCTAGTTTGAAACCTTACGTTTCAAAAAGAAATGAGCTCTCCGTCCAGGCAGGTTGTCTTCTTTGGGGACGCCGTGTCATCATTCCGCCACCTCTGAGGGAACCTATACTGCAACAACTTCATCCAGGCCACAGTGGGATGGTTCGGATGAAGGAAATGGCAAGAAGCTACTTCTGGTGGCCAGGTCTTGATGGAAATATTGAGGAGAAAGCCAAAACATGTTCCCCATGTCAAAGGGTCCGGAATGTTCCACAGCTGGCAACCCTACACCCCTGGGATTGGCCTGCAGAAGTGTGGCAGCGAGTACATGTGGACTTCGCCGGTCCTTTCGAAGAGAAGATGTTTATGGTGGTTGTGGACGCTCGTAGCAAGTGGCTGGAGGTCGCTGTGATGAAGTCTACCACGGCAGAGAAAACAATTGAGAAACTTGGTGAGATGTTCAGCTGTTATGGCTTACCGGAACAACTCGTAAGTGACAACGGTCCACAATTTGTATCACAGGAGTTTGCAACCTTCCTGCATGTGAATGGTGTCCAACACATCAGGTCTGCGCCCTATCACCCCTCTACTAATGGCCTGGCAGAAAGGTTCGTGCAAACTTTGAAGCACGCCTTGAAGGCATCGCAAGGTCAGGGCTCCATCCACCAACGTCTGAATAGCTTCATGTTGTCCTACAGGAACGAGCCGCATGCCACAACCAAAACATCCCCCGCTTCGCTCATGATGAAGAGGCAGTTGCGGACAAGTTTTGACTTACTCAAACCTCCAAGGGCAGAACAGGTTGTCCATTGTCAACAACAAGCTCAAGTTGAAAAGAGAGAGAAAAGAGCCAAGGAGAGACGGTTTCACCCTGGAGAGCATGTCCTAGCTCGAAACTATAACACTGGACCGAAATAGGTTCCTGCTATGGTGATCGCGCAGACAGGCCCTGTGTCTTACACGGCTGAGACTGCCGAGGACGTCGTCTGGAGAAGACACACAGATCAACTGTTGCTAGCAGCAGAGACAGCCACAGAGGCTCCAACGGCTGGTTGGCCTGAACTGTTTCCGGATGATACCGCAAACCAGCATCCTTTGCCACAGTGCTCTTCTCCAACACAGGAAGTCATAGAGATTGTTCCACCTGTGCAAACTCCTGACTTTCGACTGACACAGGCACCTTCTCCATCCAGGCCTGTGTCAATGCCTACTGCTGTGCAAGCCAGCGATGACCGCCGGTATCCTGTCAGGGAGCGGCGGCCTCCAAGACGCTTGGATCTGTAGGCTTAGTGACTTACCCACAAGACTGGGGCAGAATAAACCCCAGGGTAAAGTCAGGGTTTGAGGCAGTCTACCTCTACCCTTGGTTAGTGAGTGCATTGAAAGTAACTTACCTGTTGAGCAATAATGTGGACCTTTCATTTAAGAGGGGAGGAATATGTTATGTATTGTGTGTTCTACTCCCACCTGTGGTGGCGCTGTCACAGCAGATAAATGGTTGGGTGTTCTCTTGGTTAAGTTTAGCTCTCTTTGTTCAGAACTTTCCAGAACTTCCTGTCCTTCCTGAATAAAGCACTTTATGTTTGAATCTCTGAGTTCTGAGTCCTAAATTGTGTCTAGGTAGAAAGGTACCGACACAACAGAAACAACCTCTCAGCATCTACCCTGTCAATCCCCCTCAGAATCTTGTATGTTTCAATGAGATCACCTCTCATTCTTCTAAACTCCAGAGAGTACAGGCCCATTCTACACAATCTCTCATCGCTGTAAGAGTTGGGGCTTTGAGTTGAGAGGCTTAACGCACTGGTCTGAAATTCTTCTCTCTGCTAACTTAGTCGAGGTGTTAGGTTATTTGTATCAAACGGGTTAACACATCCACTAAAATAGAATTTTTTTTTGGTTGTATGATTGCATTCTCACATGCTAGAAACCGACAGCATGATTTCAAGACCCTTGTCTTCGCTCTTACGCTTTTCAATCTTGGCCCCTCACCTCGGTCGCTCAGTTAAAGGGAGTAAATGGAATTATTTAAAGAGATCATTTACTCAGCTGCCAAGTCAACCTATGTCCTTCGGAATTTAATTAGGTGGATAAAGGAAGCATTTGCTCTCCATCGTAGGGTTCCAATTAAGCTTTGACTTCAGTATAATACAACACTGAACTGTGTTTTGGTCAGAAAGGTTTCCTTATGCTGTTCATCTATTACAGTGGGATCTTGATTAACATCACACTGGGGGGACCCCCGACCCTAATCACTGGCAGATAATCCAGGGATCCCAACAGGCGTCATAAATGATTTTATTGTGAATTGATTTTTCCTTTTCTAAATATTTTTTTATTAACGTAAAGGTTGCACAGTATTTTATGTATATATAAGAATTATATAAGGGGGTGATTTTAACTCCGCCCACCCAATGGAAACGGGGCGGGAAGTTATAAATTCGCCAATGGGACTCAGCTGCCAACGTCCCGCTCTCTTCCCACAGGCTGCAATTTTAACTTGCTCCTCGGAGCAGACGAGAAGGGCACCCATGGGGAACTGGCAGGGTCCTTTTAAATATGTAGATGGGTTTGTGATGATGTCATCGGGAGCCGACTGCTATTTTAACCCATGGCCTGAGCAGGAGATCTTTGTGGCTTTCTCGCCAGGTTAACCTAATGGGAAGAGGAGACAGGGCCGGAAGAGGCCCAAATAGGTCGGTTCACTTGACTTATTAAAAAAAACTTTCCTTGTGAGGAGCAAGTGTTTCTGCACTAATAAAACAACAAAAGATGTTTTAAAATGACAATCAAGTATTTCAGAAAGATTTTTTTAAGCCTCCATTTGCTATTATTCCATGACATGATGACAAAATAGTAGTTGGCTGATGCCAAGTTTTGGGTTTGAAACCTTGTAGAAGGAAGGGAATGTTATCAATAACACACTAAATGCACTTATTAAAACAATCGTACTATCAAGACATTCAAGACTAGTGGTAGGTCAGCCATGGCTCAGTGGAAGCACCCCTTGCCTCTTAGTCTAGAAGGTTAATGGTTCAAGTCCCACTCCAGAGACTTTGAGCACATAATCCAGGCTGATATTCCAGTGCAGTACTGAGGGAGTGCTGCACCGTCAGAGGTGCAGTCATTCGGAGGAGATGTTAAACTTAGGCTCTGTCTGCCCTCTCTGCTGGACGTAAAAGAGCCCATGGCACTATTTCAAAGAAAAGGAAGGGAGTTCTCCACTGGTGCCCTAGCCAATATTTATCCCTCAATCAGCATCACTTAAAAACCCCCCAGATAATATAGTTATTATCACACTGCTGTTTGTGGGACCTTGCTGTGTGCAAATTGGTTGCTGCATTACAACAGTAAACTGTGCTTCAAAAGTACTTCATATCCAAGCTGATCATTAGTAGCAATGGTCTTTTAAGGCTGTAAAGCGCTTTGGGATGATCTCAGGCCGCGAAAGGCTCTATATAAATGCAAGTTCTTTCTTTCTCTAGGTGAAGATTCATGATATACAAAAGTTCAGATCTTTTGTCAACTTCTGTGGCTTGTCAATGGTAATTTACCGGTAATAATGGTGCTCCTGCCTCGTTCATAGCGGACACATTGCCGTCTCTCCAACATGTGATACCTGGTGTGGTGCAGTTGTCTGTAATATCCCGAGCTTACTGATATGAACATACGAAAATGACTGGGAGGAAAGACCAGCTGGCCTACCAAGTCTGCCCCACACTCATGATGCCTGGAGCATTGTAACTAGACCCTTCCTACACTTCCCCCCCCCCTCCCCCCACCCCCGCCCCCCCCGCCACACATGTAATCTCCTGGGAGAGGCAAAGAAACAGAAAAAAAACCAGGCCTAATAAGGGGGAAAAAAGTCTAGTAAAATTCCTCTCCGACCCCCTCAGGTGATCGAAACCAGTCCAAGAGATCACACTGACCATACTAGTTACAGTAAAGAAAGAAAGACTTGCATTTCTATAGCACCTTTCACGACCACCGGACGTCTCAAAGCGCTTTACAGTCAATGAAGTACTTTTGAAGCGTAGTCACTGTTGTAATGTGGGAAACGCGGCAGCCAATTTGCGCACAGCAAGCTCCCACAAACAGCAATGTGATAACGACCAGATCATCTGTTTTTTAGCGATGTTGGTTTGAGGGATAAATATTGGCCAGGGCACCGGGGATAACTCCCCTACTGTAGTACTGTAAAACAACTTACTTTCAATATGATGCGATCTCTGCCCCAGCCAGGAACCAGTCCAGCTCCCTGTTGAAGTCTTGCGGAGAGGCAGGACACACCGCACACGCCAGCAACCCAATCCAGAGGCTCACTACTCTCTGGGAAAATGCTGCTGACACATATGCAATGCACGCAGATGTCAAAGGTAATATCAGATGCATGTACAGTTCAAATCAACACGTTGGGATACATTTTCTGAAGGGGGGGAGGTTGTTGGGAACGTTTAAATTAACCCCATTGTCCATTCAAATCATTGCTACTAACGATCAGCTTGGATATGATTAGAGTGATTGGTTTGCCAAGTGCAAAACTGTTCAAATTCAGTCCAGCATCCTCTTCTGGATCAATTCTATCAGATCATAAGAACATAAGAACATAAAACATAGGAGCAACAGTAGGCCATTTGGCCCTTCGAGCCTGCTCCGCCATTCAATAAGATCATGGCTGATCTTCTACCTCAACTCCACCTTCCCGCACTATCCCCATAGCCCTTAATTCCCTTCGTTCCCAAAAAATGATCGACCTGTCTTGAATATACTCAACGCCTGAGACTTCACCGCTCTCTGGGATCCGACTTGATTTCTGCATTTAAGATTCAAAGCCCTGCCCCCCCCACCCTTTATAGGTATAAAACAAAATTGATCAAGTTACATTTAATCAATTAACATTAGTTTAAAAAGTGGTCTTTATTGTGCTAATGTTTAGGTTAATGGAGGTGTTAAATAATTAATATAGAACCATCAACAATCTAGTTAGTCACAGATTGATTTTCTTCCCTTTGTCAGTGCAGTGACCGTTGAGTCTGAAAATGCTCTCCAGTATAATTTTACGAAAGGAAGTAATTGTATCTTGTGGTGGACAAAGTTTCCAATAAAATCAAACCCATTTTAATCTTTAGACTGCGCAAACGCTCACTAACGTGTTCCAAAAAGTAACCAAACTCGTGATTTCTCAAACTATTTCTTCATCAGCATTTCCTCTCATTATCACAGTTGAAACCGTCCTTGGCTCTAAAACGGTTCACACTGTGCTCTGAGCTGGAATTCTGCTTCAGTTACGAGGAACTGGCTCAGCGCTGACCAAACAGTCGTCACGGAAGGGACTTCTTTCAGATCAGTCTGGCCCTGTGGCTGCCCACTCTGGGACAGTCATAGCCCACCTCCTCTTAACCTGTGGCCCCGGGCCAATGCTCCACTCCAGATGTCTCTCTGGCCTTCACTTTGACCTGCAGCTGTGGAATTTTTGCCTAAGCTGGGATTTGATGCCGGTCCCTCTTTTTTTTCTGGCTGCCCGTCAAAGAGGGAAAATGAGCAGCAAAACTTTTATCCTTGACTTCATATGGCAAGTGATTATGAAGGTTTTTTTTTCATAGGGTAGATAGGGAGAAGCTGTTTCCACTGGCAGGAGGGTCGTGTAACCAGAGGCAAAAGAACCAGGGGGGAGATGAGGAGAATTTATTTTTAACGCAGCCAGTTGTTATGATCTGGAATGCACTGTCTGTAAGGGTGGGGGAAACAGATTCAATACAGGTAGTAACGTTCAAAAGGGAATTGAATCTCTACTTTAAAAGGAAAAAATTGCAGGGCTATGGGAAAAGAGCAGGGGAGTGGGATTAATTGAGAGCTCTTTCAGAGAGCCGGCACAGACTCGATGGGTCGAATGGCCTCCTTCTGTGCTGTATGATTCTATGATTCGAAGTGGCAGGGCCTTTAAGGGGGCATTTTAACTCCCTCTGTCCGGTGGGCGTCGGGCGATAGGGGAGTTAAAATCAAAGTGGTCGCCTTGGCGCCAGTTTCCGCTCTGCCACCTTCTTCGGTGGCTGAGGTGCCTGCCTGACTCCCGAGCCTACCTCTGCACCTCCCAGCATGTCCTGCCAGACATCTGATAAAATACCCTCTTAATAGTCTTATAGATCCAGCCAACACCCAACATCCACGACTATACTTTCCAGAAGAGGCCACTGGAGCGGAAACCCTAGCGTTATTTCCTCCCCTCCCTAGCCCAGGGGTGCTGAGACTAAATTGTAGCACATAATCTCGCCTCTGACTCAGAAGGTTATGGGTTCAAATTCCAGTCCAGAGATTTGAGCACAAAATCCAGGCTGAAACTCCCAGAGCAGTGCTGAGGGAGTGCTGCACAGTTGGAGGTGACGCCTTTCGGATGAGACGTTAAACCGAGGCTCCGTCTGCCCTCTCGGGTGGACGTTAAAGATCTCATGGGAGTATTTTGAAGAAGAGCAGTCGAATTGTCCTCGGTGTTCTGGCCAATATTTATCCCTCAATCAACATCACTAGAATAGATTATCTGGTCATTATCACATTGCTGTTTGTGGGAGCTTGCTGTGCTCAGGGTGTGACCCAATGTGGGGTAAAACTCCCTGTACTCTACCCCAACAATCTTTACCCTCAACTTCAGAAGAGAACCTTTTACTGCACCATTCTTTCCCATTTTCAACACCAGCTACCTAAAGCTTTATCTGCAATTACGTTGATGCCAAACCATAGGCAGGTTTGCGCTGAGGGGCCACACCTACCAGAAATTGGGTTGAAGAAGCACAAACTCAGTTCACATAGGTCCAGACAGCAGGGAGAGAGCACTTTCATCGCATCAGCCTTCTTCGGCCGTGGCTCAGTCGCTTCTGAGTCAGCATAGACTGGAGATCAGACCTGGGACCTCCTTGGTCTATAAGGCTTAATACTAGCTCACTGACACATTGAGAAATTGGTTCACGTCCCACTCCAGAAACTTGAGCACATAAATCTAGGCTGACACTCCAGTGCAGTGCTGAGGGAGTGCTGCACTGTCGGAGGTGCCGTCTTTCGGATGAGACGTTAAACCGGGGTCCCGTCTGCTCTCTCAGGAGGACATAAAAGATCCCATCGCACTATTTGAAGAAGAGCAGTTGAGTTCTCCTCGGTGTCCTGGCCAATATTTATCCCTCAACCAACATCACTAAAACAGATTATCTGGTCATTATCACATTGCTGTTTGTGGGAGCTTGCTGTGTGCAAATTGGCTGCCGCGTTCCCTACATTACAACAGTGACTACACTTCAAAAAGTACTTCATTGGCTGTAAAGTGCTGTGGGACGCCCTGAGGTTGTGAAAGGCGCTATAGAAATGCAGGTCTTTCTTTTCTTTTACTTCAGCAGGGATCAGGTAACTGGGGCCTAGACTGGAGAAAGGACCTGGGACCCTCTTGGTCTATAAGGCTTAGTACTACCTCACTGACGCATTGGGAAATTGGATGAATTTTGATTGTGTTGATAAATAACATATTTTTGGTATTGTACTCGCTGGAGTTTGTATTCACTGGCTGTGTATCAGATTTCAGGGGATGCAAATGGCATGCAATATATTTATATTGCCATTGTGACAGTGTAATGAATGGTGCACATTGGATGGATTTTACAGTGACTAACAGTCAATCACACTGGCGCCACTCTGAAAACAATTATATAAATCAAACCCTTCTCAGTCCTGTAGTTTTCACTGTTACTTGCCCATACTCATTCATTATTAACTGTACAATCACAAACTTGCATAATTACTAATAGCTCCATGGGCAGTTATCAGCATATCACCATTGCAAAGATCACAATATGCCTGAAACACTCACAATTACTCACAGTACCATCGCTATCATGATAATGTTTTAAGCAGTGTTCGGGTTCATTGGCCCAAGGCCTTTTTGTGCCGTCTCTCATTCATCCTTCAGCTCAACTTATCATGTCAGCCTGAGATACTCTGGAACATGATCATTCCCAGATCTTTCTCTTGCCACTGCTTCCTTGTTCCCTCTCCTGATTGTGGTCGCTCAGACTGATTGTAAAACAGAACAAGTCGATCTCAGCCTTGAATATACTCAACGACTGAGGGTAGAGAATTCCAAAGATTCACAACCCTCTGAGTGAAAATTTCTCCTCATCTCAGTCCTAAATGGCCGACCCCTTATCCTGAGACTGTGCCCGCTAGTTCTAGACTCTCAGCATCTACCCTGTCAAGCCCTCTCAGAATCTTATATGTTTCAATGAGATAACCTCTCATTCTTCTAAACTCCAGAGAGTATAGGCCCAAACTACTCAATAGGTTAGTCAGAATCTGAAACAGAAGAGAAGTTAACGTATTGGAAGCATTCTTGAGAATGACGGCTGAGGGGTGACCTAATAGAGGTCCTTAAAATCATGAAAGGTTTTGATAGAGTGGATACAGAGAGAGTGTTTCCACTCGTGGGAAAGAGCAAAACTAGAGGCCATCAATATAAGATAGTCACCAAACAAATTAAATAGGGAATTCAGAAGAAACATCTTTACCCAGAGAGTGGTGAGAATGTGGAACTCGCTACCACAGGGAGTGGTTAAGGCAAATAGTATAGATGCATTTAAGGTGTAGGGGGTGGTGTGTGGAGTCAGCTTTGCCTCTGACTGGTTTTGAGTGGTTCGAATCGCTCCCACACCCCTCTGGTTCTAGACTCCGGACTTAGGTACAGGCTGCGATACAAAATTGGAGTAGACAACTGGTTTGGTGCAAGAAAACTGTGTTTATTAGAGTCACAATAAAATTATACACTTAGATTCCTGGAATGGTTACAGGCATTCAAGAGTACACTTAATTAGGAATGGGGAACACACGGCACAATGAGGAAAAAATCACATTAATAATCCCCCTACCCTTGTGTTGAGTCTGTGTTTTCAAATGTAGTTATGCTGAATAACAGGACACAGACTACAGAAGTAATTAAACAGGTCTTTATTGATTGAGGGTCAAGGCTGAACTGAGATACACTTTGCTCCGCAGGGTTTATATTACCGGTGTGGTCACCACCGGTACTACAATGTAAAGGAGCCATCAAAAAGTAGTCCATCACCTTAAGGTACCCTCTTAAGGTAGTACAGGTTACATACACTACAATTCCTCCCCTTTTAGCTTAACAGTGTACACCCCAAATTAAACATTCCATGGATAGCATATGTACAATTTACACACAAAAACTGTTCAAAGATTCAGTCTCTGAGGAGGCCTCCTGATCCGGGCCGGATAACGCCTTTCAGGTGTCTCTGGTTCTCGTTGCTGGGGTGACTCATCCACTTGATCTCCTATGGATTTAACATCATCCAATACGTTCGAGTCTGAGGTAGATGCTACAGGCTCAATATGTTCTTCAACTGGTGTCTCTGCCGTAGACATGGGGTCGACCCTTGTTCTCGATTCCACCAGTTGGTCAGCATGACGTCGTATTACGTTCTCTCCAACGTCTACCGTGTACATCAAGGGTCCTTGTCGTGCACGAATTGTTCCAGGTTGCCATTTATCATCCCTATAGTCCCTGGCCAACACTGGTTGTCCTATTTCAAAACTACGAGTGGCCTTGTTATTTACATGCTGGAATTGCTTGTTTTCGACTTCCCTTCGCACATTGGGTTTTAGCAAATCCAACCGGGACCGCAACCTTCTGTAATAGAACATTATGGCGGGGCTTTGATTTGTCACTGCATGCGTGGCGTTTCGATACGCCATCAGGAAATTGTCCACCTTGTGTTGTAGTGGAATATGGTCTTCACTCATGGCCTTTATCGCCTTTTTGAACGTTTGTACAAATCTCTCGGCCAACCCATTTGTAGCCGGATGATATGGGGCAGATGTATAATGTTTCACCCCATTCTTTTTCATGAATTTCTGGAATTCTTCTGACACGAACTGTGGTCCGTTGTCTGAGCATATTTGCTCCGGCAACCCATTCCTTGCAAATATGGTTCTTAGAACTGTGATTGTCTTCTCAGAGGTAGTGGTCGACATCTTAATCACTTCTGGCCATTTAGAATGTGCGTCTACTGCTATCAAAAACATGGAATCCATGAATGGACCTGCAAAGTCGATATGCACACATTGCCATGGCGTTGAAGGCCATTCCCACGGATGCAGCGGTGCAATTGGAGGTGCATTTTGAACTTTTTGGCACCCTGAGCAGCTTTTAGTCAGATCCTCTATTTGTTTGTCGATACCTGGCCACCACACATAAGCCCTAGCAAGGCTTTTCATCTTGACTCCCCCCAGATGACCTTCATGCAATTCTTTCAGGACTCTCTCCCTTAATTTAGGAGGAATAATCACCCTTGTTCCATACATCAATGTTCCTTGACATATGAACAGCTGTTCTCGTCTGGCTGAGAATGCTGGTAACAGTGGTTCGCCATGTGCTGGCCATCCCTTCACTGTCAAGTCGTAGACCCGAGACAATGTCGGGTCATTTCGGGTCTCTCTCTCAATACCTGCATTGGTGACTGGTAAGCATTTGATGATGGTCGAGTGAAATATCTCGACAGGGTCAACTGCCGGTGCTTCTTCCTCTGTAGGTAATGGCAGGCGCGACAGCCCATCAGCATTACCATGTTGCTTTGTACCTTTGAATTCAATATCATATTGATGTGCCCCTAGGAAAAGGGACCATCTCTGAAGCCTCTGCGCCGTCATTACCAGAACACCCTTCTTAGGGTTGAAAATGGAAACCAACGGCTGGTGATCTGTCAGCAGCGTAAACTTTTGGCCTTGCAGGTAATGGTTAAATTTCTTAACTCCCCACACGAGGCTGAGAGCCTCCCTATCTATCTGAGCATAGTTGCGCTCAGCGGAGGTCAATGACCTGGGTGCGAAAGTGACTGGCCTTTCCGAGCCATCTGGAAACTTATGCGAGAGCACTGCCCCGATACCATATGGAGAAGCATCACAAGCTAAGCGAATAGGCAGTGTTGGGTTAAAGTGAGCCAACACTTCCTTAGAGGTGATCAGTGCCTTGCTCTTTCGAAAAGCCCGCTTACAATCATTGCTCCACTTCCATGGTATTCCCATTTGCAAAAGAGTGTTTAGCGGGTGTAACACCGTGGCTAAATTTGGAAGAAACTTGTGGTAATAGTTAACCAACCCGAGGAACGACCTCAACTGGGATACATTTTCCGGTGCAGGAGCTTTTACAACAGCTTCGATCTTGTCAGGTGACTTATGGAGCCCCTCCTGGTCAATGACGTGACCGCAGTACGAGATTCGCTTTTGAAAGAATTCACATTTCTGGCGATTAACTCTGAGCCCATATTCTTTCAATCTGATGAGCACCTGCTCCAAATTCGCGAGGTGATCCTTATCGTTATCTCCTGTAATCAGGATGTCGTCCAGGTAGCATTGTGTGCCTGGGATTCCCTGCAATACCTGCTCCATGGCCCTTTGCCAAATCGCTGGAGCCGATGCCACTCCAAAAACCAGTCTATTATTCCGATATAAGCCCTTATGTGTGTTGATCATGAGATACTGGCGTGACGCTTCATCAACTTCCATCTGTAGGTGCGCCTGCGCCAGGTCTATCTTGGTGAAGTGTTTCCCGCCAGACAGCGAAGCGAAGATATCTTCAATCCGCGGAAGCGGCTATTGCACCGTGTGAAGAACCGGATTAACAGTGATCTTGAAATCGCCAGAGATGCGAACCTTCCCAGGTTCCCCCGGCTTGTTGCTCAACGAACACTTCATGACAGGAACAATGGGCGTGGCCCATTCGCTCCAGTCCACCTTGGACAGTACCCCTGAACGTTCTAGCCCTTCCAGCTCTGCTTCCACAGCAGGTCGTATCGCACAAGGTACCGGTCTGGCTTTGAAAAATGTTGGGTTTGCATGTTCTTCAACCTTGATGTTTGCCGTAATTCCTTTCAGTGTTCCCAGTCCCTGTTGGAACACCTCCTTAGCATTGTCTAATATTTTGGACAGTCGTTTAGGTTTGACGTCGTCCTCCTTACAGGCATCTACAGTCAGTGCTTGTATGGAATGCCAGTCCACATTTATTCTCCGGATCCATTCCCGTCCCAGTAGTGGCGGACCTCCATCAGGTAACACATACAAGTCCATTTTCTGACTTTCTTTACCATTGTAGACCACATTCACTTTTATTTTTCCTTTGGGGTATACTTTTTGCCCCGTGTATGTTTTCAATACAATCTCCGTATCCCTCAGGGGAATGTGCGAGAATAACCTTTTGTAATCTTGCTTATTCATGACCGTTAATGCCGATCCAGTGTCCAATTCCATCTTCACTTGGACTCCTGCTATCCGAAGCATAACCCAGATAGTTTGGTGGTCTGCTGTGTTACCCACATTATGTATTTTTAGACAACCCAGTTCCTTACTGCTGGAGTCTGAATCCATCTTCTGTTCATCCGAACTGTTCTCTGTCACCTTGTGTACTTTTTTGTACTTCTCCTGCGGTGACATTTTGCTGCTGGTCTTCTTTCCTGACCGGCATACTCTCGCTATGTGACCAAGTTTGCCACATTGCCTGCATTCTTTATCTTTGAACCAGCACTGTTTCTGGTCATGCGTTGTCCTTCCGCAACGATAGCACTTTACTGCGCCCAATGCCATTTCATTGGTGCTGAATTCCAATGGCCTTTGCTGTATCTCTGCAGTGCCTCGTGCTGCTGCCTCGTGCGATGCTGCAATGCTGAAAGCTTTGTCCAGCGTAAGGTCCTTTTCCTCTAGCAGTCGCTTCTGGGTTCCTTCCCTTTGGAGCCCACACACAAACTTATCTCTCAGTGCGTCTGCTAGTCCTGTACCGAACTGGCAGTACTTTGATAACTTGCGCAGTTCGGTTAGGAATTCAGCGTTGCTTTCTTCTTTAAGTTGAATTCTTTTGTAGAATTTAAATCGTTCCGCTATCAGCAGCGGCGTGGGGTTTAAATGCTCTTGCAGGATAGTAACAATATCCGCGAAACTCTTCCCTACCGGTTTGTCTGGTGTTACAAGGTTCCTTAATAACCCGTACGTCTTCGCACCCATCGAGTTTAATAGGGTTAGTGCTTTCTTATCATCCGATACCTCGTTAGTTGTACAGTAAACTTCGATGCGTTCCACATAAGTGGCCTAATCTTCCACATCGTTATCAAAAGCAGTGATGTTACCCGTTTTTGGCATCCTTGCTGAGTTTCTCCTCTCCCTTCGGATATTATTATTATTTATTTATTTTATTTTTTATTTTCAAGACGGTGGCTTTTCCCGCGCTTGGCGGCTTTTCCCGCGCTTGGCGGCTTTTCCTGTGCTTGTCTTCTTCCCCCGCCGAATTAAAATGGCGCTTCCCGCGCGGTTGCCGTTCACGCCTCCCAGCGGTCCTTTATTTTCCCCTGCGCTGCTGCTCTTGCTCCCCGCCGCTCGCGCGGTCCTTGTGGTCATAAACGCTTGTCTGGCTGCTGCGCGTCTCTGCCCCGATTGCAGTCCGGCCCCTGACACCGGCTGCGGTCATGTTCTCTGCCCTTTTCGTCGTTTTCCCTCCCCTTCTCTCACTGACAACTCGGCCGACTTCACCCCCCCGTGCCGCTCGATCGGGCTTACCCGCCGCTGTCGTCGAAGGGATGAACACTGATGTTTGACTTTGTGGCCAGAAACCAACCCGGGTTCCCGATGGCCTCCCGTGCGATGCAGTGCCCAGCAGGATGTTGAGGGCGGATGCCCTTGTTCGACGCCCGTTTCAGAGGATGAAGCTTCCTTTGATGCAAAACTGCCGCTAGGTAAGATTAGACTCGTCGCCACTGTTGAGTCTGTGTTTTCAAATGTAGTTATGCTGAATAACAGGACACAGACTACAGAAGTAATTAAACAGGTCTTTAGTGATTGAGGGTCAGGGCTGAACTGAGATACACTTTGCTCCGCAGGGTTTATATACCGGTGTGGTCACCACCGGTACTACAATGTACAGGAGCCATCAAAAAGTAGTCCATCACCTTAAGGTATCCTCTTAAGGTAGTACAGGTTA
Source organism: Somniosus microcephalus (assembly GCF_052327205.1). Lineage (NCBI taxonomy): Eukaryota > Metazoa > Chordata > Chondrichthyes > Squaliformes > Somniosidae > Somniosus > Somniosus microcephalus. Next base: position 13,571,250 of record NC_140999.1, read on the forward strand.
CATACACTACACCTTGTCCCACCCCCAATATCTAACTAAATTGTGCTAAAAGGAGCCAGGGATTATGCTCACCAAGAGGGGTTTCTTGACAGTTCGAATCCTGTCAGTTAAGCCGGTTGCGTTTTTGAGATTCGCTCTTTGTGTCCTTTGGGGCCTGCCGTCGCCACGTGGTCCCAGTCTTAGAATCTGCGAAGGTTCTTCAGTTGGGTGGAGTCCGCAGATGCGGTATGGGCGCGGCTGTGGATTTGTCTGGTAAGTACCCACTTTTCTTAGTTAGAAATAGGGAGAGTAAAGTCTTTGTTGGGTACTTTAGCTTGTAGAGTGGAAAACTTCGGGTTTTGTTCTTCCGGTGGTGGTCTGGTCATCGGGTTTTGTGGCGGCTGGGGTTCGGTTGGCGGTCTTCGGTGTCAGCTTGGTCGTGATGGCCTAGATCATTACCTGTGTAGTGGTAATGATCTGAAGGTATGGCTTACCCGGCCCTCTCTGTTACCGCAGTGCTCGTGGTCGGTCCTCGTGTCGGGCTGCGGTTGCGGCCTTGTTGTCTTCGGTCGAGCCTGCCCCACCGTGTCCCCTCGCCGTGGTGTTCCGTGAGCCTTCCTGTGGGCAGGGTGGTGTCGTCTTGTCCTGGTGGTGTGGAGCTGTGGCTTTTTTTGTAGGTTACTGGTGGGCCTACAACAATACTGTTTTTGAGTTTGTTATCTGCGCGCCAAATCAGGGTTAGTTCTTTGTCTGATTTTTGGCGGGCTCGTAAGGTGATTATAGCCATTCACCTTAACTGGTTTTTGGGCGGTTGTCTCATTGCTAAATGGCTTTTTAATGCCTGGCGGTTTTGTTATACATAATGTTAATCGGCGTCTTCCTGGTTTGGTGGCTAGTTCGAACTGTAAACGATTATTTATGCAGCGGTTTGATGGGCTTTAAGTTTGTGCAAGATTAAGGGCTAGATTTTCAGTATAGGCAGTTTTGGGGCGCTAACCTTAGCGCCCGCCCGAAGTTAGCGCCCGCCCCAAAGTAGCGCCCCGTTGCCGGGAATTCAGTGGCTTCGCCCTAAGAGGTTGGTGGAGCGCTAAAAGAGGCGTTCCACTACTCTCTTTAGGCGCTAAGCCGGCGGTCCAGAGGGATAGCGCCCAGGCGGGGCGCAGCACGGGTGCGGTCATTTTTGCACTGACAGCAGACCCCGTGGTGCCGACCAGCTCTTAAAGGGGGAAGGGACGAATTGGTCTGCTGCCACGCCCTGCACACTGCAGCCTTGCAAAGAGGCCTCAACACTACTGCTCAGCCCCAGGGAGTCATGGCAACGCCAGAGAAGGCCCGTCAGCGTGCCCTGCGCTTCTCAGAGGGTGATCTGGACATCATGGTCACAGCTCTGGAGGTGAGGCGCAAGATCTTGTTTCCAGACAGTGGGAGGAATCCAACCCACCACGACTACACCAAAGCCTGGAAGCAGATCGCCCAGAGGGTGACGTTCACCGGCGAGGCCCCCAGGACCCACACACAATGCCGTAAGAAATACAACGATCTGACCAGGATTGTGAGGGTGAGTAGCCTTTCCAGTCTCCTCCTCATTCTTGCATGTACACCTGACATGATGGGCAAAGGGACCTGAAAGTCCTTTTGGCCAGCCCTCAGCCAGCAGCATTGGGACAGTCATGAGCATCAAATGGCCATTCGGCACTCTACACTTTGGCCAAGCTATTCCACCATGGGAGGCAGTGGACAGTACATCAGGGCTTCACTCTGTCCAAGCTATTCCACCATGGGAGGCAGTGGACAGTACATCAGAGCTTCACTCTGTCCAAGCTATTCCACCATGGGAGGCAGTGCACACTACATCAGGGCTTCACTGCGCACTTACAGCCCGTCCTTTCTCTTGCAGGCTAAAGTAGCGTTTAATCGCCAGGCCCGTGCCAGGGGTGGCCGCGCCAAGCTGCAGAAGCTCACTCAGCTGGAGGAGCGCGTGTGTGTGCTCATGGGAGCACGTGTGATTGTCCCCACAGCGTGCGGTGTATCCGACCCTCCACTGCCCGGCAATGGTAAGGACCTCGCCTTTTGGCCCTCTCGCGTCGCACTGGCCCATCCGAGCTACCTCCTTTGCCACTGTCCCAACAATGCGCTGAATCCCACCAGTCCTAACTCCCTCGCTGACGCCGTCTCCTCACTCTGAAGCTACTCTTGTGCATTCCTGCTTTCAGCTGGTGACGACCAGGACCCTGAGGCTGCCAGTGACAGCACCTCCAACCAGGAGGAGGAGGAGGAGCAAGCCGGACCTTCGGGGGAACAGTCACGTCCCGCAGGAGAGGAGGAAATGCTCGACACCTCCTCACTGGACGAGTGCCTGGAGGAACTGTCGCAGGGCAATGCAGCTTCTGGGACCAGTGGCGTCCAGCCACCCAGCAGCCGTGCGCGTGGCCCGCGGCCTTCCCCCCAAAGGGGGGAAGGATCAGAGGGGAGTGCTGCTGCTCGGCACACTCGCCGTCACCAACGCGGCAAGGGTCCCCTAGTTCGGCCCCCTCCTCCCCAGCGGGAGAGTCGCGACTCCAGTCCGGACACCTTCACTTCGGAGGAGGTGCGGAAGCTCGATCAGATGGCCGACGACTCGGACCGGCGCCACACGGAGCTCATGAGCGTGGTGGGGCGCATGCCTGAGGCCATCGAGTCGCTGGCGACCAGTGTGCGCGAGTTCGGGGCAGCAACTGCCGCGACTGGCCGCATGCTAACTGATGCCGTCAAGACCCTGGCGGATGTGATGCGCGCGCACACCAGGACCACAGGGCCACTCACTGCTGCCACACGCGCTGTCTCAGGCAGGCATCGCCAGGGCAGGCGCCGCGCTGGACCATCCCAGCAAGCCGGCCGTCGGCTGATTGCTGCGGATCCTGCAGTGCGGGCCCGGCCGAGTGCCACCGCGCCACAGCACCAGCCAGCGCATCCCAGACGCCTGCTGGCCCACATTGCGCCATCCGTCGCCGCCATTCCCCCTCTGGGCCGTCAAGGGCAAGCGGCTGCAGCTGATGGTGGCCAGGCTCAGGTGCGCCACTCAGGAGACGGCCCCTCGAGGCCCAAACGCCGTGTAGGCCGCCCCCCAGCGGCATCTGGCGGAAGGGCATCTGAGCCTCAGGCGCCTTCCCCCAGCCTCGCAGCAGCCACTGGGCAGAGCTTGCGAAGGAGCAGCAGGCAGGGCAGGGGAGGCAAAATGCTGGCCAAGGTCTCGCCCTCGCGGGCCACTCAGTAGAGGGTGTGGCCAGCTTTCCTTTAATATGGCGGTGGCCATCTTTATTTTGCCCATGGTTGTGCTTTTGGAGGGCTTTTTTTTTGCGTTAGGCCGACGTTGAGGCCCGGTTTCAATAAAGGTGGAGTGGCTCCTCCCCAGTTTGTGGGAGTGAGTCGTTTGTTGGGCTTTTTGTGGGGCCCGTTTATTGTTTTTGGGGATTCATGTGGGAAGGGCTTTTCATTTTTGTTTAATAAAAAATTATCTTTATTCATGCAGTCTCCATGGTTGTTCTTCTTAGTGTTTGTTGGCTTCGCCGGCTGAGGGCTTGCGGAGCGGCTGCATTCATCTTCCCTCATGGCCCCTGGCCATTCCCTGACAGGGGGCTTAGAAGTACCGTGTAATAAGGTGGCGTCGTGCGGCCCTTGGCCCTGGTCGCTCCCTCCTGGGAACGTACTCCTGCTCCTCCTCCTCCTCCTCCTCCTCCTCCTCATGCTCCTCCTGCTCCTCCTCCTGAGGTGCTGGTCCAACGTCAGGTGGCAGTGCCTGAGTCCTGCGGATAGCCAGGTTGTGTAGCATGCAGCAAACCACCACAAATTGGGAGACCCGGTCCGGCGAATACTGGAGAGCTCCTCCGGAGCGATCAAGGCAGCGGAACCGCTGCTTGAGGACCCCAATAGTTAGCTCGATGATGTTGCGGGTGGTTTGATGGCTCTCGTTGTAGGCCTCTTCAGCAGCGGTCCTGGGCGCGCGGAGCGGGGTCATGAGCCAGGTGCACAAAGGATAGCCTTTGTCCCCGAGTAGCCATCCTCTTGGGGGAGGCTGTGCCTGGAACATGTCATGCACAGTACTCTGCCGCAGGATAAAGGCATCGTGGCTGCTGCCTGGGAAGCTGGCATTGACTGCCATGATGCGCTGCTTGTGGTCACAGACCAGCTGCACATTCAGAGAATGGTAGCCCTTCCTGTTGCGATACTGCTCGCCATGCTCCAGAGGGGCCCGCAAAGCCACATGCGTACAGTCAATGGCGCCCTGCACCAAGGGGAATTCCCCGAGTCTGGAAAATCCCAATGCGCGCTGATGCTGGCTCTCCAGGGCCATGGGGAAGGAGATGAATTGGCTTCTCCTTCTGAACAGTGCTTCGGTCACCTGGCGGATGCAGCGATGCGCGCCGTACTGGGAGATGTTTGCTATGTCCCCAGCAGCGTATTGGAAGGAGCCGGTGGCATAGAAGTTCAATGCCACTGTCACCTTCACTTCCACCGACAGAGACGTCCTGCACCTGAGCTTTGGCCGCAGATCTCGGCGAAGCAGGTGGCAGATCTCTGCAATCACCCCCTTCCGGAATCGGAGCCTTTTAACACATCGCGCGGCACTCATGTTTAGGTAGGAGCGCTGCTGGCGGTATAGCCTGACTGGGTAAGGCCTACGTGGCCGACGCCTGTAGCCCCCTCTGCCTCTAGCCAGGGCTGCCCCTCTCACAATGCGTCTGCGAGCCCTACGGACATGGAGCTGCAGCTCCGCGTTGGCACCCCATGCAACCCCCATCAAATCCTGGCAAACACTCTAATTTCCAAATGGCCACTTGCAGCGCTGTTGCCTGAGTCCAAAAATACCTGGCTCTTGCTGCTTGAAACCAGTTAGCTATCCTCCTTGTTGTGTCTCCAGAAATGCGTTGCACAAGACTGTTTTCTGAAATAATGGATGGCCTTTATACTGGAGAGGACGGTCCCTTTAATTAGCGCCCCCCGGGGCCCGCGCTGGTTGTGTTGCGTTCCTTTTTCCAAACGCTCCGGCCGCCCGCCGCACAATGGGGCGGTCCGACTGAAGTTTGCAATCGGGGCGGCCAAAGGGCGTTGCACGAGGATGTGACGTCATTTTCTGCGCGCGCATCCGGGCGGGCGCTAAACTTTGCGCCGGCGCTAACGGGCAACTTAATTTGGGGCGGGGCGCAAACTGCGCTGCGCCCGGGCGCTACACGCATAGCGCCCGGAAATCACTTCTCTTAAGGCGCTAACTGCTGGCGCAAGCAACTGAAAATCTAGCCCAAAGTCTTTTCCTGAGTTGATTTGTTTTAAAGGGAAGAATGCGTATTCTGTCTCATCCAGTTGTCTGGTTTCAAAATAACAAATCAAAGCTGTCTCCTACAGGCCCAGGCATGTCAAGTTTTAAGTTTTTGAACTTGACATACTGTTTGCAGGGTCCTGCTTTAATCTTGCAGGTTTTGCCATAAAGTCCAAAAGCCATCCCCTTTAGGGTACCCTTATTAATAACTTGTCCTTCAGGGTCCCTTATTAATAACTTGGGAAATGTGGGAATTTTGAGAATCCTACAAAGGGGAGGCTAGATAAGCATATGAGGGAGAAGGGAATAGAGGGTTACGCTGATAGAGTTAGATGAGGAAAGACGGGAGGAGGCTCAAGTGGAGCATAAACGTCGGCATGGACTGGTTGGGCCGAATGGCCTGTTTCTGTGCCGTATATCCTATGTAATCCTATGTAAAGTTGAAAGGAGCGGCAGTGCCACCTAATGTGTGCAGGACTGAAAACCAAGTGCAATGGGAAGTGTGAATAGTTTAGCTTGTTATAGCATCACACAGCACAAACATTACTCATTCAGCCTGTTATACATTATTCAGGCATGAGAAAGACACAAGTGCATGACAAAATTCAGGCAGTTGCAAGACTACTAATATATATAACAGTCGATCTCCCATGGCATTGCATATGTTGGGAGTGAAGACCAAGCCTTCAAGTGAAGCAGGGTTAGAGTCTGGGGTATAATTGGACCAGGGTGTGCAGATGTAATTCAGTCCCTCCACTAGCCTGAGGATGTGATTATAGCCTGACAAGCTTTACATAAGTAGTCTCCATTATAAATATGAGTATAGGAATTTATAATGAAAAAGTTGACAGGAAGTGCATGCAGACGTCAGATTTGTAATATATTATTGATAGATACAGATACTGTAATATTAACCCTCAGAGTATCAACCCATTTGGAAAGCTTCATATTTGTTTAATATGATAATTCTTCTGCCTGATAAGGAGGGTTTTTTCAACAAAGAATTACTGTTAACCAGAATTCTCATTTTCATTGCCATTGAGGGATGATTAGATATGGAATAATCCACTGGGGAACAATACAGAGCCTACATACTGTTGGCAGACTTGGCCCAGTGGTAGCACTCTCATCTCTGACTCAAAAGTTTTTCAGTTGAAGCCCCACTCCAGAGACTTGAACACATGATCTGGGCCGACACTCCAGTGCAGCATTGAGGGAGTGCTGCACTGTCAGAGGTGCCGTCTTTCGGTTGAGTCGTCAAATCAAAGCCCCAGTCTGCTCTCTTTGGCACTTCTTTGGAGAAGAGCAGGGAAGATTTCCTGGTGTCCTGGCCAATGTTTATTCCTCAACCAACATCATCACTTAAACACGGGTTGGGGCGCCAAAGTGGCGCAAAAGTCGCCTGAGCGCAGGATTTAGCGCAGCGATCGGAGTGATACCGATCGCCAGAAATTCAGTTTCAGTGCCCCTCGAGGGAGACGGGGCGAGGCTCGAGGCGCTCCGCGTCCCTCTTAGGGTGCTGAAACTGATTATCGCAGCGCAACGTGCCGCAGTGCCACATGCTGCGGCACGGCACGCTGCAGTACTGCAGGCCTTCCTCCCACTGTTAAGGGGGAGGTGCCTGCAACAGCGCAATCCCCGATCGCGAGTGCCGGCAAATGAGCCCGGCACCAAGGAGAAGTGCCGGGCTCTCGGGAAACAGCCGGCAATGCCGCGGGGGGGGTGGGGTTAGGAGGCCGGGGACGGAGGTACTGGCAGGCGGCCGCCGAAAAAGCGGCCGCCCCGCACCTCCACCTTAACTTGCGCCGCTGCCGGCACAGTAAGGCCCCGTGAACCGGGCGCAGGTAGCGAGCGGTGCAACTGCGGCGTTCGCTGCCAAATATCGCGAACGGGGCACGAATGGGGCGCTGCGCACACCGATGACGTCATCGGTGGCGGCGCAGCGCAAATGCCTAACGCCACCATTAGCGCCCCTACTGAATATCGCGGGAGACGCAGCCAGTGGCACTACAGCCACTGACTGCCTCTTTAGGCGCTAACAGGTGGCGCTACTCACCCAATTTCTCCCCCAATATCTGGTCATTTATCTCATTGCTGTTGTGGGACATTGCTGTGCGCAACTTGGCTGCTGTGTTTGTCTGCACACCGTGATTGCATTTTAAAAGTACTTCATTGGCTGTAAAGTGCTGTGGCACATCCTGAGGACGTTTGTGTCGGGGACTGAAATATTTTTCATGTTCGGTACCCATGTGCAAAACACTGGATCTTAAGCTAACCTCCGAAGAACACCAAGGAAGCTTTCATGCACCATTTACTGTATTGGTAGAGGACTCAAAACCATTTGCTCACCCACCTGCTCCCTCGGTCCAATATAATATATGATGTTGGGGAGGCCACCAGAGGACAGGAGAGAAAAATTCCATAGAGGGGAACTTCCAACGTCAACGTGGAAAAATAATTTTCTCTCAGAGTACACTATGACTCCTTCTAAAATCCAAATACGCCATACTGTCTGCTGCTCCTCCTCTTCTCTGCCTCGTCACTGTGTTGTGAATTCCAAAGATTCACAACCCTCTGAGTGAAAATTTCTCCTCATCTCAGTCCTAAATGGCCGACCCCTTATCCTGAGACTGTGCCCGCTAGTTCTAGACTCTCAGCATCTACCCTGTCAAGCCCTCTCAGAATCTTATATGTTTCAATGAGATAACCTCTCATTCTTCTAAACTCCAGAGAGTATAGGCCCAAACTACTCAATAGGTTAGTCAGAATCTGAAACAGAAGAGAAGTTAACGTATTGGAAGCATTCTTGAGAATGACGGCTGAGGGGTGACCTAATAGAGGACTCATCTCACTGTCTCCTACTCTACTTTGAAACAGTGGAATTTTTTTTTAACCTCCCTCAGTCTCTCCTCCTCTTCCAGTCTCCAGGCCTTTAAAACTCAAGCTCGGTACAGGAAACTTTTTTTTATCCGGCACCGACGGGACCGACGTGGTGCCGGTTCATCAAAAATTCCGGATAACCGAAAGCTATAGTAAAAGATACGGAGAGCTGACAGCTCCGTATAAAGCAACAAACCCTGTTGCTTAGCAACAAGTGCAGAACAATGGCCACAAGTTGCAAGCGTCTCTGTAGCTTAGCAACAGCTGCAGCCACACCCTTGCACAGCAACAGATCGAGGAAGGCAAGTACAATATGAAGTAAAACTTACCTGAACCTACTCCTGAATTTTGCCGGTTAACCGAGACTTCCGGTTATTTAGGTGCCGGTAAATCGAAAGTTTCCTGTATCATTTAGTCGCTACTTCTTAATTTACTGTGTCATCCCTTTTGTCCTATTTAACCCTAGGGGTGGCCTGCCCTGCAGAAAAATGCACCCGTCCCATGCCCCCCCCCCCGGGGGAATAGTGGTCAAAGAGAACGCTAAACAAAAAAATCGTCGCTGCTGTGTTGTCGCCCCCATCTCCAATCTGCTCTCTCCTCAAGCACCGCTTCCTGCTGGAAATGCAGGGTCGGTGAATTTACTTTTATCGGCCTTCAACTCGTTTCCTCTGTAATTAAAATGCATTTGTTTTAAGCAGAGTTCCGCTTAAAACGATGTTATGTTTGCATGCTTACAAGATGCTTCCTTTCTCCAACCGAAGTAGGTGCCGCAAAGTATAACTTGATCCTGCTCCTCGACAGCTGTTAAAGGACAGGCAGAAAGAGGTCAGCACTTTAGGGGTTAATGTGCACACCAATGCAGCTTCAATGAAACGAGCTAATCAAAGGTCCCTGCGTTCGTTAGCAGCTCTTTTTATGCTGTTGTCCTTAACTACTTCTGATGTTCTGCAAAAAAAAATTGTATTGGATCTACCCCCAGGTTTTTACCCCCGTGCTTCTTAACAGTTTTGGCTTAAATATAAATTGGGACAGTAACACATTGCAGCTTCTAAATGCGTCAAGGATTAACTGAAGGGAAGCCTTGTTTAAATATATAAAATATGAAATGCCTCAGGTTAAAATCTTAATGTCACTTTAAAGTAAGGCAGAGAAATAAGATTTAGAAGACTTTGACAGAGACTGTGAAAAATATAGATCAGGTACCAGAAAGAACTTCTTCACGCCAAGGCGGATAAATGTTTGGAATAATCTGGCAGGCACAGCTGCAGAGGTGCAGCCACGAGGGGGGTTCAAGTACAAGTTGGATGCTTGGCTGGGAGAGCTTGAGTACTGGGAGGGAGAAGGGAGGAGGGGCTTTGCTGCATCATGATGGTCTTTTCTAATCCTTGCTTCTTATGATCAAATGCTAGAATTGTACTTCATCATAGAAGAAGATAGGAGCAGGAGTAGGCCATTCGGCCCCTCAAGCCTGCTCCGCCATTCAATGCGATCATGGCTGATCATCGTTCTCATATGAGGTAACAAACAAGGACAACACATGAAACGGTAGAAATAAAAACAGAAAATGCTGGAAATACTCAGCCGGTCAGGCAGCATCTGTGGACAGAGAAGCAGAGTTAACGTTTCAGGTCTGTGACCCTTCATCAGGACTGGAAAAAGCTGGAGATCGAACAGGTTTTTAAGCAAGTGCAGGGGCAGGGAAAGGGGGGAGGGGAGGAAAGAACAAAAGGGAAGGTCTGTGATAGAGTGGAAGGCGGGAGAGATTAAGAGACATTTTGAGAAAAAATAGGAACTTTGAGCCAGTAGCGCTGCCTATCCTGCACATGCGTTTGATCTGTCAAGCCCTTTCTTGACAGATCGGAAATGCCGGTTTCCAGCGCATGCACTATGCATGCCTGAAACCGGCATTTCCGATGTCCCTACGGGTGGGTACACAGCGTGTACACACCCGTAGGGATCGGAATATCTAGGCCATTAAGAGATGGTGCAAGGCAAAAGGAGATGGTAATGAGACAAGCTAAGAAACAAAAGATGGCTCTAGATGGAAGGCATGAGAGATTAAGAGACATTAAGAGATGGTGCAAGGCAAAAGGAAATGGTAATGGGACAAGTTAAGAAACAAAAGATGGCTCTAGATGAAGTGTAAATGGTAGGGCTGGTGCTGTGATAAGTCACTCCCAGCGAGGCACACACTAGCAGGGCGCACCGGTCAAGAAATCATTGGCCGATAGCCCAGAAAATCACAGGCCATTGGCCAGCAACTTCCTCACCTACGCTGCCTGAAAATGCTCGATTGCAGAGTCAGCCCATATTTCATTAGGCCTTTGCTGCTATACTGGTGCTTGTGAATGGCCTGCTCCCCAGCTCCCTTTGCACTTACTTTATGAGACACACATTGGGACCTGTTACACAAAACACTGGCGTGACCGCCAGAAGCTGGCTTGTACGTTGCACACATTGCTTAGCGTGACCATTAGATCCTGTTGAAAGGTCGTGGGTCCAGGGCTTGAGCACATAATGGGTGGCATTACAGAGGTGCTGTCCTACAGACAGGGTGTTGGACCGAGATCCTGTCTACGTGTTCAGGTGGACTTTAAAGAATCCACAGGACTGTTTGAAAAAGGGTAGGAAATTCACCCAACGTCCTGGCCAATATCTCTCCCTCGACCTACCCCATCAAAACAGATTAACAGGCCCGTCATCTGATTGCAGTTTGTGGGATTTTGTTAGTGCAGCATGGCTGCTGCATGGTGTGAAACATTTTGACAACATGATAAGATGTTACATAAATCCCAGCATTCGCTTCTTTTAACTGTGAGCTTCCCATGTCTGATGCTATAGTGTCTATTTTCTGCTAACCATCATTCCCCAGCATATATCCATCTTTTGGATGAGACGTTAAACCGAGGCCCCGTCTGCCCTCTCAGGTGGACGTAAAAGATCACATGGCACTATTTCGAAGAAAAACATGGGAGTTATCTCCGGTGTCCCGGCCAATATTCATCCCTCAACCAAGCACTAAAGCAGATTATCTGGTCATGTATCTCATCGCTGCTTGTTGTGGGAGCTTGCTGTGCGCAAATTGGCTGCCACATTTGCCTACATTACAACAGTGGCTACACTTCAAAAATATTTTGTTGGCTGTGAAGCACTTTAGGATCTGAGGACATGAAAGGCACTGAATAAATACAAGTTCTTTCTTTATATTTTGATTCTAAGATATCCTGCAGTTTTTGCATTAAAATACACATTTTTTTGACAGTTTCACATTTCACGTGGACTGAGCAGTGCCGATGAGACACACGGAGCATCATTGTGTGAAGTAGCTCTTGTCTGACATCCAGCACTGATGAGTAGACCAAAGCCATTTGCCGTGATTTCGCCGACTGAGGCAGGTCCGGGGCAGCTGGGGTCGGTGTCGTGGTCCCAGCCCACTGCTTAATGCAGCCCGCACTCTCCAAGCGATTTTACGTTAATAAGGATTGTTAAGCCCGCCCTTTGAGGTTCCCAGCCAATTAAAAGGAAGCCGGTCTGATGACGTCATTTGATGACGTGTCATCAGCCGGTTTCCTTAAAGGGACCATGCGCAAATTGACCTTGACAGTTCTATTGTCAGTGTTCTACAGCATTGAGGTGCTGCAAACACTGACAAGCACTGCACAGAGGTGCACGGCTGCACCCAGGCTCTTACATGACAGCACGCAGGGAGGTTCTCTTCCCTTCCCATGGGCAGAAGCGACCTCCCCAGGAGATCAACGCAGCCTGGTTGCACATTGCACAGGAGGGCACAAGCAGGGATGTTGTCAGGAGGACCTGGCTGCAGTGGCGCAAACCTTTCAATGATCTTAGCAGATCACGAAATGTTACTGCAAAGCCACACTCAGCCTCATCCTGCTGTGCCACTCATCACATCCCCATCACTCTGCCTTCCCTACCCTACTCCTGCACATCCTTGCTCACAACAAATTACCTTGCATCTCCACCCATCCCTCTCTATCTACATCATCACATCCCCATCTCACTAGCCATCCCACACATTCACCCTCATCCTTGTCCAATCATACCAACTAACAACACACAAGGGTAGGCACTTGGGTGGTTTAGCCAATGTTCATGTGAAGTTTATGGTAATGTGCTGTCAAACGTTGAAACCTTTATTTTCAGCACTTTATGTTCTTGGACAGATTTGTGTGCACCTTTGGAAGTGGCTTAGTGAGTTGTAGTGAATGGTGAGACATAACCGTAGCCAGACCACCGCCCCCTCTGCCCCCCCCCCCACTCCCACAATGGTTACGAGTGTGAAAGGAATGGCTTGGGCATTGTATGGATGCTTTATGGTGTTGGTGTGGGGTGGTGCCAACCTGGCACATCATGTGGCATCCAGGATGTACAGCATCAAGTGAAGTAAATCTGGCCATGGTGAGGCCATCCCTGGCGTCCCAGGCAGCAATGTGGTCGGGTGCTGGTGCCCTGTGTCCTGTGCAGCATCAGGTGATTGCGGAGAAGGCTGGTGTTGTTGTTGTTGCTGCTGGTGTGCTCTGTGATGTTGGTGTTGGGGCTGATCTTGGTGGGATTCTGAGGACCAAGGTGAGATATTTTCAAGGGCACCGATGCTGATGGAATAGATGGCAGGTGAGGTTGAGATGGCAGAAGTGATCTGTCAATGGTGAGAGAGGTTGTTCCAATAGAAACATAGAAACATAGAAGATAGGAGCAGGAGTAGGCCATTTGGCCCTTCGAGCCTGCTCCGCCATTCAATGAGATCATGGCCGGTTTCCTTAAAGGGACCATACACAATTTTATTTTGACAGTTGATTTTTCAGTGTTTGACAGCATTGAGGTGCTGAAAACACTGACAATCACTGCACAAAGGTGATCTCTTGCACCCAGGCTCTCCAATTACTCCCTCCATATGCTTATGGATGGAGTCACAGCATGCAGGGAGGTTCTCTTCCCTTCCAAGGGTGGAAGAGACCTCCCCAGGACACCAGCTTACCTTGCACCGCCACCCAATCCTCTATATCTACTTTATCACTTCCCCAACTCACTAGCCACCCCTCACCCTCATCCTACTGCAAGCAGACATAGAAACATAGAAGATAGGAGCAGGAGTAGGCCATTCGGCCCCTCGAGCCTGCTCCGCCATTCAATGAGATCATGGCTGATCATCCAAAATCAGTACCCTGTTCCTGCCTTCTCTCCATGTCCCTTGATCCCTTTAGCCTTAAGAAATATATCCAACTCCTTCTTGAATATATTTAATGAATTGGCCTCTACTGCCTTCTTTGGTAGAGAATTCCACAGGTTCACCACTCTCTGGGTGAAGAAATTCCTCCTCATCCCTGTCCTAAATGGCTTACCCCTTATCCTTAGACTATGACCCCTGGTTCTGGACTCCCCGGCCATCAGAAACATCCTTCCTGCATCTAGTCTGTCCAGACCTGACAGAATTTTATAGGTTTCGATGAGATCCCCTCTCAATCTTCTAAACTCCAGTGAGTATAAGCCCAATCGACACAATCTCTCCTCATACGTCATTCCTGCCATCCCAGGTATCAGCCTGGTGAATCTTCGCTGCACTCCCTCCATGGCAAGAACGTCCTTCCTCAGGTAAGGTGACCAAAACTGCACACAATACTCAAGGTGCGGTCTCACCAAGGCCCTGTACAACTGTAGCAAGACATCCTTGTTCCTGTACTCGAACCCTCTTGCTACGAAGGCCAACATACCATTTGCCTTCTTAACCGCCTGCTGCACCTGCATGCTTACCTTCAGCGGCTGGTGGCACTGGATAGAGAGTTGGCTCCAAACACTTGCAAGCTGCAGAAAGCTCACTATGTCTTCCAAATGCAGTAACCAACAGTTTCTGTGCTTTGAAAGTGAACAGCTGTAACATGGGATCTTTTATACAACTTTGGCAGCTGTCAGGTCATGAGATAATTCAATGCTGAATCCACTCACGACATGCTGAGCTGACATGTTCCCCAAGCAGCGGGTAACCCATGGGGGAGCACATAAAATTGAAAGGGAGGCTTAAAATAACAGCTAATTGGATGTTAACAACCCATTTAATGATGTGAATTGCCTCCCCCGCCACTTGGTGTCGGGTCTGTTCAGCGTTGACAGGCCCGACACATGGGAGACTCGCGTGGAGGCGGGTTGACAGTGGGTTCCCTACCCGCTGTCAATCTTTGCTAATTTGACAGCTGACCCACCTCCGAACCTGCCCTCTGAGCACCGGCAAAATTCAGCCCATTGTCTTCAGTTCACGCCACGAACTCCATTCCCTTTCCTCTGATTCGATCTCTCTCCCCGGCAACTGTCTAAGTCTGTTTGCAAACTTGGTGTCACATTTGATCACGAATTGAGTTTCCTACCTCATATCCATTCTATCACTAAGACTGCCCATTTCCACCTTCGTAATATCACCCGTTTCCAGCCTTACCTCAACCTTACTTATCTGCTACTGCTGAAACCCTCACCCATGCCTTTATCACCTCTAGACTTGACTATTCCAATGCACTCCTGGCCGGCCTCCTTAGCTCTACCCTCCATAAACTTGAGGTCATCCAAAACTCTGCCGCCCATGTGTTAACTCGCACCAAGTCCCGCTCACCCATCTTCCCTGTGCTTGCTGACCTACATTGGCTCCCAGTTAAGCAACGCCTCGATTTTAAAATTCTCATCCTTGTTTTCAAATCCCTCCACGGCCTCAACCTCCTTATCTCTGTAATCTCCTCCAGCCCTATAATCCCCCTAGACCTCCGCGCTCCACTTATTCAAGCTTTTTGAACATCCCTGATTTTAAACGCTCCACCATTGGCGGTCGTGCCTTCAGCTGCCTAGGTCCTAAGCTCTGGAATTCCCTTCCTAAATCTCTTCGCCTCTCCACTTCTCTTTCCTCCTCTAAGACGCTCCTTAAAACCTACCTCTTTGACCAAGCTTTTGGTTACCTGCGCTAAAATATCCTTATGTGGCTCAGTGTCAAATTTTCTTTTTGATAACACTCCTGTGAATCGCCTTGCGACGTTTTATTACGTTAAAGGCGCTATACAAATATAAGTTGTTGTTGTTGTCGTCGAGTGGTCGTTGATGTTGCTATGCCCTGAGTTACAGTCTGGGTTTTGCACTACAAAGGGGTATTGGACGCATTCATTTTATAGTTGTTATCGTTACCACACGACTGCTGCAGATGCCAGGGATTTTGTAATGTGTTCAGTAAGATTGAGGTCGTTTCTCATTGGAAACATAAACCACTAAACGTAAACCTCCACAATGAACACAACTCATATCACATAAAAGCAGGTCATTCGCTGGCCACAATCCCTTTTGGTTTTGGTGAGTTACGTGCTAATCAAGATGAAGGATGTCATTGCTACGGCTTTGGAAGGCTTTTTCCATCTTAGTCTCCCAGTATCGGTATGAATCAGCCCCAATGCACTTTTATGTTTCATTCAGGGCCTGGGTCTGAGTCTCAGGAGGTAACTTATTGCTCTCCTACATTTTCACAATGAATTCTACGTTGGTCAACTCCATGTGTACGCAGGCTCCTTGTGATGGGACTGTCAGCTTTTCAGCGCTGTGCTGAACAGTCAATGCCCTGATGCCAGGATGTTCCTATGAGTCAACACGCCTGCGTCATGATGCTATGTTTTATCATGACACGCGCACATTGATACAAGGCACAAGTCAGGAGTGTGATGGAATACTCTCCACTTACCTGGATGAGTGCAGCTCCAACAACACTCAAGAAACTCGACACCATCCAGGACAAAGCAGCCCGTTTGATCAGCACCCCATCCACCACCTTAAACATTCACTCCCTCCACCACTGGCGCACCCTGGCTGCAGTGTGTACCATCTACAAGATGCACTGCACAACTCGCCAAGGCTTCTTCAACAGCACCTCCCAAACCTGCGACATCTACCACCTAGAAGGACAAGGGCAGCAGGCACATGGGAACACTACCACCTCCAAGTTCCCCTCCAAGTCACACACCATCCTGACTTGGAAATATATCACCGTTCATCCTTCATCCCCAACAGCACCGTGGGAGTACCTTCACCACACGGACTGCAGCAGTTCAAGAAGACGGCTCACCACCACCTTCTGAAGGGCAATTAGGGATGGGCAATAAACACCCCATGAACGAATAAAAAAAAAAGGTTCATCGTGTTTACAAGGCTACGGATTTATGGAAATTGGCAAAAGAACCAGAGGGGAGAGGAGAAGAATTTTTTCTACGCAGCAAGTTGTTGTGATCTGGAATGCACTGCCTGAAGGGACGGTGGAAGGAGATTCAGTAGTAACTTTCAAGAGGGAATTGGATAAATACTTCATGGGGAAAAAAATTGCAGGGCTATGGAGAAAGAGCAGGGGGTGGGACTAATTGGATAGCTCTTTCAAAGAGCCGGCACAGGTACAATGGGCCGAATGGCCTCCTTCTATGTTGCACGATTCTATGAAGGCCTAGAGAGTTCAGAATACAGGCAGCAGATTAGGAGCCCCCGGGGGAAAAAAAATCGTTCTCCGCTGCCATTTTCTGAAGAGCAGCTGGTAAGTTTAAACCAGCTAGTGCCATTGACTGCGTGAGTGCTGTACGTTGCAAGTCAACACACTATAGCAATCTGAAAAATACTTTCAGAAAGATATAACACAACCAGCTGCAGCGGAGAACTCCTTTAGTCCCAACCTCCTCTTTTTATTACGATAGCAAAATACTGCAGATGTTGGAAATCCGAAATAACAACAGAAAATGCTGGAAAAACTCAGCAGGTCAGGCAACATCCGTGGAGAGAAATTTGAGTTGACGTTTCGGGTTTGACCCTTCTTCAAAACTGGAGAGAAAAGGAACTAGATCGAAGGCAGGGCTGCGATCGGACAAAAGAATAAAAGAACCAAAAGAAGTAAAAGAGATTAGAAGCTAGACGAGATGGTAATAGGCTGGGATTAGGTGTAAAGTGTAATGGCAGGGCAAAAGATAGCTGCCAGGTGTGAGAGAGAAACAAAAGGAAAGGGGGGGGGGGAGGAAAGGAGTGGAAAAATATAAGTAAAAATGAAATAGGGGCCGAGGTTATGATCTGAAATTGTTGAACTCGATATTGAGACCGGAAGGCTGCAGAGTGCCTAATCGGAAGATGAGGTGCTGTTCCTCGAGTTTACGTTGAGCTTCCGTGGAACAGTACAAGAGGCCAAGGACGGTGAGGTCCGAGTGGGAATGGAGCGGTGAATTGAAATGACAGGCGACCGGAAGCTCGGGGTCACCCTTACGGACTGAACGGAGGTGTTCCGCAAAGCGGTCACCCAATCTGCGTTTGGTCTCCCCAATGTAGAGGAGACCGCATCGTGAGCAGCGAATACAGTATACTAGATTGCGAGAAGTACAAGTAAATCGCTGTTTCACCTGGAAGGGGTGTTTGGGGCCCTGGACAGTGGGGAGGGGGGAGGTATAGGGGCAGGTGTTACACCTCCTCCGCTTGCACGGGAAGGTGCCAGGCGAAGGGGAAGGGCTGTTTGGGGTGATAGAGGAGTGGACTAGGGTGTCTCGGAGAGAGCGGTCCCTGCGGAATGCTGAAAGGGGAGGGGAGGGGAAGATACGTTTGGTGGTGGGATCACTTTGGAGGTAGCGGAAATGCCGGAGGATGATCCGTTGAATGTGGAGGCTGGTGGGGTGAAAGGTGAGGACAAGGGGAACCCTATCGTGGTTCCGGGAGGGAGGGGCAGGGATGAGGGCAGAGGTGCGGGAGATAGAACTGACACGGTCGAGGGCAGTGTCCACCACGGTAGAGGGGAATCCTCGGTTGCGGAAAAAGGAAGACATGTCTGAAGCACTGGTGTGGAAGGTGGCATCGTCGGAGCAGATACGGCGGAGGCGGAGAAACTGGGAGAATGGAATAGAGTCCTTACAGGAAGCGGGGTGGGAGGAAGTGTAGTCCAGGTAGCTGTGGGAGTCAGTGGGCTTGTAGTAAATATTGGTCGATAACCTATCCCCAGAGATGGAGACGGAGAAGTCGAGGAAGGGAAGGGAAGAGTCAGAGATGGACCATGTGAAGGTGAGGGAAGGGTGGAAATTGGAGGCAAAGTGAATGAAATTGTCAAGTTCGGGGCGAGAGCAGGAAACGGCACCGATACAGTCATCAATGTATCGGAAAAAGAGGTGAGGGAGGGGACTCGAGTAGGACTGGAACAAAGATTGTTCCACATAGCCCACGAAAAGGCAGGCATAGCTAGGACCCATGCGGGTACCCATGGCAACGCCTTTGATTTATGAGACTCTGGAACTGATTTCACCAATTTAGGGGCAGTTTTGTCCTTTAAATCAATCGGCTGTGAGAACCAAATCATTCCACGTAAAACCCTTACAGACAGCAGAGGAGATGTTCATCCCATCAATATGGGCTTGTTTGAACCCAGCTCCCAGAGGTAAAAGGTCATTGTCAAAGGTCGCTGTCAAAGCTACTGCACCACCCAGTACCATTCCACACTGTTCCAGTAATTACCCGGAGGTCACAGGAGACTCCTTGCTACCACATAATCCTGCCTTCAGTGTTTAAAATAACAACGAAAAAAAGCGAGATTGATCATTTAAAAAGAAAATAAACTACCAAATTATACTTTGACACCTTTTATGGTGTGAGTAGAATGTGTAATTGCAGTTCCCTGCTGTTGTCTGTTCTAATTTCACTTTACAAAGTCTGCTTGATCCGAACAGCAGGCATCAAAATCACACTCTGTTTAAAAAAAAAACAATTTTTTTTTTGTGTGTCAAGTTTGTGAAGGGGAGAGCTGCCAGCTCTGGAAAATGAAATACTTTCCCAGTTTGCACACTCAATCGTAGCATCGAGCACTCCCAGATCAGGCGTAACGCAGGGAGATGCAGGGTGAAGTCCCCTCTACTCTGCTCCGACAATACTGCAGAGTGCTACTTACATGGGGCAATTCTTTAATACTCTGTCCAGTTGCAGGGAGACGTACACCTGTAGCCGCAGATAGAGCTGTCTTTTACATAGGATCACACAGGATATACAGCACAGAAACAGGCCATTCGGCCCAACCAGTCCATGCCGGCGTTTATGCTCCACTCGAGCCTCCTCCCGTCTTTCCTCATCTAACGCTATCAGCATAACCCTCTATTCCCTTCTCCCTCAGATGTTTGTCCAGCCTCCCCTTAAATGCATCTATACTATTCGCTTCAGCCACTCCCTGTGGTAGCAAGTTCCACATTCTCACCATTCTTCTGAATTCCCTATTTGATTTCTTGGTGACTATCTTATATTGATGGCCTCTGGTTTTGCTCTTCCCCCACAAGTGGAAACATTCTCTCTGTATCCACTCTATCAAAACCTTTCATAATTTTATAGACCTCTATTAGGTCACCCCTCAGCATTCTTTTTTTCAAGAGAAAAGAGACCCAGCCTGTTCATCCTTTCCTGATATGTATACCCTCGCATTTCTGATTATCATCCTTGTAAATCTTCTCTGCGCCCTTTCCAGTGCCCCTATATCCTTTTTATAATATGGTGACCAGAACTGCATGCAGTACTCATATGCCAGACTTTGGCAGACACTCGGTGCTTGCAGAGGCTCCGATTCTCAAGGGAGGCTGTGACAGCAGGACCAGTGGTACAGGTATTGTAAATTACTGCCTATCTAACTGTTAAGCTAAATCACAGTGTGTTATACTTTAGTGATACTGCATGAAAGAAGGCACATCAGTGTAATCAACAACTGACATAGCCTCATTGGCCACAGCCATAACGATGTAAGGGACCATATTTGCAGAATATATGTTTGCCCCAAATTTGGATAGGCAAAGGGCCTTACGCCTGCTTCGGGCGTGGACACCGCACACCAATATTTTGTCCTTTACCAATATGGCGGGCAGCTCACTTCTGGCATCATAATGAGCGTGTGCTTTCTACCCGCCATATTGGCGGCATTGGAGGCCGTTTAGTGGCAGAAAAACGAGAGCTGTGTGGCCAAATTTCTAGGCTAAAAAAGGGTAAAGTGTGCCACAAATTTGAGACCCTGTGAAAGAACGTTCGAGTAGAAGGTATGATGTCTTAATTTCAACATAGAGAGGATACAGCAAGGACATGTAAATCCTCCAAAATTAGACACCCTGTATGTCTTTGAATTGCTTTGTTTCTCTAAAAAGCCAAACTAGTGATATAAGTAAACACTTAAGAATCCAAATTTCTTTCTCAGTCCACTAGTGATATAAATCTCCGAATGAAAGTCAAGTCTTGTTAAAACTTATAAGCAGCACGTTTGTACCTCTTGACCTAGTGCATGTAACAGGAGTCCACTGTAATGTATCTACTTTATGTCACTGTTAAACGTCAGACCTTATGACATCTCCTATTTAACCTGAACTTAATACAATAATACATCAAAACCGTTCCACCTACTCAAACTGTAAACCAGCCTGTCAATTAGCTCAATGGAATATATCAGCATGTGAACCGTCTGAACTTTCAATTAATCTTTAGTCCCTACCCATTTGAAAGTAAAATTCCTGCAGTCTTACCAAACACATATCTCATCTGATCACTTGCTATTCTCTGAATGCTGTCGCTAGGATTTTAGCAAACTGAGGGCTGGAAATTCACCTCGGGCGGTGTTGCAAAACGGCCGGTGTTGGATCGGCCGCCTGTTATACGCCATGCCTGATAATCAGTTTCATTGGCTGCCATGGAATTTAACATGCGGCGCTGCGTATAACAGGCGGCCGATCCACTACTGCCCGTTTTGCGTTACCAGACTAATGAATTTCCAGCCCTGGGTGTGTTAAATTTTCATAGTACAGGAAACTCTTTGGTATCCGGCACCGACGGGCCCGGTGTGTTGCCGGTTGATCAAAAATTCCGGATGATGGGGAGGGTTATCTACCGAGGCTATTTTTAACAAAGTAAAATAAAAAAAATCAAGAAATGTGCCGTATACAGCTATTGTGTACTCACCTACAGAATGTTGTGTTTAATGGATGGTGGAAGATGCTTGATTAAGTACAGTACTGCCAGTTGAGGGTAATGCAATGCAATGACTACCAGCAGCGCGGGAGACACACAGTACCCCTGTAAAATGGCGGATCAGAAGAGACGACCGGCAGCGCGGGAGAGTCAGACTCCTGTTACAGGGGTATTGAGGTGTTCCGACTTCCGACAGCGCCAAGAAGCCGAGTAGTGGCAGTTTGGAGAACTACCCCCCACTGACTAACTCGGCCACCGCGGGAGTCTCGGAGATGTTGTTTTCGGTTATTGAGGTGTTGTTTTCGGAGTGAGAATTTTGCCGGTTAATAGAGAATTCCGGATATTTAGGTGCCATTTAAACGAGTTTCCTGTATTAGCTGATTGTGTGTGTGTAGTAATAGGCACACCGTGAGGTCAATTAGAGGGTAATAGAATACCAGCACAAAATGACTGGCTTCTTTTTTCTCATGCTTTTGCAGTTTGAAGTGTGGCATCTGAAGTGTAACGGGCCTGTGTGAAATATTCATACTATGTCCATTTGACCTGTGAGCAACACCCAGCAGTATAATTATTGGTTTTGTTCTTCCAAACTTGAGCTGTGTTTGTTGCGTTAGGGTGACGTACTGGCGGTTGCAGATCTGTTACTGGTGGAAGCAATGTGAGATGATGAACGAGAATCATAGAATCATAGAAATTTACATTGCAGAAGGAGGCCATTCGGCCCATCGTGTCTGTGCCGGTCGAAAAGGAGCTCTCCAGCCTAATCCCACTTTCCAGCTCTTGGTCCGTAGCCTTGTAGGTTGCAGCACTTCAAGTGCATATCCAAGTACTTTTTAAATGCAGTGAGGGTTTCTGCCTCTACCACCCTTTCAGGCAGTGAGTTCCAGACCCCCACCACCCTCTGAGTGAAAGAAGTCCTCCTCAACTCCCCGCTAATCCTTCTACCAATTACTTTAAATCTCTGCCCCCTGGTTATTGACCTCTCTGCTAGGGGAAATAGGCCCTTCCTATCCACTCTATCTAGGCCCCGCATAATTTTATACACCTCAATCAAGTCTCCCCTCAGCCTCCTCTAGTCCAAAAAAACAACCCCAGCCTATCCAATCTTTCCTTATAGCTAAAATTCTCCAGCCCTGGCGACATCCTTGTAAATCTCCTCTGAACTCAGACCACAAGAAGTGCATCGCAGGACATTAATGTGTACTGACTTAGGTGTGACTTTTCCTGTGGTGTGTTGGTATAAATACGTTAAATACAATGGTCATTATACCTTTGCAACCAGGTTGACCTCGGACACGATGGGCAAAGTTTTCCGAGATCTCACACCGCTGCTGAGCCTGAGCTTTATTTGGGAACTAATCGATGTACTGCCATGAACAGGAAATCGCGGTCAGTGCATCCACAATGTTCTGATGACCGCGGGAAGTGTCTCGGAATATTTCACCTCACAGGTCCTGGCCGTCATGTTCTCCACTTTGTAAGTTCCTGCAGGTATCAGCTTGTTGTCATTCTTCCATGCCAGTCTTCCTGTACACAGCCCCACCTCCACTTCAGCCTTTCACATGGTCTTCGCCCAGCATCTTCTGAGGGTAGTGGTCTCCAGTCATATGGCACCCACCCCATGTCCACTGTAGTATTCTAGCTGTAACCATAGGCTGTGTAGTGTCACTGTGACTTACATACAAACTTACAGCAATGACGGACAGGAAAAGATCCATTGGTCCATGCAACCTCTTATTTTCCTTTATATTACACGCCTCATTCTGCGTAGAGCCTTATTTTTAATTAGCTTTTAAAAAGTTATACCTCTTCCAAATTTCTCTCCTCTCTTTCGAAGGTCCTGGGGGAGAAATTCATTGTCGCCTAGGAATGGGTGGTAACTTCAGAAAAGTTTGAGATATAGCGCCAGGCACTAATGAATCACACCGCACGCAAAATTCAGTCTCATCGCTCAAAGAAAGGATTGGAGCGCTAAATCAAGCGCTAATGGCCTAGCACAGTGGCGTTACACTCAAAGCGCTGACCAATATCAGGTGCAGTCTAATCGCAAGTCATCATTGCCACAGGCTCTTCCCAGTTCTTAAAGGGGAGGTTCATTCATGCTGCAGAACCACATTCTCAGCATTGTTGCCTGTGAACCTGTGTCAGCAAGCAGGAGCAGGCCAAGCCCAAGGAGCCAGATGACTCAAGCAGGCATCATGATGGCAGATCCACGCCCCAGGGAGAGAGCCCGCAGATTTTTGGACCAAGCATTGGAGGTGTTGGTGTCCGCTGTGGAGAGACGGAAGACGGTGCTCTACCCAGCAAGTGGCATGAGGCCCTTGCCGCAAGTCTTCCGTGCCATGTGAAGGGAGGTAGCCCAGCATGTCTCGGGCAGCACTGTGGTCTCCAGGACCCACACACAGTGCAGGAAGAAATTTAACGACCTCACTCGGGTGGTCAGGGTGAGTCAATGCCTCAACAAATGCTACATACCATCATCTGAACCTCAGTCTGTACACACTGGCCAAAGCACCACACCCCCAGCACTCACCCACCAACAATCTCTACCTACCAACACTCACACCCACATCTCACACCTTGCACACAATGACAGCTATTCAACTGTGGCAGGCACATCACCCAACCACATTGCTCCACACTCACTCACACACTTTCCTCTCTCTTGCAGGCCAAGGTGACTCACAACAGAAGGGAGCAGGCGCGCACAGGCGGGAGACAAGCCGACACCCAATCACTGTCTGCGCTGGAAAATAGAGTGCTGGAGATTATTGGGCACCAGGTGGTGGGCGCCGTGGCCACCCGCGATACTCCTTCTGCTCACATCCCACTTCCCCCTCACCCCACAAGCCTTTCGCACTTTCCAGCTAATCATGCTGTATGCATGCATTTCTCCCTTCCTGCCCGTCTCCCCTCACCTTAACCCGACTCGTGTGCCTTTATGCTTTCAGATAATGAGCAAGCACCTGAGCAGCCTGTCCCTGAGGGCATGGTAGAGAGCGAGGCTGGAGAAGAGGAGGAGGAAGAACACACCACGTCACTGCACATCTCACCCGAGTACTGGAGGGCTCCTCCTGAGCGGTCAAGGCAGTGGAACCGTTGCTTGAGCACGCCGATGGTCTGCTCGATTATGTTCCTGGTGGCGGTATGGCTCTCATTAAATAAGTGCTGGGCAGGAGTGTTGAGGTTGCGGAGGGGAGTCATGAG
The DNA here is from genome assembly GCF_052327205.1 of Somniosus microcephalus. Classification (NCBI taxonomy): domain Eukaryota; kingdom Metazoa; phylum Chordata; class Chondrichthyes; order Squaliformes; family Somniosidae; genus Somniosus; species Somniosus microcephalus. The sequence goes on from NC_140999.1 coordinate 13,595,581, forward strand.
CCAGTTGGAGAGCGGATAACCCTTGTCGCTGACCAGCCAGCCGTGAGCTTGATGTGGTGGTTGGAAGAGTGCTGGCACACTGGTCTGGCGCAGGATGAAGGCATCGTGGTTGCTGCCAGGATAGTGGGCACTGACATTGAGGATTCGCTGTCTGTGGTCGCGCACCAACTGCACATTAAGTGAGTGGTAGTCTTTGCGGTTACGGAAGATCTCAGGATTGTTGTGCAGTGCGCGCAAAGTGACGTGGGTGCAGTCAATGACGCCCTGCACCATGGGGAATCCCCCTATCCTGGCAAAGCCACATGCACGCTCATTCTGCTTCTCTCTGGTGATGGGGAGGGAAATGTAGTCCCTTCTCCTACCGTAGAGAGTCTCTGTGACCTCTTGGATGCTGTGATGGATGGCGAACTGTGAGATGTTCACTATATCTCCTGTTGCAGACTGGAAGGATCCGCTGGCGAAGAAATTGAGGGCAACGGTGACCTTGACTGCCACTGGGAGAGCCGTGGACATCCTGATCTGAGGCTCAAGGTCTGGTTGCAGGAGTTGGCAGAGTTCGGTGACCACCTCCTTGGTGAAGTGGAGCCTTTTAACGCACTGCTCCTCACTTAATTGAAGGTAGGAGAAGTGCTGTCGGAATACCCTCGGAGGGCCAGGCCTCTTGTTAGGAGCCCTCATGGCCCTCTTCCTCCCTCTGGTCACATGTTCTAATCTTTCTCGCTGCCTCCGTTCCCTCCACAGTAGATCCTGGAGGGTGAGTTCCTCTGCCAGTATAGCTCCCATTAATGTAACGAGGTGTAGCACTTTGATATGTTGTGAGAATAAATGTAATTAATTTTTAGTAGCCACAACACTCGAGACTAAACAACCTTTAAATGACTGATTTAAACTGTTGAACAATGTCAAACTGACAAGGAAGCAGTGAAACTGACCTGAGAGCTGCGACTCATTACTCATGATCATTACTCAAGTAGCGCCCGTTGGAGCCAGCTACCGACTGCTTCACGCCTCCTCTCACTGTCGTTGACGGGGTGAGGCGTTAAGGTAGGGGGGCGATAATCAATTTTGCAGATCGGGTGCCCAGTGAGCGTTGCACGCTCACTGACGTCACAATCTGCCTGGCACATGAAGTCCTCGGCGCTAACTCGTAGCGGTGGCGTTATGGGGGTGCCGGATTTGGCGTGCGTCGCTGGATCTGCCTCACCGCCCCGTTAGTGCCCCCTGCCAGGCGCCAACGGGAGGCGCTTAGGTACCGAATTTCTCCCCCCTGAATCTTACAGGAGTATTGGTCCCAATGGAAAAGGCCAACCTTTGATACCTCACCCAAGGGGCCATTAATCATGTGTTAACTTGGGACAGTATCATTAGACTATACAAATATGGGAGGAGTATCAAAACCAAGTCAGCTCTTGTCCTCACCCATTTGCCAACAGGGGAACTGGATGACAATCAGGTGTTGCGTTTCTCCCTCTAGCCCAGGACACTGAGGCTAATTATAGTGTTCGTATTTCCACCCCACCCGAGATCTGCTAACTCACCACAGACTGGCGATCAAACCCAGGGCTTTCGAAGTCAGCCTGTTCCAAGCCCACACTGGAGTACCGTCACCAAGTGAGCCAATTGGGATGCTGGATTCATCTACTTTAAAGCTTTTAACATTTCACAGGGTATTTGGATAAGTGACATAACACGAGGGCCATTTAATGCCTGCATTTTTGCCCACTTGTAGTCTTCGCTTCTTACATAAGGCCACTTCCTGTCAGGGCCTGTTTACCATCATGTACATGGACAGCAAATTGGGTGTGATAGGCCTCCCTGTATGACTGGTATTTCTGGGCCAAGATTTGTTTTTTCAGGGCATGTTTGGGATCATTATAACCCATTAAAATTACAATAACCATGACAGATATAAGAGCGCAACCAACCTTTTACACTAAAGGTTGCTTTTTTTTTTATTCGTTTATGGGATGTGGGCATCGTTGGCAAGGCCAGCATTTATTGTCCATCCCTAGTTTCCCTTGAGAAGGTGGTGGTGAGCCGCCTTCTAGAACCGCTGCAGTCCGTGTGGTGAAGGTGCTTCCACAGTACTGTTAGGGAGGGAGTTCCACGATTTTGACCCAGTGACGATGAAGGATCGGCGATATACTTCCAAGTCAGGATGGTGTGTGACTTGGAGGGGAACTTGGAGGTGGTGGTGTTCCCATGGACCTGCTGCTCTTGTCCTTCTAGGTGGTAGAGGTCGTGGGTTTGGGAGGTGCCCCTGAAGAAGCCTTGGCGAGACGCTGCATTGCATCTTGTAGATGGTACACACTGCAGCCACGGGGGGCGGAGGGAGTGAATGTTTAAGGTGGTGGATGGGATGCCAATCAAGCGGGCTGCTTTGTCCTGGGTGGTGTCGAGCTTCTTGAGTGTTGTTGGAGCTGCACTCATCCAGGCAAGTGGAGAGTATTCCATCACACGCCTGACTTGTTGAGGCAATGACAAGACTGTTGGTATTTTGCAATATTGTAATAATGCATACAAAAGGATATAAGTCAAAATAATAATACCATCAAAAATGGTATCATATATAGGATTCCCTCTACTTAGTTAAGGGACTGAAAGCAAAAATTCGAAGTTACACTGTTAGCTGTTGATAACTCTACCCATCCTCTGCAATCTCTTCCAGTTTTACTCTCCTTCCTGCACCTTTCGATCTTCTGAGTCTGGTCTGAGTATTCCAACTTCCCTCCACTCCTCCACTGGTGGCAAGTCCTTCAGTTGCTTAGGTCTTGCTCTCTGGAATTCTCTCCCAAGAGATTTACTGCTCTCTCCCTTTCTCACTTTCATGAAAATCTTTCTCAATCACCCACCCCACCTCCCCACCTCCCCCACCACCCACCCTGCTTTTCTCCCAAGGCTCTCCTATTTTTCACCCCATGCTCAGTGTTTCTGTTCCATTTGATGGCAGTTTGGGTCATTAAAGACGCAATGTAAATACAAATTGTTAGTGCTGCTGCGATTGCATGTAAATCTGTAAGTGAAGAAGCACTTTCAGGTGAAGGCCAGAAGCACGAAGGACCCAGCATTAGTGCCTGATCATTGATGTTAAGTAACTTAAGCACTTTAACAGATTGTGAGGAGAGGTCATTGTACGTGGCAGACATGCTTAGTAGAAATCATTCATAAAAAATGAGGCTGAATTCTCTTATCTTGCCTGACCTGGTAAGATCATTAAACTTCCTGCAATGAGAGGCAGCATGTTGCATTATGAAATTCGTACTTATGGCCCTGGATATCTCACTCCATTAACCCCAAACTGACCTCACTGGGACCCAAATTTCTCTGCTTTCTCCCCATATCCAGCCTCCTGCAGAAACACTTCCACATTTGCATCAGCAACTCTAGGGGCTCTGTGCCCTGCAGCAGATTTTTCATGCATTCTATGCAGCAGATTTTTTCTGGTCACTAGCAAAAATTCTTCCAGGGATGGCTGTCCCTTCAGGTCTGTAGCAGCATGGTATAGCTCCTACATTACAACAGTGACTTCACTTCAAAAGTACTTCATTGGCTGTAAAACGTTTTGGGACATCCTGAGGTCATGAATGCTATAGAAATGAAAGTCTTTCTTTCTCGCCTCGAAATGGGCGAGCACCCAATCAGAGGCGTTTGCAACGTCTGCAGCTTGCTTGAGTTCTGCAAATCATGCTGATCCCAGAAACTACAGTGGGATCACTGCTCGTAACACAAGGCAGGCGGAAGTCCTGCTCCACCACACTCCCAGAGGGAATTGTACCCCTGCAGCGAATCTAGACCCACATATTCTCTCTACTGCACACTTGCAAGATTCGATCAAGTCACTGTTGTAAGGTTCGAATTTCATTTGCCTTATTCGTAACCTTATTACTCGTTCTGACCCTGAGCGGAGACAACAACCACAGACACTGGGACTGAAATTACTGAGCACCTTATTTGATTGCAGAACGACAATGAGCAACAGTTAAAGATAATACTTACAACTGCAGAGTATGGTTCAGAACAAGGGGTGATCAAGCTAGTATCAGTAATGGTGACCATGAAACGATCGGATTGTCGCTAATGTCCTTCAGGGAAGGAAATCTGCCGTCCTTACCCGGTCTGGCCTATTTGTGACTCCAGATCCACAGCAATGTGGTTGACTCTTAACTACCCTCTGAAATGGCCTAGCAAGCCATTCAGTTGTATCAGAGGGCAATTAGGGATGGGCAATAAATGCTGGCATTGCCAGCGAAGCCCAAAACCCGTAAATGAATTTAAAAAAATGTAATTGTTCTGGGAGAGCCAGAGTGTATGACTGTACCAAAGTGATACTTCTTGTCCTTTTTTTCTTGTGTGTAAATCTTCAACACTCAGTGGCTAGCTACTCTGCTCAATGGCCTAGAAATTCAGTTGGGCGCGCCAGCCGTTAGCGCCTTAGGAGGAGTAGATCTCGAGTGCTAGGCGCTTAGCGCCCGGGTGCAGCGCGATCTGCGCCTCGCCCCAACTTCAGTAGATATTTAGCGCCGGCGCAAAGTCTTAGCGCGCGCCCTGCTGCGCGCGCAGATCATGACGTCATTTCGTCGTGCAACGCCCTTTGTGCGCCCGGAACCGGAACTTCACTCGCGCCGCCCCATTGTGCGCCGGGCGGCCCTAACGACTGTGAAGTGGAACGGTACACAGCCGAGGCGGGCCGCGGGGAGCGCAAATTAAAGGGCACTTACCCTGCACTATAAAGGCCAGCCATTTTGCAGCATTCACTCTTGTGCAACGGTTTTTTGGAGAGAGACCAAGGAGGAGAGCTTACTGGTTTGGACCAACACTAGGACAGGTATTTTTGGCTCAGGCCAGAGCTTAGCTATTATCTTTGCCTTCATTGAGATCTCAGTGTTTGCCAGCATATAATGGGGGCTGCATTGGGTGCCAACGCTGACTTTCAGCCTTATGCCGGAAGGGCTTACAGACGCCGTGAGAGAGTGGCAGCCCTGGCTAGACGCAGAGGGGGCAACAGGCGTCGCCAAGTGAGGCCTTACCCACCCAGGGTATACCGCCAGCAGTCCTCCTATCTGACCATGTCTGCCGTGCAGTGTGTTAGGAGGCTACGATTCAGAAGGGAGGTGGTTGCAGAAATCTGCCAGCTGCTTCACTGAGATTTGCAGCCACAGCTGATGCGCAGGACGTCTCTGTCGGTGGCAGTGAAGGTGACGGTGGCTCTCAACTTCTATGCCACTGGCTCCTTCCAATCCGCTGCTGGGGACATCGCTAACATCTCCCAGTTCGCCGTGCATTGCTGCATCCGCCAGGTGACCAATGCCCTTTTCAGAAGGAGACATCAATTCATCTCCTTCCCCATGACCCTGGACAAGCAGCAGCAGCGTGCAGTGGGATTTGCAAGAATAGCGGGCTTCCCCATGGTGCAGGGCGCCATTGACTGCACGCATGTGGCTTTGCGGGCACTTCTGGAGCATGCCGAGGATTACCGCAACTGGAAGGGCTACCATTCCCTCAACGTACAGCTGGTGTGTGACCACAGGCAGCGCATCCTAGCTGTCAATGCCCGCTTTCCAGGCAGCAGCCACGATGCCTTTATCCTGCGACAGACAACTGTGGCTGACATGTTCCAGGCACAGCCTCCCCCAAGAGGATGGCTTATCGGGGACAAAGGCTATCCTTTGTGTACCTGGCTCATGACCCCGCTCCGCACGCCCAGGACCCCTGCTGAAGAGGCATACAACGAGAGCCATCAAGCGACTAGGAACATCATAGAACAAACAATCGGCGTCCTCAAGCAACGGTTCCGCTGTCTGGATCGCTCTGGGGGAGCCCTCCAGTATTCACAGGAGCGAGCCTCCCAATTCGTCGTCGTTTGCTGCATGCTGCACAACCTGGCTATCCGCAGGACTCAGGCACTGCCACCTCACGTTGGACCACCACCTCAGGAGGAGGAGCAGGAGGAGGAGGAGGACGAGGAGTACCAGCCCAGGAGGGAGGCAGAAGGTCCAAGGGCCGCCCGTCGGCGGCTTATTGACTGTCACTTCTAGGCCCCCTGTCAGGGAATGGCTTGTGCCAATGAAAGAACATGATTGCAGCCGCTCCGCCAGCCCTCAGCCGGTTAAGGCAACAAACACTTCAAAGATCAAACATGGACAATGTGAATAAATAAAATGGTTTATTGTACAAACTCAGGGCCCTTCCCACATGAAAACCAAAAACAGACGAAACCCCCAAAAAACACTCACACACATTACTCGCTCCCACAGCCTGGAGAGGATTAACAAAACAGTGCAACAAAAATGGCCGTCATCCTCGGCCTTCGTAAAAAACAAACATCACATCCTCGGCCTTCAAAAAACAAACATCCAATTCTCGGCCTTCAAAAAACAAACATCAAATTCTTGGCCTCAAAAAACAAACACAACTGCCCACACATTCTACTTTTTGGCCCGCGAGGGCGATGCCTTGGGCATCTTTATGTGGCCCCTGCCCGCCCTGCTGCTCCTCCTCAAAGTGAGGCCATTGGCTGCTGCAAGGCTGGGGGCAGGCTCCTGAGGGGCACATGTCGTGACGGCAGATGCCCTTGGGGGTCGGCCTAGACGACGTCTGGCCGTCGAGGGGCCGGCTGGTGAATGCTGCAGCTGTGGCTGGCCAGCATCAGTCGCTGCAGCAGCTCCTGGCAGCTCCACTGGGGGAGTGGCAGTGGCGGCTGGAGGAATGGGGGCAAGCTGGCGGATGGCAGGCGCTTGCTGGTCACCTGAGACACTGGCACTCGCCCGGGCCAGCACTGCAGCATGCGCACCAATCTGCCGAGGGACAGACCGCTGTGCTGCTGCAGCGCGCCGGGTGCCCTGGCGATGCCTGGCTGACACAGCGAGTGTGGCAGCAGTGAGTGCCCGTGTTGACCTGTTCAGTGACCGCATCAGAGCAGCCAGTGACTGGACGGCACCACTGATCACCTGGCCAGTCGCTGCCAGAGCTGCCCCGAATTCCGCCCGACTCGCTGCCTGATCTGCCCGGAATTCCGCCCGACTGGTGGCCTCTGAGGGCCCGAACTCGGTCACACTCCGAGACAGGGACTCGATGGCCTCAGGCAACCATGCCACTACCCCCATGAGCTCCGTGTGCCGGCGCTCCGAGTCCGTGGACAAGTCCTCGATGCAGCGCATCTCCTCGGCGTTGGCCGTCTCCGGACTGGAGGCCGGACTCTCCCTCTGGGGAGAAGGCCGCCGAGCTGGCCGACCCTTCCTGCGTTGCTGGACGCCGCTGGGCCCAGCAATTGGACTCCCCTCCGACCCTTCCCCCCTCTGGGGAGAAGGCCGCTGAGCTTCCACTCCCCTCCCGCGTTTCTGCAGGCCGCTGGTCCCAGGAGCTACCCTCCCCTCCGACACTTCCCCCACGCTCCCCTCCAGGGAAGACATGTCCCCTACATTGGCATGGGTTGCCACGGCTGAGGGTTCCCCTGATGGGCCGCCTTCCTCTTGCTCCTCCTCCTCCTCCTCTTCTGAGGGGCTGTCACTGGCAACTTCAGGGACCTCCTCCTCACCATCTGAAAGCAGGAAGGCACAAGAGTAGCTTTAGAGTGAGGAGTGGGCGTCAGCGAGGGATGCATGAGTGGTGGCATTCAGCGCATTGGTCGGACAGTGGCAAAGGATGTAGATCTGATGCGCAAGTGGGACGAGAGAGGTCCAAAAGGTGATGTCCTTACCATTGGTGCCCAGAACAGGGTCGGCATCTCCAGATGCAACGGGGCCAATCACCCGGGCATCCATGATGCGCTCCACGCGATGTTGCAGCTCGGTGAGCGGCTGGATCTGGGGGCCGCCTCCCCCGGTTGCATTCCGGCTCCTCTTATTATTGGCCAGCTTGGCCTGCAAGAGAAAGGACGGCCTCTAAGTACAGTGTGTAGCCCAGATCTTGTGTGCACTGCCTCCCATGGTGGAATAGCCTGGCCAGTGTGTAGCCCTGATCTTGTGTGCACTGCCTCCCATGGTCAAATAGCCTGGCCAGTGTGTTAAGTGCACAATGTGCAATTGATGTTCATGAGTGTCCCATAGCTGCTGCATGAGGGCTGGCCATTAGGGCTTTCAGGTCCCTTTGCCCATAATGTGAGGTGCACATGCAAGGATGAGGAGGACACTGGAAAGGGTACTCACCCTGACAATCCTGGCGAGGTCATTGAGCTTTTTGCGGCATTGGACACCGCTCCTGGGGACCTCGCTGTTGGATGTCACCTTGGTGCCGACATGCCTCCAGGCTCTCCGGTAGACGCGGGCCGGCGGCTTCCTGCCATTGTCCGGAAACAAAATATGGCGTCTCTTCTCCACAGCACCAACCAGCACCCTCAGATCAAGCTCTGAGAAGCGCTGCGCTCGTTCACGGGCCTTCTCCATGGTTTCAGGCGCTATTTGGGTCCAGCAGCAGTGTTCAGGCCTAGCTGGAGGGCTCCACTATCCAGGGCGTGGCAGCAGACCAAGTCGACCCTTCCCCCTTAAGAGCTGGCCGGCGCCAGTGTGTCTGCTGTCAATCAAGAAATGGCCGCACCTGCGCTGCGCCCGGCCTCGGCGCTATCGCTCAGCACCTCCGGCTTAGCGCCTAAAGAGAGGCGTGCATCGCCAGTTTTAGCGCTCGAGCAAACTCTTAGGGTGAAGCTAATGAATATCGGGGAAGTGGCCTCGATTTTGCGCCGGGCGCAAACTTTAGCGGCCGCCCGACTTTACCGCCCCAAAAGTGGCTATAATGAATTTCTAGGCCAATGTCTTCTAGCTCTCCCGTTGGCGGTATATCTGATCTCAGTTAACTGATCTCAGCGGAGGCAGCAGTGTTGGCACTATCATTGTTCTCAGTGCCTCTTGAGTAGGGAGAAGGAAACAAAAAACACAGCCATGGTTCCATTGCCATCCATTGACTCCTGCTGCATGTGTAGACATTGGGTGAGGAGTGTGAGTAGCCTGCTGATACGCAGACTCACACATGAAAAATGGTCACTTGGGCAAGGTACTAGAGGACAGCCAATGCCCATGTAGATGTACCCCAGCGCACTTTAAGGAAAGGAAGGGTGAAAATTGGAGAAAACAAAAAAGACTACCAAGGAGCTCAGATCAAGAAGTCACACCAGCCCCTACTAACACCACAAAGCTCAAATAGAAGATACAATTACTATGTAGACTTGTCTCCTGCTGTGAACTAGCTGCTTATTCCAGATAGAACGTTTATACCTATATACTGTGACCATGGCTGAAAACATTCGTAACTCAAATCTCATCCTCATGCAGGAGGTTATCGTAGCCTCACGTAGCAGTTGATTTTGCATTTTGCCCTTCAATGCAGACCCCTGCCATGTATCTCCCATCCCTCTTCATCTCACCCCATCAACATATTCTTCTATTCCTTTCTCCCTCATGTGTTTATCGAGCTTCCCCTTAAATGCATCTCTGTTATTCTCCTCTGGTGGTAGCGAGTTCCACATTCTAACCACTCTCTGGGTAAAGAAGTTTCTCCTGAATTCCCGATTGGATTTATTAGTGACTATTTTATATTTATGACCCCTAGTTCTGGTCTCGCCTGCAAGTGTAAACATCTTCTCTACGTCTACCCTATCGAACCCCCTTCATAATCTTGAAGACCTCTATCAGGTCACCACTCAGCCTTCTCTTTTCTCGAGGAAAGAGCCCCAGCCTGTTCAATCTTTCCTGATAGGTATAACATCTCAGTTCTGGTATCATTCTAATACAGTAAATCTTTTTTGCACTTTCTCCAGTGCTTCTATAACCTTTGTATAATATGGAGACCAGAACTGTTCACAATAATCCAAGTGTGGCCTAACCAAGGTTCTATACAAGTTTAACACAACGGCCTAGAAATTCATTAAGGCGCTGCCAGCTTTGCGCCCAGTTAACGCCTAAAGAGTGATTTTGCGCCAGAAATGAGTTTGCGCAGATATTCAGTGCAGCGGTATTGGCGGCGGTAGCCGTTAGCGCTGCGCCGGCACCGATGACGTCATCGGTGTGTGCAGTGCCCCGGTTCCGCCCCGAAACCGGCCCGATCCCCATATTTAGTTGCGGCCGCCTCCTCCGAAGCGGCCGCAAACAGCGACCAGAAAACGGGGCCGTCCTGCTGCCTTAGTGGGGCGCTTTAAAGCGGAAGGTGCGGCCGGCCGCTTTTTCGGCGGCCGCCTGCCCGCACCTCCTTCCCCGGCCTCCTCCACCCCCCCCCGCGGCATTGCCAGCTGCTTTCCGCGAGCCCGGCACTTCTCCGTGGTGCCGGGCTCATTTGCCGGCACTATCCAGCGGCGATCTCCCCGTTGCAGGCAGCTCCCCCTTAAGAGAAGGAGGAGGCCTGCAGTACCGCAGCCTGCCGCTCCGCAGCGGCTGGCGCAGCGGTGCCAAGAGCGCTGATATTCAGTGTCAGCGCCCCAAGCGGAGGTGGGCACACCCTGGTATAGCGCCCGGTTCCGAATTGGGGCGCTAACAATGAATATCTGACGATCTCTATAGGCTTCCCGCCCAGCGCTAACTTTTGGGCGCTAGCCAGCTGGCGGGGCCATAGTGAATTTCTAGGCCAACTTCTCTGCTTTTCAATTCTATCCCTCTAGAAATGAACCCCAGTGCTTTGTACACTTTTTTATGGCCTTATTCACCTTTGTCGCTACTTTTAGTGCGTGCTCTGTGTATCTGTACCCGCAGATCCCTCTGTTCCTCTTCGCCATTTAGACACTTACATTACAGAGAGTATATGGCCTCCTTATTCCTCCTACCAAAAGGTATTACCTCGCATTTATTTATGTTGAAGTTCATTTGCCAATTACACAGCCATTTCATTTCACATGTGCAAGAACACACCTATCCAATGGTATTAGGCCACTGCCTTTTGCAGGGATGTATTGAGATCACAAGCCCTGAGTTACTGAAAATATTGAGGGAGTAAAACTGAGGTGCATTCTGCATGCACAATCAGCCTCGTCTTCCCCAAGTCAAACTCTGAAAAATGTCTCAATAAAATGCAACAAGATATTGGCCTAGAAATTCAGTTGTTTGCGCCAGCTGTTAGCGCCAGAAAAGGGTATATTTCCGGCGCTAGCCACTTAGCACCCGGGCGCCGCCGGATCTGCGCCTACGCCGAAATTCAGTTGGGATTTAGCGCCGGCGCAAAGTGTTAGCGCCCGCTCAGCTGCGCGCGCATCTTATGACGTCATTTGGGTGTGCAACGCCGTTTGTGCGCCCCAAACCGGAAATTCAGTGGCGCCCGCCCAATGTGGGCGTGGCGCTGTTAAGAACTGTGAAGTGGAACTCAACAGAGGCTCTGTGGGATTCGGGGAGCGCTAATTAAAGGGCACATCCACTCACCCATAAAGGCCAGCCATTTCGCTGCAATGACTTTACTGCTTTGGATTTCTGGACAGAGAGCAAGGCACAGAGATTTCTGATTTCGGACAACATAGGAGAGGTATTTTTGGCTTCTAGCCAGTGCTTTGACATTTGCATCCTTGTGATTTGGCTGTTTGGAACTTTATAATGGGGGCTGTATGGGGTGCCAACCCTCAGTTGCAGCATTTTGTGCGAAGGGCTCGCAGACGCTGTGACAGAGGGCCAGCCATGCCTAGACGCAGAGGGGCCATCAGGCGTCGCCAACGTAGGCCTTACCCAGTCAGGCAATACCAGCAGCAGGTGTCCTATCTCACCATGACTGCGGCGCATTGTGTGAAGAGGCTGCGCTTCAGGAGGGAGGTGGTTGCAGAGATCTGCCAGCTGCTTCACGCAGATTTGCGGCCACAGCTCATGTGCAGGACATCTCTCTCGGTGGAAGTGAAGGTCACGGTGGCTCTCAGCTTTTATGCAAGCGGCTCGTTCCAAGCCGCTGCTGCGGACATAGCGAACATCTCCCAGTTCGCCGCGCATCGCTGCATCCGGCAGGTCACCGATGCACTTTACGCGAGGAGACACCAATTCATCTCCTTCCCCATGACCCAACACAAGCAGGAGCAGCGTGCAGTTGGATTTGGCAGGATCGCGGGCTTCCCCATGGTGCAGGGCGCCATTGACTGCACGCATGTGGCTATGCGGGCACCTATCCACAATGCCGAGCATTACCGCAACCGCAAGGGCTACCATTCCCTAAATGTGCAGCTGGTGTGTGACCACAGGCAGCGCATCCTAGCTGTCAATGCCCGCTTCCCAGGAAGCAGCCACGATGCATTTATCCTGCGCCAGACTACTGTGGCTGACATGTTCGAGGCACAGCCTCCACCAAGGGGATGGCTTATCGGGGACAAGGGCTACCCTTTGTGTACATGGCTCATGACCCCGCTCCACGCGCCCACGACCCCAGCGGAGGTGGCATACAACGAAAGCCATCAAGCCACAAGGAACCTAATAGAGCAAACGATAGGCGTCCTCAAGCAACGGTTCCGCTGCCTGGATCGTTCCGGAGGAGCTCTTCAGTATTCGCCGGATAGAGTCTCCCAGTTCGTCGTCGTGTGCTGCATGCTCCACAACCTGGCGATCCGCAGGACTCAGGCACTGCCACCTGACATTGCCCCACCACCTCAAGAGGATGAGCTGGAGGACCATGAGGAGGAGGAGGAGGAGGAGCAGCCTAGGAGGGAGCGACAAGGTCCAAGGGCCGTCCGCCGGTGGCTTATTGCTCGACACTTCTAGGCCCCCTGTCAGGGAATGGCCTGGGCCAATGAACGCAGCTGAAGGCAGCCGCTCCGCAAGCCCTCAGCCGCTTAACCCAACAACCAGTTGAAACATGACACCTGCACATGGTGAAAAAATAAAAATCTTTATTTCACAAACTCAGGGCCCTTCCCACATGGAACAGCAAAACAGAGACCTCCAAAAAACAGTCGAAAACTTCTGTCACTCCCAAAACCTGGGGAGGACTAACAAAACTTCCACATGCAAATGGCCTTCCTCACCGGCCTTACAAAAAAACGCCCCCCCCCCAACACAAACACCCCCATAAAAACAAACAAGATAATGCCCCCCAGAACAGAAGCCCCCGCATGACCAAAACCCACGCTCGCCACACTCTACTCAGCGTGCCGAGAGGGCGAGTCCTTAGAGAGCGTTCTCTTGCCCCGGCCCGACCTGCAGCTGCGCCTCAAGCTGGGCCCTGAGGCTGGGGCAAGGCTGGGGGAAGGCTCATCAGGGCGACAATGCGTCTCGCCAGATGCCCTTGGGGGTCGCCCTACACGAGGGCCGGCCCGGGAGGGGCCGGCTGGTGGCTGCTGCAGCTGTGGGTGGCCATCTTCAGTTCCTGCAGCAGCTCGTCGCACCCTGGCTGGGGGAGTTGCAGTGTCGCCTGCACCAATGGGGACAAGCTGGCTGATGGCAGGCGCGCGCTGCTCGCCAGAGACACTGGCACTCGGCCGGCCTGGCAGGGGAGCAAGCGCACCAATGTGTTGGCCGCCAGACCGCTGTGCTGCAGCAGGGTGGCGGCTCGCCTGGCGACGCCTCCGCGCCAGTGCGAGGGTGGCAGAAGTTAGTGCCCCAACTGCCCTGGCATGTGCCCGCAGCTGCTGTGCCAGTGTCTGCCCAGCACCTCTCATGTGGCGACTGGCGTGCTGCGCTGCGGCGAGTTGCTGCACCCCCCTGTCGTGCGCTGCCACAAGTAGGTCCACCCCCCTGTCGTGCGCTGCCACAAGTAGGTCCACCCCCCTGGCGTGCGCTGCCGCGAATTGTTCCAGGCCCCTGGCCTGTGATTCGGCGAAAGCCACCACACTATGTGCCAGGCTCTCCATGGCGCGAGGCATCTGCTCCACCACCTGCATAAACTCCACGTGGCGCCGCTCCGACGCCGCCGACATGTCGTGCAGGAGGCGCACCTCCTGGGCGACGTCCGACTCCGGACTGGAGGGCGGACTCGCCCTCTGGGCAGAAGGCTGGCGTGGCGCTGGACCCTTGCCGCGTTCGGCCACCCTACTGGGACCAGGTTCTCCCCTCCCCTCCACCACCTGCCCCCTCTGGGCAGAAGGGCGGCGTGGTGCCGGACCCTTCCCGCGTGCGTCGACGCCACTGGTACCAGGTTCTGGCCTCCCCTCCACCGCCTCCCCCCTCTGGCCAGAAGGCTGCCCTGCTGCCGGGCCCTTGCCGCGTGCGTCCACGCCACTGGTACCAGGTTCTGGCCTCCCCTCCACCGCCTCCCCCCGGCTCTCCTGCACGCCAGACGTCTCCCCTCCATTGCCATCTGCTGGCGCGGAGGAGGGTTCCCCGGAGGTGCCGCCTTCCTCCTGGTCCTCCACGTCCTCCTCCTCCGAGGGCCTGGCTCTCTGTGCTTCAGGGAGCACCTCCTCCTCAGCAGCTGAAAGCAGGAAGGCACAAGTGTAGCTTTAGAGTGAGGACAGGCCGACAGCCAGGGAGGCCGCAGTGGTGCATTATGCGCATTTTGCGGTCAGTGGGGAAGGATGTACATCTGTTGCGCGAGGGCAAGGAGAGAGGTGCACCCGGTCATGTCCTTACCAGTGGGCTCCAGTACAGGGTCCGCATCGCCGATCGCGACAGGGCCTGTCACCCGGGCACGCAGGAGTTGTGCCACCCTCTCCTCCAGATCAGTCAGCTCCTGGTAGTCGGGATGCCCTCCACCAGTCGCTACCTGGCTCCTGGTGTTCCTCGCCAGCTTGGCCTGCAAGAGAAAGGAGGGCCTCTAAGTACAGTGTGGTGCCCTGCTGCTGTGTGTGAGGCCTCCCATGGTTGAATAGCTTGGACAGTGTGCTGCCCTGTTGCTGTGTGGGAGCCCTCCCATGGCTGAATAGCTTGGACAGTGTGCTGCCCTGTTGCTGTGTGGGAGCCCTCCCATGGCTGAATAGCTTGGACAGTGTGATAAGTGCAGAAAGAGCTTTGATTAACATGCAAGTGCCATTGCAGCGGGAGGAGGGCTGGGCATTAGGCCTTTGATGTCCCTTTGGCCCTAATGGGAGGTGCACATGCAAGGATGAGGGGGACAGTGGAAAGGGTACTCACCTTCACCATCCGACTGAGGTCATTGAATTTCTTGCGGCACTGGTCCGCACTCCTGGGAACATCGCAGTTGGATGAGACCCTGCAGGCAATTCTGCTCCAGGCGTTCCTGAACTGGCTCCTGGGAGCCTTCCTGCCACTAGCCGGGCACACAATCCGTCTTTTCTTGTGTACCCCATGGATGAGCACACTCAGCGCATGCTCAGAGAAGCGCTGTGCTCTGTCACGGGCCCTCTCCATTCCTCCAGGTGCTGTTTTGGCACACCACCAGTGCTGAGGCCTAGTTGCAGCGCTACAGCATGCAGGGCGTGGCAGCAGTCAAAGTTGACCCTTCCCCCTTTAAGAGCTGGCCGGCGTCAGGGTGTCTGCTGACACTCAACACATGACTGCACCTGCGCTGCGCCCGGAATCGGCGATATCAAGCCGCATCACCGGATTAGCGCCTGAACACAGCATTGCAGCGCCAGTTTCAGCGCTCGGCCAGAATCTGGTCCAACTTCACTGAATTTCGGCGAGTTGGCCTGCAGTTTCCGGCGGGCGCTAAATTTACCGAGCGCCCGACTTTAGCGCCCCAAAACTGTGCAAACTGAATTTCTAGGCCATTGTGTTCCTATTTGTACTGGCTTAGTAGATTTAGATTACTTCACACACTGGTTGTGCATTTATCCAATAGGTTTCTTTCATACACTTTCAGACAGACACAAGAAAAGAAAATCTGTGCAATCAACTTTCAGTCACCTTTCACTTACAGTACAACAATTGAGGGCCCACCATCACATACAGAAAGCAATTGAACATTAGAAGTGTCACTGAAGTACGAATGTTTATTCAACTAAAATAAATCCCTTTGTGCTGCTTGGATCTTTCTCTATTCATGACAGAGCTTTGAACCTACTGGATATATTTATCATATCAGGAAGATTGAACTACAAAGTTACTTTAGAAAGAAAGAAAAAACATTTTATATAAAACTGTATCACATTCTCAGAACATCTCGTGGCACTTCACAATCAATAGACCTACAGTGGCTCACCGTTAAGCAGCGTCTCGATTTCAAAATTCTCATCCTTGTTTTCAAATCCCTCCATGGCCTCACCCCTCCCTATCTCTGTAATCTCCTTCAGCCCCACAACCCCCTGAGATAGCTGCCCTCCTTGAATTCTGCCCTCTTGAGCATCCCTGATTATAATCGCTCAACCATTGGCGGTCGTGCCTTCTGTTGCCTAGGCCCTAAGCTCTGGAGTCATAGGGCTCAATTTTAACTCAGCCGTCAGGCGGGTTTTGAGGCGTGTGGGGGGTTAAAATCGCAAAACCTGGGGGTCGGGACCCCCCCCCCGCCTGGTTCCCGACACCTAGCCATTTTAACCCAGGTGTGTCTGATGGTCCCAAATCAGTCCCGCCTGCAACAGGCAGGACTGGTCTTTAGGGCCCTTAAACAGCACTCATTGGCCTTTATAATCCCATTTTAACAGGCCCTTGCCTGTTTAACCCTTTTCCCACGTAAAACACGCCTGGTGGGGATCACGCCTGTGAAACCTGGCGTGAGCACTATTGGCTTGCTGACTATCAGCTGCAGGTCAACCATTAAAGAGGATATTTGATCAGTCATCATTTGCAGGTGGCAGGACTTTGTTGTCTCAGGCCTGGGGCAACTTTTACCAGGCTTAACCACACCTGTGGAAGGTTGGAGCCTCACACACTTCTCCAGTGTGACCTCCTGCGAGACCCCTCTCGCCAGCCTCACTCAGCGCTTCCTCAACTGAGGCTTCTACCAGAAGCATGGGAGGCCTTTTTTTCCTTCCCTTCTTGGCATTAGAGGACCTCCAGCCCAATTCGCGAAATGACACACGCCACAACTGCAGCAGTTGCCATCAGAATTTTTATGCAAAACAAACAACTGATGGCATTTTTACAAAATACACAACATTTCACCCAAGTGACTACCCTTGTGAATAGTGGTGCTTTATTTTCCTCTTACGCGTGCTCCTACATAGTGGTTCCCCTGTGGCTTCAGCAGATGTGGAGGCCCCTTGCTCACTTTCCTGCTGCTTCTGTCTCGACACCTTTGGCGGGCGTCCTCTGGGGTGGCGAGCCTGTGACGGCTCGTCAGCAGTCTGCTGCTCCTGCGACTGTGCAGGAGTTGAGACGTCTATCTCACTTGGGTGTGGACTCCGGCGGGGCTCTGACCGAGGGCTCTGCAGTGGCATGGAAGTGTGAGCGCTTGGAGAGGAGCCCCCCACTTCCTTGAGGTCTGCCACCAACCTCCCTCTCATGGGTCAGGTCCCCCTCAGTGCCTGCAAGTGGCTTGAGAGCACCTTGCTGCACATCAGGGGGGCCATGGGGACCCGTATCTGCAATGGCAGTCCTACTCAGAAGGACTTCCATGAAGGTCTGGTTTCTCTGTTCAATAGATGCCCATCGCTCCTCAAGAGATGTCATTCTATTCTGAACACTCACCATGTTTTCCATACCCTGGCGACTAACCTTCTCCATGGCCGTAGCCCTCCTCCATGGCCGTAGCCCTCCTCTCCTCTACCGTAGACCTCCTCTCCTCTACCGTAGCCATCCTCTCCTCTACGGTAGCCAGCCTTACCACGGAGGCAGCAATCATATCCACGTAGGTAGCCATCCTTTCCGTGTTGATGCGTTCATGCGCCACTGACTCCACAAAGGCTCTGCTCATGTTCACTATGGACTCCTCCATTCGCTCCACACTCGCAGCGACCCTAGAGACAAAACCTGCCAGAGACTCCTGCATCTGTGCATGGAGTTCCATCACCTCTGATCTTACGGATGGACCCAGAGGCAGAGGGTCGACATGCAGCTGAGTCGAGCTGGCAGAGTCCTGCGCCTTCCGACGAGGACTCTCCACTGCTGTCCCTGGCTCCACAATCTGCTGATGCTCACTTGTGAGCTGTGATACACCAGGTGACAACTCTACTCTATGTCCCGAAGGTCCCTCCGAGGTGTGAGTGTCTGCGCTGGTGCTGGGTGCGCGTATTTCTGCTGATGCTGTGCCCTCAGAGGTTGCAGATTCCTTTGAGGAGTCTGGTATCTCAGGCTCTTCCTCATGCACACTAGGGACGGGGGCTCTCGATGGTCCTGTGGGGGAGTCAAGGAAATAGTTAGAGATGTGATGCCAAGGTTACATGCACATTGCATTTTGCAGATGATCATACGTCCATATGATGTAGTTTCAGAATCATTATCAGCGACTCATGCAATGCCAATGAGAGAGATGGAAAACTATTCTGTCACCAGCTTGCGGGGATGCACCTGTCTGTCCTTCCCCAACTTCTGTATCTCTGTCAGCCCCGACAATCTCTAGGATGGCTTCCTCCCAGGGGGTGAGCTGGGCTAATGAGGGCGGCCCTCCTCCTGTCCTGGCTCGCTCTCTTCTGTTGTGAGCTCTCTTTTCCTGCAATGAGGGAGACAAGTGGAGGTTGAGTGAGAATGAAGGAGTGAGTGTAGAGATTGCATATCATAGATACTTAGAAGGAGACAAAGATGGAGTGAGGTTGCAAGACCAAGGGCCCTCCCTGTGTGTTGTCAGTTGTGTTCAAAGCATCAGAGTGAGAGGGAATGTGAGGGCTGCATGGTGGAATAGTTATGTGAATGTGAGCATAGAGAGAGAGGGAATGGGTAAGGGTGCATGGATGTGAGTGTCAAGTGGGATATAGAGGAAGAGATTGCTAAAGCTGAGTGCTGGTGAGGAAAGGCAATGGGGATCAGATTGAGGGTGATGGAAGCGTCATACTTACTTTTCCAGTGCGATGAAGGTCATGGAATCTTTTCCTGCACTGCATCCAGGTGCGCCGTGTGAGTCCCAAGGAGTTGACTTCACCGGCCACCTGTAGCCACACAGCCTTGGTCTGACTGGGAGGCCTCTTCCTCCCTGAAGAAGGGAACAGGACCTCCCTGTGGGCCCTAGCACCATCCAGCAATGCCTGGAGTGAAGCCTCATCAAATTTGGAGGCAGCTCTTGCCCTCACGCTGGCCGTTGCTCCTGCAGGCTCCTGTGCCATCTTAATGGTGATGCTTGGAAGCCTGCAGAAGAAGCAAGGCTTGCTGTGGACCTTAAAAGCAGCAGCAATGATGACGTCATATTCTGCGACTTTCTGACTGGAAATACTCAATTGCCAAGGCTTCCCACACGTTGGAAATCAATTGGCCAATTGAGTTAAAATTGCATCAATCTCACAGACCCATTTAGATTCGTGTGGGAAACACTAAATTCGGGGAACCCACCAATTCCCTGCACCTGAGTTAAAATCGATCCCATAGAGTCATACAGCACAGAAAGAGGCCCTTCGGCCCATCGTGTCCACACCAGCCATCAAGCCCTGTCTATTCTAATCCCATTTTCCAGCACTTGGTCCG
Source organism: Somniosus microcephalus (assembly GCF_052327205.1). Classification (NCBI taxonomy): domain Eukaryota; kingdom Metazoa; phylum Chordata; class Chondrichthyes; order Squaliformes; family Somniosidae; genus Somniosus; species Somniosus microcephalus. Next base: position 13,614,909 of record NC_140999.1, read on the forward strand.
TAGCCTTGTATGCAGTGGCGTTTCAAGTGCTCATCTAAATGCTTCTTGAATGTTGTGAGGGTTCCTGCCTCTACCACCCTTTCAGGCAGTGAGTTCCAGATTCCAACCACCCTCTGGGTGAAAAAGTTTCTCCTCAAATCCCCTCTAAACCTCCTGCCCCTTACCTTGAAACTATGCCCCCTGGTTATTGACCCCTCTACTAAGGGGAAAAGTTCCTTTCTATCTACCCTATCTATGTCCCTCATAATTTTGTACACCTCAATCAGGTCCCCCCTCAGCCTTCTCTGCTCTAAGGAAAACAACCCCAGCCTGTCCCAGTCTCTCTTCGTAGCTGAAGCACTCCAGCCAGGTAACATCCTGGTGAATCTCCTCTGCACCCTCTCCAATGCAATCACATCCCTCTTATAGTGCGGAGACCAGAACTGCACACAGTATTCCAGCTGTGGCCTAACTAGCATTTTGTACAGCTCCATCATAACCTCCCTGCTCTTACATTCTATGCCTCGGCTAATGAAGGCAAGCATCCCATATGCCTTTCTAACCACCTTAATTATCTGTCCTGCTGCCTTCAGGGATCTATGTACATGCACACCAAGGTCCCTCTGATCCTCTGTCCTTCCTAGGGTCCTACCATTCATTGTGTATTCCCTTGCCTTGTTAGTCCTCCCAAAATGCATCACCTCACACTTTTCAGGGTTAAATTCCATCCCTGCCTAAACTTCGCCGCCTCGCTACCTCTCTTTCCTCCTTTAAGACGCTCCTTAAAACTTACCTCTTTGAACAAGCTTTTGATCACCTGCCCTAATTTATCCTTATGTGGCTCGGTGTCAAATTTTTTGTCTTAAAATACTCCTGTGCAGCGCCTTGGGACATTTTACTACATTAAAGGCGCTATATAATACAAGTTGTTGTTGTTGATTGCATTCACAGTGCAGTCTCTGTTACATAGGCAAATGTAGCAGCCAATTTGTACACAGAAAGGCTCCACTAACAGCAAGTGAACGAATGACCAGTTGATCTGTTTTGGTGGTGTTGGTTGAGGGATGACTCTTGGCCAAGAAACTCTGTTCTTCTTCAAGCCGTGCCATGAGATGTTTTATGTCCACCTGAAGAGGCTGACATGCCTTGGGTTAATGTCTCATCTGAAATACGGCACCGCCAACAATGCAGCCCTCCCTCAGGTCTGCGCTGAAGTGTCAACCTAGATTGTGTGTGTGAACAGCGCTAATACAAATAAATTATTTTCATGATTTATGAATCAGTATTGCTTATATAGTGAGTAAGGAGAAGTTAACATAGTTTTAGAAATAATAGATCAAGTATGACAACCCTAAACAAATTCTTTGAACAGCTAATTAGTTGAGTGGATGAGGGTAAAATCAGAGATCCTCCACACTGACTGGAAAATAGCATGGATCAGAGAATTGGGACTACAATGTTGTAACCCTAGCTCTCACTCTGCTCCCTTTTGAGCCTGGCTTCCCATTGGGAGTGGGGAAACGCCTGAATTTACCTGACAGTTTATTTAGATTTTCAGAAGGAATTTCACAAAGTTCCCCATGTGAGGCTGTTAGAGAAGGTGAGGGCTCATGGAATAGATTACCGATTATCCAGTTGAATTGAAAATTGGTTTCATTGCAGAAGCCAAAGTCGGTGAGAAATAGAAAATGATTTGCCTGGGAGACGGTAGTGTTCCACAGATTTCTGACTTGGGCCCAGTATTTGTGAATCATATACAACAGAATACTGTTCATACAGCGTGGTAAAACTGGCAGAAGACGCAAAGCTAAGTGAGCAGAGTGAACAAGTGGAAAGAAGACAGATGGGCCTAGAAATTGAGTGCCCTTAGCGCCGATTTTGCGGCGCTAGAGGGCCTAGCGCTGCAATTGGCGCCGGCGCCGAAATTGCCTGGGGCCCTTCCGCCGCGGTAGACCGGTAGCACTGCGCCGGCACCGATGACGTCATCGGTGTGCGCAGCGTCCCGGTTGCCATGCCGACGGGCCCCAGCGCCGAAATTCAGTTGCGGCCGCCTCGCCCGTGGCAGCCGCAACTAAGACTCTGGCAACAGAGTCTTACAAGTCTTTGCGCCGGCGCATTAAAGGCCCCGCGGCGGCCGGCCGCTTTCCCGCCGGCCGCCTGGCCGCAGCTCCCTCCCCGGACTTCCCCCCCCCCCCCCCCGGAACAGAAGCAAGCCCGGCACTTGTCCGAGGTGCCGGGCTCATTTTTAAAAAGATTTTCGCGGGCCGCGGCCGGGTGCAGGCAGCTCCTCCTTAAGGGAAGGAGGAGGCCTGCACTTCCCGAGCCTGCCGCACCGCATCGGGTGCCGCAGCGCCGGAATTGCGGCGCGAAACAGCAGTTAGTGCCGATTTACCGCCGCAAAGACCCTTCAGTAGCGCCGGCAGCCGTTTGGGCACTAACTTCCGGCGCTAAAGCCCTGGCTAAGCCAAAACTCAATTTCTAGGCCATGGTATACAGAGGGATTTGGACCAATTAAGCAGGTAGGCTGAGAAATGGCCTTTAGATTTTGTCGATACTTACATGTTAATGTATATACAGGAAACAGGCAAGTCATGTATGACATAGACGAGTGGGTGTATAGGTCACTGGGGATGCCAGTTGTAGTGCAAGGCTTGTAGTTTTGGTTACACTACCTCAAAAATGATGCAGATATATTGAAAACAGGTTTTAGGGGACTAAGTTACACTGTTGAAAAGACATGGGAAATATGATAGCCTGTAGAATAATGAAAAGCACAGGTAAGTAAGCAGACAATTAAATGAGAAAAGTGAACACAACTTGAGCAAAGAATAAAAAAAATCCACAAACCTCATCATAAGATATTGAAAATATACCAAAAAAAAGTCATCAATTCTGGATCAAAATACACCTTTTAAATGGGACGCGGATTATATTTTTGATAAAGGGGATTAACAGTTATACTGTAGTACATATTAATATTTACATATTCACACCTGTTTAAAGGACCATACCAGGAAACCTAAGAAATGGACCGCACGAAGTTGGCATTAGGAGCAACAACTGCGCAGATTGGGTGCAGGCCATCCCACTACTAAATCGGTAGGCTTTGTGCCCATTTTCCATCCAAAATACATGGTGGTGGACCATTAAACAACTAACGGGAGGAGGAGGCTCCATGAATATCCCCATCCTCAATGATGGCGGAGCCCAGCACGCGAGTGCAAAAGACAAGGCTGAAGCGTTTGCAACCATCTTCAGCCAGAAGTGCCGAGTGGATGATCCATATCGGCCTCCTCCTGAGGTCCCCACCATCACAGAAGCCAATCTTCAGCCAATTCGATTCACTCCATGTGGTATCAAGAAACGGCTCAGCGCACTGGATACAGCAAAGTCTATGGGCCCCGACAACATCCTGCTGTTGTGCTGACGACTTGTGCTCCAGAACTAGCTGCGCCTCTAGTCAAGCTGTTCCAGTACAGTGACAACATTGGCATCTATCCGACAATGTGGAAAACTGCCCAGGTATGTCCTGTCCACAAAAAGCAGGACAAATCCAATCTGGCCAATTACCGCCCCATCAGTCTACTCTCAATCATCAGCAAAGTGATGGAAGGTGTCATCAACAGTGCTTTCAAGCGGCACTTACTCACCTCTAATCTGCTTACTGATGCCCAGTTTGGGTTCTGCCAAGACCACTCTGCTCCCAACCTCATTACAGCCCTGGTCCAAACATGGACAAAGGAGCTGAATTCCAGAGGTGAGGTGAGAGTGGCTGCCCTTGACATCAAGGCAGCATTTGACCGAGTGTGGCATGAAGGAGCCCCAGTAAAACTGAAGTCAATGGGAATCAGGGGGAAAACTCTCCACTGGCTGGAGTCATACCTAGCACAAAGGAAGATGGTTGTGGTGGTTGAAGGTCAATCATCACAGCCCCAGGACATCGCTACAGGAGTTCCTCAGGGCAGTGTCCTAGGCCCAACCATCTTCAGCTGCTTCATCAATGATCTTCTATCCAACATAAGGTCAGAAATGGGGGATGTTCGCTGATGACTGCACAGTGTTCAGTGCCATTCACAACTCCTCAGATAATGAAGCAGTCCATGCCTGCATGCAACACGACCTGGACGACGTTCGGGCTTGGGCTGATAAGTGGCAGGTAAGATTCGCGCCACAGAAGTGCCAGGCAATGACTATCTCCAACAAGTGAGAGTCTAACCACCGCCCCTTGACATTCAATGGCATTACCATCGCCGAATCCCCCACCTTCAACATCCTGGGGATCACCATTGACCAGAAACTTAACTGGACCAGCCACATAAATACTGTGGCAACAAGAGCAGGTCAGAGGCTAGGTATTCTGCGGCGAGTGTCTCACCTCCTGACTCCCCAAAGCCTTTCCACCATCTACAAGGCACAAGTAAGGAGTGTGATGGAATACTCTCCACTTGCCTGGATGAGTGCAACTGCAACAACACTCAAGAAGCTCGGCACCATCCAGGGCAAAGCAGCCAACTTGATTGCCACCCCATCCACCACCTTAAACATTCACTCCCTCCACCACCGGTGCACCGTGGCTGCAGCGTGTACCATCTACAAGATGCACTGCAGCAACTCACCAAGGCTTCTTCGGCAGCACCTCCCAAACTCACAACCTCTTCCACCTAGCAGGACAAGGGCAGCAGTCGCATGGGAACACCACTGCAATGATATCAGCAAATAGTGATGATATTTGTCTGTGTTTGATTACTTATGCCTTACAGCATATTTGTCAGTGTTTTTGATTACTTGTGCCTGACCAGCAGAGGTCATGTGAGAGACAAGCAGTCCAGAGGAGTTTTACTTTCAGTTTGATTCTAGATGCATCACAGCATAGTGTGTTCTGTAACAAGCTGTAGAAAGTCTTGAACAAGACTTTAGATTAAACAAAATTCTCTTTCAGAAATGAGTCTTTATTGAACCCAAAAAGAAATCAAAACATGATGTCAGAAGTGGCTGAAAGAGAAAAAATCTGAAGTTAGCAACTTGATGGGACAGTGAAAGCAGTTGTGGCAAGTAAGCGAAATCAGCTCTCCACATATTAGCAAGCCAGAAGAGAACATCGTTGCTTACCATTAGAGAATAGCTAACGAAGTGAAAAAATGGAAGGTTTACTCCCACCGGCGACGCTTCAATTGACAGGTAATGTGGCTGAAAATTGGAGGAGATTCAAACAACGTGTAGGGTTGTATTTATCAGCAATCGGAGCTGACGATAAAAGTAATAAACAGAAATCGTCACTGTTCTTACATGTCGTGGGTGATGCAGCGCTGGAGGTATATAATAACTTCACATTTGATGTTGATGGAGACAAAATGAAGCTAGATAAAATAATGGAACAGTTTGAGGCCTACTGCATACCTAAACGCAACGTGACCTTTGAGAGGCACAAATTTTTCACATGTGTACAGAAAATCGGCGAGACTATTGATCAGTATGTGACTGAACTGAGAAACCGGAGCAAATCGTGTGAATTTGGGGGACTCACAGACTCGCTGATAAAAGACAGACTGGTGTGTGGTATTCCAGATAATGATCTAAGGGAAAGGCTGCTAAGAGAGCAAGATCTAGACCTGGGAAAAGCCATAGCACTGTGTAGGGTTACAGAGACTGTGAAGTTGCAGGCAAAGGAGCTGTTCAGTGACAGTAGCTGCAACGTGGATGCAGTGAGAAAGAACGGATACAAACCGTTTAACAAAGAGAGCGCCAATGTGAAAAAAGAGACGTGGCCAGCAAACGAAAATGAAAGAGACAATCGGAAGTCATGTAGTCGATGCGGTACACAGCATCCACCAAGAAAGTGTCCAGCATATGGTAAAACTTGCAATAGACGCAACAAAAACAACCATTATGCCCGTTGCTGTAAGAACCAAGCGCAACAAAGCAAGGTCCATGCAGTAGACGAAAGCGACATAGAGGAATTCTATGTAGATGTTGTGTCTGAAAACAAAAGAGAAGAAAGAGACTGGATATTGACACTAAAAGTGAATGACATACACATTCCATTTAAATTGGATACTGGAGCACAAGTTAATGTGATATCAGAGACCGATTTTAAGAGAATTAGACCCAGACCAAAGTTACATGGAATACAAGTGAAAATGACCGGATACTCAGGTACTGATATACCAGTGAAAGGAAAATGCATTGTCAAAGTAACACACAAGGACAGAGAGCACACGCTAGCATTAATCGTGGTGCCAAAGGATGTGCAAGCCATACTAGGTTTAAAAGCCTGTGAGAGACTGAGCCTGGTAAAGAGAGTCCTCGTTGTGGAAAGTGAAAGAGAGACAGTCTATGATGAACTGAATGTTGCGTTCACACCGGGTAAGCTGATGTATACAGCAGACACGTTGTCCAGAGCTGTTGACCCAAGTGAGCCCGCAAACATCACAATGGATGAAAAAATGAACGCCTACGTGGACATGATCACAAGTGCACTGCCCATAGCAGATGCAAAAATGGAGCTCATAAAGACTGAGACAAACAAAGATGAAACAATGAGACGACTGAGAAAAAGCATCTTGGATGGATGGCCCAACATGAAGCAAGACTGCTCACCTGATATAGCAGAGTACTGGAACTGCAGGGCGGAACTATCAGTGGTCGAAGACATCATCTACAAAGGAAGTAAAATAGTTATCCCAAAGAGTCTGAGAAGAGAGATGCTAAAAAAGATCCATGGAGGACATCTGGGAATCGAAAAGTGTAAGAAAAGAGCACGAGAGGTGATGTACTGGCCACGAATCAACCAAGATGTGACAAATGAGGTGTCAAACTGCACAATATGCCTGAAATATCGAGCAAGCAATCCGGTAGAACCACTAAAGCCACACCCAGCACCAGACAGACCTTACCAGAAGGTAGGCGCTGACCTATTCGTATGTCAAGGGAAGGACTATCTTGTCGTCACAGACTATTACTCCCTGTATCCAGAGGTTTGTAGACTGTACACCACCACTGCAGAAGCTGTGATAAGAAGTATGAAAGCCATATTCTCCAGACATGGCGTGGCAAGCGAGGTCTTCACAGACAACGGACCCCAGTTTAACAATGCAAATTTCCGACACTTTGCCAAAGAGTGGGACTTTGTCCACACAACGTCAAGTCCTCACTATCCACAGTCCAATGGACTAGTGGAAAAATCGGTCCAGACAGTGAAAAGACTGATGTACAAGGCAAAAGACAGTGGAACTGACTTCTACCAAAGCATGCTTGTATACCGCACAACGCCGCTCGAGTGTGGTATGTCACCAGCCCAACTCCTGATGGGACGTCGGCTAAGGTCAAACCTACCCATCCCGGAGAACCTCCTGAAAACAAAAGAGGGGGAGAAAGTGAGGAAGTTCAAAGAGCAACAGAAAGAAAAGCAAAAGTACTACTATGACAGAGGAACACAAAACCTACCTGAACTCCACACTGGTGACCAAGTAAGGTTGAAAGACAAAACAAAGACATGGACTCAGAAGGGAACTGTCCTGAGTGAAGTTCAACCAAGATCATACACCATTCAGACAGATGAGGGTGCTGTTCTGAGAAGAAATCGTCGAGATCTTCTCATGGGACCAGCCACAGCAGGTCAAGAGACTGATACTGGTGAACAACCTGATCACACAGCTGAGAACCAATCATCTGAGGCAACAACTCAGATTCAAGGACAATCAATCAGAAAATCCTCAAGACACGTGAAGCCTCCTGAGAGACTCATTGAGCAAATTTAAGGACTATTGTTAAAGAAGGAAGTAATGTTATCTTATTCTTTCTTCAAGTTCTAGTGTATTGACATATTTCATGTGAACACACAAAGCAAGGGTAAAAAACCTTGATCATGATAATGATAATGTAAGTTCATTAAATGTTGTTAGTTAAAAGTAAAATACTTTTGTTTTAAGAAAGGGAGATGTAATGATATCAGCAAATAGTGATGATATTTGTCTGTGTTTGATTACTTATGCCTTACAGCATATTTGTCAGTGTTTTTGATTACTTGTGCCTGACCAGCAGAGGTCATGTGAGAGACAAGCAGTCCAGAGGAGTTTTACTTTCAGTTGGATTCTAGATGCATCACAGCATAGTGTGTTCTGTAACAAGCTGTAGAAAGTCTTGAACAAGACTTTAGATTAAACAACATTCTCTTTCAGAAATGAGCCTTTATTGAACCCAAAAAGAAATCAAAACAACCACCACCTCCAATTTCCCCTCCAAGTTACACACCATCCTGACTTGGAAGTATATCGGCCGTTCCTTCATCGTCGCTGGGTCAAAATCCTGGAACTCCCTCCCTAACAGCACTGTGGGAGCACCTTCACCACACGGACTGCAGCGGTTCAAGGGCAATTAGGGATGGGCAATAAATGTTGGCTTTGCCAGCGACGCCCACATCCCATAAAAAAAATTAAAAAAATTATTTTGCAGCTCTGCACACTGACTGGAATTCAGCCTTCTCCACATTATAAAGGTTCTTCTATAAGTAACTTCTCCAGCTTCGTTCAATGCTTGCGTACTCTAAACCGATTTTTAATAAGAGATCAGGCATTCTATGGAGAGTAACAGGTACTTGAGAGCGATTACAAGGCAGAAATATAATTGCAATGCTCCAATGAAGTCATAAACTGAGAGATCAAAACTTGAGCAGTTTGTCACTGTCATCTGATCCTTGAGATTAGATTCCAACCTTGCCATTATTCCCTGGTGCCTTAATTATAACATTCACTGCTTTGAGTTTATGTGGGTTTTTTTTTATTTGAAATTCTGTTCCAGGCAGTCTTTGCACTAGGAGTGGCTCTTTATGTAAATACTAATTCGCAGCATGCTCCACGTGACAAGGCATGGTGACATTCATAGATTGAGACTTCATTCTTGCAAGTGTATTGCTAAACAACCGGCAGTCATTGGTCACCACTTCGTATCCTCCAAGTGTGCTCCTTCCTCTTCTGCACATAATCTAGGCTGGCACTTCAGTGTAGTACTGAGGGAGTGCTGCGCTGTCGGAGGTGCCGTCTTTTGGATGAGACGTTAAAATGAGGCCCCCCGTCGGCTCTCTCAGGTGGACTTAAAAGTTCCCACAACAGTATTTCAAAGAAGAGCTGGGGAATTCTCCCAGGTGTCCTGGCCAATATTTATCCCTCAACCAACATCACTTATCACATTGCTGTTTTTGGGACCTTGCTGTGCACAAATTGGCTGCCGCATTTCCTACATTACAACAGTGACTACACTTCAAAGATACTTCATTGGACAACCTGAGGTTGTGAAAGGCACTATATAAAGGCAAGTTCTTTCTTTTCTTTCTTTCTGAAGATGCTGACCAATGCTTGGCTGTGGTACCACAGGTGCCAGCTGTCCTCCCACCCCTCACCCAAGTGGCCCTTCTCTGTGTACAAACCCAGTGAGTGCCAAGCAAGCTATTCAATCAAGGGAGGCATTGCAAAGATTGTATATACCCTTACTGGCTACTGGTGTACTTCTTAGCAGGAGTCACTGGAAAGTGATCAGAAGCAGAAACAATGGCCAATTTTCCATTTCTGGCCTGATTTGGAATCAGGTTTTTGCACCCAAACTGCTGCCATGGCTGAGGTCAGGTGACTCAGTACACCCCAACAATCGATCCTGGGATCTTCCAGTTGCTGTGCTTTATTACCACACTGGGCGGTATGTTGAACTAAACCATTAGGGACCTTACCAGGAAATCCTATGTGCAATGTATATATATATATATATGGTAAATGAAATGAACTTCAATGAGATGAAAACTCTGGAATCATTTAAGAAATAGTTAGGTGCTGTGACGGTGCCTCTGGATGGATGAGCTAGGATGGGATGATTGTTCCTCCTCAAGTGTATCTATCGTGCAAATAAATCAACAGCTAGACGATGGTCGAACAATGGCCAGAATCCTTTACTCCAGCAGAATATTCTGGAAAATGGTCTATCGGCTGAAAGATGAAACTATCATCAAGGCACATTGCTGTGTGACAGATGAACAAGGTTCATTCACTCTGGTATTGTACTCTAAAGATGATCTATTGTGCAGATGGATGGCCAGACACTGCCTCCTGAAGTAACATGATGGGTCATCTCACCAGCTATTACCCATCATTCATTTCTATGTCTATTGTTACAGTGCATAATAGGAGCGAGTGGAGAGGAGCCCGGTTCATAACATAGATAAATCATCGCAGCCACTGTTCCATTGCGTAGTCTAAACTCACACAGGAATGCTCCTAATGAGTTCCCAAGGCTCACTGTACTATTTTACTTAGGAACGGATGAAAAAGAAAACTGCTGTACATTTGATGGCAGGGTGAGTATGCTTCCTCTTAATACACAGCCATTCCCAAGAGAATAAAAACAATCAATTTCAAGCTTTGGAGGCTGATGTGTTTGGCTCAATATGATGCTGAGTACAATTGGGCCAGCAAATTTGTACATTTTTCAGTGTTTAAAGGCCAGACACTACCTGACATAAACTCCCTGATTTTCATCCATCAATTTGAGTGGCTTCAAATGGAAAATTCACTACACTGCTTAGAAAATGCATTATGTGTCATGTTTGACAAGAGGCGCTTCATTATTACAAGCGGACTGTATCGAAAAACTGAAGGCACAAAGGTAATGCTATCTGTAGCGTAACTTAACTAATGTTACTTCGGAATGATTTGGTTTGTAGCGACTGTATATGGGAAGAGGAAAAGAGTGGGAGGGAGGGTTATATAAGATTGATAATCCATATTGTTTGACATTATAATTAAGTATTTTGAGGGTAAAGTCTTCTGCTACAGTTGACTTCAGTGCCCTTGCATGAAGGAGGGTAAAAAAAGGAGCCACGATCCCTGCTTCTGATTGCTATCTAGTAAGCACTGTTGGAAAGTGTTTGTGTGTGGGCATATACACCCACGTGTGTGCAACTAGCAGGCCTAAACAGGATCACGCTCAACTGTGATGCCACCCATGATTGAACAGCCTACCCGTTACCACTGTCCAGGTTCACACCAGGGATGAGGTACTGGAGGGCTCGCATCGCCTCTAAAACTGTACCCAGCAAGAGTCACCTTGAGGAGGGGAGGGAAGAAAACAGGGAGAAAACCTTCTGGAATTCCCTCCCTACACCTCTCCGCCTCTCGCTACCTCTCTTTCCTCCTTTAAGACGCTCCTTGAAACCTACCTCTTTCACCTGTCCTAATATCTCCTTATGTGGCTCGGTGTCAAATTTTGTTTGATAATCGCTCCTGTGAAGCGGGTTGGGACGTTTTACTAGGTTAAAGGTGCTATATAAATGCAAGTTGTTGTTGCAACGATAAGCCGATACAAAGCGTTGGCTAGGCCGCAGTTAGGATATTGTGCCCAGTTTTGGGTGCCTTACTTTAGGAAGAAGTCAAGGCCTTGGAGAGGATGCGGTGGAGATTCACTAAAATAATGCCAGCAACGAGAGGCTTTAGTTACAAGGAGAGATGAGAAAAACTGGGGCTCTTTTGATGAAAACAACACAGATTCAGAGATTTAATTAAGGTGTACAAAATGAGGAGAAGTTTTGGGAAAATAAATCGGAAAAAATATTTCCACTCGTTGTTAACCAGAGCGCACAGATTTTTTACACAAAGGGTTTTTAGGACACGGAATACCCTACCAGAAACAATGGTGGGAGCAGAATCCAGAATAGCTTTCAAAAAGAAAGTGGATAAATATTTGAAAAATAAAAATTTCAAAGGGTGTGGGGAAAGAGCAGGGGAATGGGAAAGGGAATAAGTGGATAACTCTTTCAGAGAGCTGGATCAAATGCAACGGGCTGAACAGCCTCCTTTTTAAAAATCATATGCTTGTTCTTGGGATGCGGGCAAGGTCATATTTATTGCCCATCCACTAATTACTCTGAGAAGGTGGTGGTGGACCATCTCCCTGAACCTCTGCAGTACTTGTGATGATGACGATGTTGTAAATTTCTATGGGGGTAAATTTAACTTTGGGTGATTGTGTAAAACAGGCGATCTCGATTTAGCCCCCCGTTATACATCTTTCTCGATCGGGTGATACCACCCAAAGTCAAAAATGACCCCATATGATTTTCCGATTTAATTCCCTCTCTTTTTAACTTATTTACATAAATTCTTGTCTGCATTATTCTATTGCAAACAATAGCTGTTAAGATAATGTAGGCAGGAGTTAGGTAAATGCATTAAAATAACGCTCATAGGAAACTACAATGTTTGGGCCATAATTTGCTGTCAAAATAACGGTGAGGCGAATGGCGCTCACCATTATTCATGCACAAACGCTACAGCAACTTCAGGCGAGGGCCAGATGTGCGGTTAAACTCAAATATCCAAAAGATTCTGTCCATGCTGCACCGCTCCGCCATTAGCTTCCCAAAAACGACATCTCACTGCCTGCCTCACCAACGAAATGCATTGAATGGTGTGAAGCTGCTGTACTTGCACAATAGAGACGAACTAATCACAGAAATCACAGAATCACAGAAACCCCACAGTGCAGATAGAGGCCATTTCGGCCCATCGAGCCTGCACCAACACATATCCCACCCGATCCCCGTAACCCCTACACCAACACATATCCCACCCTATCCCCGTAACCCCACGTATTTAATCCCCCTAACACTAAGGGTCAATTTAGCATAGCCAATCAACCTAACCCGCACATCTTTGGACTGTGGGAGGAAACCGGAGCACCCGGAGAAAACCCACGCAAACACGGGGAGAATGTGCAAACTACAGAAAATTATCTCTTGTCATTTCAAGTCTAAGTACCCTTTTAATGACGTGATAAGTGTTAATTACTGCCAGTCAACCTCTCTGGCACTGAAACTTAACTATTACAAGTATGGAGTCTCATTCCTTCAGGTTTTAATTGTTGTTGGAGATTTTAAAATGAAAGGATGTTTTCTTATCTGTCGCTTTTTTTATTCTCTCTCTCTTAATCCAATCTTTATTTCCCTCTTTTTATTTCTCTTTCTGTACCTGATTTTACATTGAATTCATCCATTCCAGTTTACACTTCCTTCTGAGTGCTTGCACTGTTTATTTCCTTATCCTACAATCTGATTGGTTAAGGAGATACACAGTTGGTTTCCCTGTTCACTCAAGTCCCAGATGCCCGATTTCCCTCACTGCAACATTATCAGCTCACACTTGCAGCAACTTGCCATGCAAAAAATTAAAAAAATTAAACGTGCAAGGGCAAGTCTAACTAATGACAGATGCCCTTAGATGCCCGGCCATAGCAAATTGTGGCCCGTTGGGGGAAAAATTCGGTACCTTAGTGCCTCCCGTTAGCGCCAGTAGATGCCGCTAATGGGGCACTAGAGCATTATCGCTGGGGTGAGGCGAATCCAATGCCGCATGCCAAATCCCGCTCACCCCCACAGTGCCGTCGCTAACAGTTATCGCCAGGAGCCTCAACGCCAGGTGGATCGTGACGTCAGTGAGTGTGCAACGCTCACTGAGCATCCGATCTGTGAAATTGATTGTCGCCACCTACCTTAGCGCCTGGAGGTAACAGCGACAGGGAGAGCTGGTGTGGAGTAACGGGAAGCCGGCTCCAGGGACGTTATTTAAAGGGATCATCAGTAATGAGTCGCAGCAGTAGGTTAGTGGAGTTTCAGTGCTTTCTTGTCAGTTTCACATAGTGCAACAGTCTCATTCTGTAATTTCAACGTTATTTAGTATCAGGAGAGTTGTGGCAGCTAAAAAGTGGCTACATTTATTCTTAAAAAGATCAAACTGCTACAATTGCTAACATTAATGGGAGCTATACTGGCAGTTGACCTCGCCCTCCAGGATCTATGGTGGAGGGAGCAGAGGCAGCGAGAAAGGCTGTAACATGTGGCCAGAGGGAGGAGGAGGGCCATCAGGGCTCTCAACAGGAGGCCTTACCCTCCGAGGGTATTCTGAGAGCACTTCTTCTACCTCTAATTAAGTGAGGAGCAGTATACAGGTAACTCTCATTTAAACAGCACCTAAATATCCAGAATTCTCTATTAACCAGCAAAATTCTCACTCCGAAAACAACACCTCAATAACCGGTAATGTTGCCGAGTCTGAGTCCGAGTCTCCCGCGGTGGCCAAGTTAGTCAGTGGGGGGTAGCTCTCCAAACTGCCACTACTCGGCTTCTTGGTGCTGTCGGAAGTCGGAACACCTCAATAACAGGAGTCTGACTCTCCCGCGCTGCCGGTAGTCTCTTCTGATCCGCCATTTTACAGGGGTACTGTGCGTCTCCCACGCTGCTGGTAGTCATTGCATTGCATTACCCTCAACTGGCAGTACTGTACTTAATCAAGCATCTTCCACCATCCATTTAACACAACATTCTGTAGCTGAGTACCCAATTACTGTATACTGCACATTTCTTGATTTTAAAATTTTTCTTTGTTAAAAATAACCTCGGTAGTTAACCCTCTCCGTCATCCAGAATTTTTGATCAAGCGGCAACACGCCGGTCCCATCGGTGCCGGATACCAAAGAGTTTCCTGTATTAGAAGGCTCTGCTTCAGCAAGGAGGTGGTCACAGAACTCTGCCAGCTCCTGCAACCAGACCTTGAGCCTCAGAAAAGGGCGACCACAGCTCTCCCAGTGGCAGTCAAGGTCACCGTTGCCCTCAGTTTCTTTGCCAGTGGATTCTTCCAGTCTGCAACAGGAGACATAGCTAACATCTCACAGTTAGCCATCCATCGCTGCATCCGGGAGGTCACAGAGGCTCTCTACAGCAAGAGAAGGGACTGCATTTCCTTCCCCATCACCAGAGAGAAGCAGGATGAGCGTGAATGTGGCTTTGCCAGGATAGCGGGATTCCCCATGGTGCAAGGCACCATTGACTGCACTCATGTGGCTTTGCGGGCACCGCATAACAATCCTGAGAACTTCCATAACTGCAAAGGCTACCAATCGCTTAATGTGCAGTTGGTGTGCGACCACAGATAGCTAATCCTCAATGTCAATGTCCGCTATCCTGGTAGCAGCCACGTTGCCGTCATCTGGCACCAGACTGGTGTGCCAGCACTCTTCCAGCCACCACGTCAAGCTCGCGGCTGGCTGGTCGGAGACAAGGGCTAATCGCTCTCCACCTGGCTCATGACTCCCCTCCGCAACCCCAACACTCCTGCCCAGCACTCATATAATGAGAGCCACGCTGCCACCAGGAACATCATCGAGTAGACCATCGGCCTGCTGAAGCAATGGTTCCGCTGCCTTGACCGCTCAGGAGGAGCCCTCCAGGACTCGGCTGAGCGGGTATCCCATTTCCTCATGGTCTGCTGTATGCTCCACAATTTGGCCATCATGAGGGCCAAGCCCTTGCCACCAAGGATTGCGGGACCACCTCAGGAGGAGGAAGAAGGAGAGGAGGAGGACGATGAGGACAAGGAGGAGGAGGAACAGGAGCAAGGGAGGAGGCAGCCACTCAATCGGCCTTCCGGATGGGCAGTCCATGACCGCCTCATAAGACTGCGGTTCGAATGAATTAAACCCCCGATCCCCGTTGCCCACCACATCCCCATCATTCCATCCCTGTCGCAGGCCATACCACAGCGCAAAGCTGAAATGAGACACAGATCGCTTCTGTCATCTCACCTGCAGCTGCCTTCTATTCCAGCATATGGAGGGAGTCATTGGAGAGCCTGGATGCAAGAGTTCACCTTTGTGCAGTGATTGTCAGTGTTTTCAGCACCTCAATGCTGTCAAACACTGAGAAATCAACTGTCAAAATAAAATTGTGCATGGTCCCTTTAAGGAAACCTGCAGATGATGCATCATCAAATGATGTCATCAGACCCGCTTCCTGTTAATTGGTCGACAGGGCTTAACAAGGCCAATCAAGGGAAAATCATGTCTGTGGAGCGGAGGCAGCTGGGGGCTGGACCAGAACCCGGAAACCAGCTGACACGCACGCATCCCGACACCGAACGCAAAATTGCGGCCAGAATGTTTTCATAAGAAAAAAATGTCATGCATGCAGTCTGGAAAAATGATCTGCAAATTCACAGGAAATGTTGGCCCTAGTCATTAGAGACTGACCAAAAATGGCTTGGTAGTGAGTTTTTGCATCTGTTGGGGCTCGTGATTCGGGGAGGAAGAGAGGGAGGGGTGCAGGTGCAGCAGGGATATTTTGTGCGTAATATATTCAAGACTGAAAGATGTTACAGGCTGGCCAGACCAGGATGGGTTGTTTATTTTTCTTTTGTGAGGGCCTCGCAATATAAACAACCCAATGCAGATGTGTGTCTGAGAAGCAGATAAGTAGGTATCAATGCCAGCTATGCGGGGGAATTTCTAATACTGTATTGGTCTGTAATTTGACGTGTTTTTTCTTTGCTTCAATTTGGCTCAGTGGGTAGCGCTCTCGCCTCTGAGTCAGAAGGTTTTGGGTTCAAGAAACACTGCTCCAGAAACTTGAGCACAAAAATCTAGGCTGACACTCCAGTGCAGTGCTGAGGGAGTGCTGCACTGTCAGAGGTGCCGTCTCTCGGATGAGGACGTTAAACCGAGGCCCCGTCTGCCCTCTCACAGGTGGATGTAAAAGATCCCATGGCACTATTTCGAAGAAGAGCAGGGGAGTTCTCCCCAGTGTCCTGGGCCAATATTTATCCCTCAACCAACATCACTAAAACAAATTATCTGGTCATGGTCACATTGCTGTTGGTGGGAGCTTGCTGTGTGCAAATTGGCTGCCACGTTTCCTACATTACAACAGTGACTACACTTCAAAAGTACTTCATTGGCTGTATCACGCTTTGGGACGTCCTGCAGTCGTGAAAGGCGCTACAGAAATACAAGACTTTTTCTTTTTTTCCATAATAAATGCTTATATCCTCACAGCAGTAAGGACAAGTCAACTAGAACCAAACTCCTTTAACCATTCCTGCCAACTAACCTTTTGTTGAGGGCCACAATTCCAATCAGTGTCTTACTCTAGGCCACTCTCAGGAATGTTGCACCATGGAGTGATAGGCCCTGGTCCTGTGCTCCTGATATCAATCATGCACTCTGGCCACTTGCCAAGTGGAGGCCAGGCACTTCCCCACAGGAATTATATAGTACATAGAATTTTACAGCACAGAAACAGGTCATTTGTCCCAACAGGTCCATGCTGGTGTTTATGCTCCACACCAGCCTCCTCCCACTTTACTTCATCTCACCCTATCGACATAACCGTCTATTCCTTTCTCCCTTGTGTACTTATCTAGCTTCCCCTTAAATGCGTCTAAGCTATTTGTCTCAACCGCTCCATGTGGTAGCAATAAAAAGTCAGAAGGGAGAAAAAAAAACTGTTGGACCAATGGCTCTAACAAATATTTCTTCTCTTAGGGCTCTTTTCGTTGTTTTATGGAAATGGGGATAACTCTGCCTTGGATTCCCTTGCCTTGCTGGACAGCAAGAAGAGAAGGAACAGCAATAAATCCCAACTCAGTCACCATCCCATACCTCGGCAAGCTATGAATGGAAGCCCAGAGGTCATGAAGCAGGAAGTCTACTGGGGCAACGGATGAGCTGGAGGTAGGCCCCAAATAGCCCAGAGCTATGTTATGGCAGCGGCTGCTATGTACAACACCAAGGCAGGATTGCATTCGGGCACCAATGTCAAATACGCATCTGAAACCCTCCTTTTTTGTTGTTGATGGTGTTGTATTCCTGATACAAAACATTTCTACTACCTTCTGTCCCATTTTTCAACACATCCTTCTCAATTTCATTTTTACTTCTCTTGCTTTCATAAACCGGAGATGCAAATCACATCTGCGTGTTAGCAGCAGACAAAGAATTTCACTTTCAAAACGGTTAATGTTAAATGTACACCACACATATGTTAAATCTCTCAAACGCATATGTTTTGAGGAATGGAACCAATTATTTTAATTGAAAATGCATGTCTTTCACAGTTTATGAACACAGGACAGCTCATTATTTACTGTTAAGATCAAAATCAATTATGTATAAAACATTAAACTCACAAAGCGAAGGTTGCTATAAATAAATGCCAACGGGTTGAGTAAGAGCCTTCTGTCTTTTAGGTTACACAAATATGCCAAGCAATACTTATCATACTAATATTTGCATTCCCTCACTGATGCAAACACTAAACCAACATGCAATATTCAACACACACGAAATGTGGCTACATTTGGTTTAGAAGTCAAACAGAAAACAAAAACTCAGGCCGTTCTCCCTTGATGGATCAAAGGTATAAATGCCTCGTGTGTAACAGAGGCTCAATCTATGCTGAGTTTGTTTATCTTCAGCTATGGTGACAACAGAGCGCTACAACTTACCTCAGTGAAAGGGTGGTAGAGGCAGAAACCCTCATCGCATTTAAAAGGTTCTTGGATGTGCCCTTGAAGTGCCGTAACCTACAGGGCTATGGACCAAGAGCTGGAAAGTGGGATTAGGCTGGATCGCCCTTTTTCGGCCGGCACAGACACGATGGGCCGAATGGCCTCCTTCTGTGCCCCAAACTTCTATTCTTCTATGCGCTGGGGGGGTGGAAAGAATCAGGCAGGGTTCCCGGTCCTGGTCACTATCCAGTGATACTTGCTGCAAAGTCTGCCTATATAGATGTCAGTCAAGGAGGGGACCAAGCTTGGCTGTGATGCCTACGATGTTTGGATAGACTCTCACTCCTTACAGTCTGAACTCACACATTTTGGCAAAGTACCAGAGGGTGATTGGCACCTATGAAACCTTACTCCTGAATGAGTCAATGCCTTCAAAATAGGAGGGTAATGCTGGGAGAAATGTCTTAATTTGTAAGTCATTCTGTTCAATTCCATTTTATATCATTCTGGACGTGTGATATGCAATGTAATATGTAGTTTTGTTTTTGTTTAAGAAATCTATCCAGTTCCTTTTAATACTTGGGTTACAAAATATATGAAAATCCTGAACATAGCACAGGTACAATTATAGAGAATATCGGGCCACGTTCAAAGATAACTAACATACTATACTTTGAAATTTGGTTTAGAAAAGGGGGGAAGAACAGTGAATCTGAACATGGAATCCAAACCAATGAGAATTGGCTCAATCCAGGTTTATTAACCATTTCCTCCAATCTGTTCCAGTTTAGATTCAGATACGTCGATCTTTCAAATGGTTCTATACTTCTGCAGAGGACAGTGTGCTGATTTGTGTCCCTCTGTTTAAAGATGACATTCTTTTGTCCGTTTTGGTGACAAAAACAGGAAGGCAAATTATTATCTGAATGGCAATAGATTGGGAGAAGGTGAAGTGCAACGAGACCTGGGCGTCCTTGTGCACCAGTCGCTGAAGGTAAGCATGCAGGTGCAGCAGGCGGTTAAGAAGGCAAATGGCATGTTGGCCTTCATAGCGAGAGGGTTTGAATACAGGAACAAGGATGTCTTGCTGCAGTTGTACAGGGCCTTGGTGAGACCACACCTTGAGTATTATGTGCAGTTTTGGTCGCCTTATCTGAGGATGTTCTTGCCATGGAAGGAGTTCAGCGAAGATTCACCAGGCTGATACCTGGGATGGCAGGAATGATGTATGAGGAGAGATTGGGTCGATTGGGCTTGTACTCGCTGGAGTTTAGAAGAATGAGAGGGGATCTCATTGAAACTTATAAAATTCTGACAGGACTGGACAGACTAGATGCAGGAAGGATGTTCCCGATGGTCGGGGAGTCCAGAACCAGGGGTCACAGTCTAAGGATAAGGGGTAGGCCATTTAGGACAGAAATGAGGAGGAATTTCTTCACCCAGAGAGTGGTGAACCTGTGGAATTCTCTACCACAGAAGGCAGTAGAGGCCAATTCATTAAATATATTCAAGAAGGAGTTGGATATATTTCTTAAGGCTAAAGGGATCAAGGGGTATGGGGAGAAAGCAGGGACCGGGTACTGAATTTGGATGATCAGCCATGATCTCATTGAATGGCGGAGCAGGCTCGAGGGGCTGAATGGCCTACTCCTGCTCCTATCTTCTATGTTTCTATGTTAGTTTAACGTAGGCTTGAACCTACATCAAGGAATGTTTTACAATGTTCATCCGCTAATATCACCAACAGAATTTTCTAGCCGAACTTGTACAAAGGCTCGGTTTATTGGATAGTTCCACTGAATTAGAGGCGTTAACATTTTGAAGAAGTTCAGACTAAAGAAAAATGAAAGGTGTGTCCAATTTTATTACAGGAATAATTTGGGGTGAAATTCTGCTGTGCAATGCTAATAACAAGATACTCAGTATTTATATCTCACTGCAATTTCACACCGCTGTATTTTGTAAAGAACGCTTCTAGAAGTATTCCCTATTCAAATATAGCCCTACAAAATTACATTTAATGTTTGAATAAATGACAAATTCATATGGGGCTGAAGTTCTCCTTAATGGGAAATGGCAGAATGCCTGATTGTTTTTGCATCATGCCCTGCACTCTAGAATTCTCTTCCTCAATCCTCTGTCTTGCTACCTCACAGCCAACCTATAAAAGCCTCCTTAAAACTTATCTCTTTGACCTCCATCTTTTCAGTCACCTCTGGGCTTAGGCCTCCCATGCCCTGAGCTTCCAACCCCCTCCCCGTAACCTATCTGTGTGCCAGGGACCGTTCCTTCGGCCCCCCTGGCGGCGTCCCATTGCCGCCCGATATGGCGCTGCCATTCGCCGGCCAGCTGCCACTTCCCGCCAGCTTTGAACGGGAGGTTGACTGAGGCAGATGCAGATGAGGTGCAGGAGTTCAAAAACTCCCGGGCCTCACCCTGTCGAAGTCGGGAGTTAAAATCGGGGGTAAAGACCCTGGGGTGAATCTATTACCGGAGGGCGGAAAGCCGGCAGTAGCGGATTGGCCACCCGTTTTATAACCTCGCCCGCTTCTCATTTCCAACGGCTGCCACTCTGGTACCGCCCATTTTACGTTAAAAGTGAAAATTAATTCCTCTGATTTTGACACTGGCTGAAAAGCTAGTAATCTTTATCAGTTATGAAAGCCAACATTTTTTTCTCACTGCAAGTGTTTCCTGGCAAGGCTGACGAAAGGGTCTCTCAGTGCATTGATATTCAGTCTTCATTTCAGCATCCTGTGCTTTGAGTGAGAACAAAGTACAGCCTCCACACATTTGTAGCGAGTAGCTCACTCCTCATATGCACTTCATCACCTGCTTTGGCTCATTTTTCTTCTGAATTTCCTTCTTGGAGATGACAGCTGAAATGCAAGGTTAAGCTGTTTGGGGAAAATGGCATTAATAATAGAGTATTCAAAAAGTGCTGGAATGAAATGTGTCTTTTTTTTTAAACTGGAAAGAATTAAATATCAACCCTGTCATCGTATTTATCTTGTCTACCAAACAGAATCAGTTATCACTGGTCTAAGTTCACTAATTTGCACCCTGATGAAACACTGTGCCTTAGGAAAGGAGAAATAATTATTCATAAAAATGTTGCTATGCTGCTACAACACCTGCTTACACTTAAATCACTTTTGTGCTCATCAAGATGATGAATTTCAGTGCTAAGGAACTTTGGGAAAACCAATATCAACATCAATGCTCCCAGCTAAGGTGTTCCCAATGTGGGGTAAAACTCCCTGTATTCTGTCCCAACAATCTTTACAACAACAATTTGTATTTATATAGCGTCTTTAATGTAGTAAAATGTCCCAAGGCGCTTCACAGGAGTGTTAAAGGACAAACATTTGACACCAAGCTACATAAGGAGAAATTAAGGCAGATGAGCATCATAGAGGTCGGTTTTAAGGAGCATCTTAAAGAAGGGGAGAGAGGTAGAGCAGCGGGGGGATTTAGGGAGGTAATTCCAGAGCTTAGGGCTGAGGCAACAGAAGGCACGGCCGCCAATGGTGGAGCGATTATAATCAGCGATGCTCAAGAGGGCAGAATTAGAGGAGCGCAGGTATTTCGAGGAGTTGTGGGGCTGGAGGAAATTACAGAGATAGGGAGGGTGCCAGGCCATGGAGGGATTTGAAAACAAGGATGAGAATTTTGAAATCGAGGTGTTGCTTAACCGGGAGCCAATATAGGTCAGCGAGCACAGGGGTGATGGGCGAACGGAACTTGGTGCAAGTTAGGACACAGGCAGTCGAGTTTTGGATGACCTCAAGTTTACGTAGTGTTGAACGTGGGAGGCCAGCCAACTTCAGAAGAGAACCTCTTACTACACCATTCTTTCCCATTTTCCACACCTGCTACCCTAAAGCTTTATCTGCAATTACATTGGTGCCAAACCATAGGCAGTATGGTGCTGTCGGGCCATGCCTACTAGGAACTGGGTGGAAGAAGCACAAACTCAGTTCACATAGGTCCAGGCAACAGGGAGAGAGCACTTTCATTGCATCAGCCTTCTTCAGCCATGTTAGCTGTGGCTCAGTTGGTGGTGCTCTCACTTCTGAGTAGAAGGCTGCAGGCGCAAGTCCCACTCCAGAGACTTGAACACAAAATCTAGGCGGACACTCCAGTGCAGTACTGAGAGAGCGCTCTACTGTTGAGTGTAAAAGACTCCATGGCACTATTTCAAAGAAGAACAGGGGGGGTTCTCCCTGGCGACCTGGCCAAAATGTATCCCTCAACCAACGCAACTCAAACAGATTTTCTGGTCATTATCATAGTGCTGTTTGTGGGACCTTGCTGTGCGTAGAAAATTTCTATATTCTTCTTCTTCTCAAGCAGTCCCTCAGAACTGAGGATGACTTGCTTCCACATTAAAAATGAGTTCGCAGGTGACTGATGAGTCCAATGCGGGGCCTACAGTCTCTGTCACAAGTGGGGCAGACGGTGGTTGAAGGGGCAAGTGGGTGGGGTGCTTGGGTTGATGTGCACTCCTTGCACTCCTTGCGCTTGGCTTCCGCTTGCTCCCAGCGAAGATACTCGAGGTGTTCAGCCCCTTTCCCGGATGCTTCTCCTCCACTTTGTGCGGTCTTGGGCCAGGGATTCCCAGGTGTCTCGGTGGGGATGTTGCACTTTTTCAAGGAGGCTTTGAGGGTGTCCTTGAAGCGTTTCCTCTGCCCACCTGGGACTCTCTTGCCGTGTCGGAGCTCCAAGTAGAGCGCTTGTTTTGGGAGTCTCAAATCGGGCATGCGGACGATGTGGCCCGTCCATCGGAGCTGATCGAGCGTGGTCAAAGCTTCGATGCTGGGGATGTTGGCCTGAGCAAGAACACTGCGTGTGATAAATCCATGTAGTGAGACAAGGAACTCGAAGAGGCGAGGTATGAGGATTAAGACGAGTACTTTATTAAACGACTGCGAGACAACCAGGCAGGCCTGCTTCCAGGCATTGCACCTTTGCTGACCTTGACAGGAAGCAAACCTCTGACCTTAGCAGCAGCACTGGCTACAGCACCACCTGGTGGATAACCTTAATCATAACATCCCAGATTACTATATCCCTCCCCCCTTAAGATTTCAGTATTAATTCCTTAACAAACAACCATTCGTGAGGGTCACATAAGGCGTCTCCATTCATCATGTTCCATACTTGATGAATCTAACAGTTCAGTATCGATCTCTCTGGTGGCTTGCGAGTCCTTTGTGAACGTCTAACAGTAAAGTCCCTGCTTGTTTGTGGTGAAGCCACCAGCTGCTCCTGAGCAGTGCTCGGAGTATCTGACTCTGCAACGATGGTTTCCTCTTGACGAATACGTTCCTGTGGAATTGGCTCTGTCCCTGGTGGTGGCACCACAGATGCACTTGGCTAACTGGGGGCAACCCTGTCTTCAGTCATTGCATCTGGAACCTTCATTTCAATTTCCCCTTTTCTGGGAAGTATCTGATCACCATGTCTGCGTACTACCCTACCATCTCCCAACATGACCTTGTATGATACGGGACCGGTCATTGAGTCTATGAAGCCAGGAATCCACTTTGGTCCATAACTGAAATTCCTGGTAAGGACCGCATCTCCTTCTCCAAAACTTCGGCTCTTTGTTCTTTTGTCATGGTTCTCTTTTTGTTTGATTTGTCTGTTTTCCATTTTCCTTTTTAGGTCTGGGTGGACAAGGTCAAGAGTGGAGCGTAGTCTACGACCTACTAACATCTCAGCAGGAGAGAGTCCTGTGGTGGATTGAGGTGTTATTCTGTAGCTGAACAGAACCCGTGACACTTTGGCTGCTAAACGCCCTTCTGCACTTTTTTTTCATCATCTCCTTAAATGTTTGTA
This sequence comes from Somniosus microcephalus, assembly GCF_052327205.1. Classification (NCBI taxonomy): domain Eukaryota; kingdom Metazoa; phylum Chordata; class Chondrichthyes; order Squaliformes; family Somniosidae; genus Somniosus; species Somniosus microcephalus. The sequence continues at coordinate 13,639,046 of NC_140999.1, forward strand.
CGGCTCTCTCCGCAAGTCCATTCGAGGACGGATGATATGGAGCCGAGGTCACCTGCAGTATGCCATTTTTTCTCAAGAACTCGTTTGTCTCTGTACTCACAAAACAAGTGGCATTGTCACTCACCACGATCTCCGGTAGCCCTTGATTACTGAAGCTCCGATGCAGGCAGTCTATAGTAGTAGTGGCGGAAGCAGAATTTACAGGATAAACATCCATCCATTTGGAATGTGCATCAATGATTATGAGGAACATCTTCCCCATGAATGGACCCGCATAATCTAAGTGCAATCTTCTCCATGGTTTATCCGGCCACTCCCAGGGGTGGAGAGGAGCCGCTGCTGGTGCCTTCCGGTGTTCCTGACAAGTGCTGCATGTCTTGACTAGATTTTCTATCTCCTCATCTTGCTTTGGCCACCACAAGTAACTCCTAGCCAAGGCTTTCATACGCGAGACCCCAGGATGACACTGATGTAGTTGCTCTAGGTAGACTGTCGTGCTGGCTGTGGAATAATCACTCGTGCTCCCCACAACACGCAACCATCCTGCACACTCAGCTCTGTTTTCCTGACGCTGTAGGGTGTGAAGTCAGCCCCTTCCGGATGCTGTGGCCATCCCCTCACCACATATTCTCGAACTCTAGACAGTACTGGATCTTTACCTGTCCATGTTCTTACTTGCTCTGCAGTCACAAGTGCCGTGTCAGTGTCCTCCAACATCAAAACTCTGTCCTCTGGAGCTGCACGGATAGGTGTGCCTGGCAGTGGAAGACGGCTCAAGGCATCTGCGTTCCCATAGTACTTGCCCGCCTTGTAGACGTTGACATACTCATATGCCCTCAACGTCACGGCCCACCTCTGGATCCGGGGTGACACCATCTGTGGAGCTGCTTTCATTTCATTGAAAAGAGAGATAATAGGTTTATGATCGGTGCATATGGTGAACTTCCTGCCATATATGTACTTATGGAACCTCTGTAACCCAATTGGTCTTTCAGTTCCATCTTCCATGCAGTGTGAAAGAAGTGCCCCCACCCCGTAAGGTGAAGCGTCACAAGAGAGAATGATGTCTTTCTCTGCATTGTAGTGAACCAGCACATCCGACGACAGCATCAGTTTCTTGGACTGTTCAAATGAAACCCCCTGCTCCTCTCCCCACTGCCACTGTGTCTCCTTGCGCAGTAGTTTGTGACGAGGTGCTAACACAGTTGACAAGTTTGGTAAAAACCTGTTATAATAGTTCAGCAGTCCCAGGTAAGCTTTTAACTCAGCCACATTTGTAGGAGCAGGGGCGTCCTGCAGTGCTTGTACATTCTCCTTGAGTGGATGGAGCCCGGTGGCATCCACTCTGTGTCCCAGGAACACTGCCTCATTCCCCAGGAAAGTGCACTTACTCCTCTTGAGCCGGAAACCTGCCCTCTCCAATCTGTGTAGTACCTCTCTCAGAGTGCTCAGATGCTCCTGGTCGGTTCTTCCCGTCACCAGAATGTCATCCAGATAGATGGAAACATGTGGAATCCTTTGCAGTACACCTTCGATTGTCCTCTGGAAGATAGCTGGACTAGATGAGACACCAAACGGTAAGTGGTTATATGTAAACAAGCCCTTGTGTGTATTTATGGTGACATACTTCTTTGATTCGTCATCCAGTGTAATCTGCAAGTAGGCATGACTCATATCCAACTTGTGAATTTCTTTCCTCCAGCCAGGTTTGCAAAGAGATCCTCTGTTTTGGGAATCGGTTACTGCTCTAGTTTGGACACCCAATTGACTGTCAATTTATAGTCTCCACAGAGTCTTACCGAATTGTCCGGTTTTAAAACAGGTATTATGGGAGCTGCCCATTCTGAACATTTCACTGGCTCCAGTATGTTCTCTCTCAATAGACGGTCAAGCTCAGCCTCTACCTTTGGCTTCATGGCATAAGGCACAGGTCGTTGTTTAAAAAACCTTGGCAGTGCCTCCTTGTCTACATAAATCTTAGCCGGGGGGCCATTAAATGTGCCAAGTTCCTCCTTGAACACATTCTCATGTTCACTCAACACTTCTTGCAAAGTCAACTGTTTGCCCGCATCTATTTGATGTACTGCTCCCCAATCTAATTTAGGTTCTTTTATCCAGCCCCGACCTAACAGGTTTGGTCCGGTACCCGATACTATAACTACAGGTAGCTGTTCCACTGTGTCCCTGTGTTGCACAGTTACATTAGCTGTACCTAATGTTGCTACTCGTTCACCTGTATATGTTTTAAGATGCAGGGAGCAAGGCTTTAACTCTGGAACTTTTGCACGGTTCCACAATTTTGAGTACTCTGCCTTGTTCATTATGGTCACGCCGCACCCTGTATCCACTTCAAAGTTCGCCTTAGAGTCATTTACTGTCAGTTGCAATGTGATAGGAGCCACTTTTGGAATGTTCTCTAACATGCCATACATTATGAACATGTCCTCTTCTTCCTCAGCTTCCCCGCTGATGTGGTGTGCTCCATGTTTTTTCACTTCTCTCCCTTGGTTTTGCTGTCCTCCCCCTTTTGGTTTGGATTCCTCCACAGGTGATTTCACCCTGCAAGCTCATTTTATGTGTCCTTGTTTCCCACACTTGTAGCACTTTTCCTCCAGAAACCGGCATTCACTCGCCAGGTGATCACCCTTGCATCTATAACATGCCTTCACATGCTCACGTTGTGGTTTCTGATGCATGTTCAACTTGTGCACAACAACCTGACCTGCAACTTGCGTAGCATTAGCCCTGTCTGAACCCTGTATTTCTTCTACATCTCGGTTCGCTGTCTCTATGGCTTGAGCAAGTTCCAATGCTTTTTCATAAGTAAGCCCAGTCTCGGATAATAATCTGCGCTGCATTCGGTCGTCCATTATTCCGCAAACTAGCCTGTCTCTCAGCATTTCCTTCAGGTTGTTCCCATAATTGCAATCTTGTGCCAATTTACGCAACACCGCTACATAGTCCATTACACTCTCTTCCTCTTTCCTGTTCCTTGAATTAAACTTGAACCGCTGTACAATCTCACTAGGCTTAGGGTTGAAATGTTCTTTTAGCACAGCCACTAATTCAACAAATGATTTGTCTCCAGGCTTTTCAGGACTGAGCAGGTTCTTCATCAAACTGTAGGTTTGGCTTCCCACTGAACTAGCAGAATGGCTTTCCTTTTTCCGGTATCATTTATTTCATTTGCTTCGAAAAAATAACCCAAAACTTCACAGTATTCCTCCCAAGTTTGTGCTTGAATATCAAAAGCGGAGACCGTTCCTACCATGGCAGCCATGCTCTCTTTCAACTGGTAGCTAACTGCAGCTCGTGATTTTGTTGTTTAAACGTCCTGGCAGACTTCTCTTATTCAGGGTCCAGTTTTACCTCATCGCCAAATGTGATAAATCCACGTAGTAAGACAAGGAACTCAAAGAGGCGAGGTATGAGGATTAAGACGAGTACTTTATTAAACGACTGCGAGACAACCAGGCAGGCCTGCTTCCAGGCATTGCACCTTTGCTGACCTTGACAGGAAGCAAACCTCTGACCTTAGCAGCAGCACTGGCTACAGCACCACCTGGTGGATAACCTTAATCATAACATCCCAGATTACTATACTGCACCTATCCTGCCAATGGATTTGCAGGATCTTGCGGAGGCAGCGTTGGTGGTACCTCTCCAGTGCTTTGAGGTGCCTGCTGTACATGGTCCATTATTGCATTACAGCAGTGACTACACAATTACTTCATTGGTTGTAAAGCGCTTTTGGGCGACCTGAGGTAGTGAAAGACGCTCTATAAATGCAAGTTCTTTCTTTCTTTCTGAAGTTAGGGTAAAGGTACAAGTACAGGAAGGTTTACTCCAGATTACGAGCATTCCGTTGCCCAGCACTCTGTCAGCTTGTCTCAGTTGGTAGAATTCTCCGCTCAGTTAGAAGTTTGTGGGTTCAACCATCACTCCATCACCTAAACACAAACTTTAGGCTGACACGTCAGCGCAGTGCTGAGGGAGTGCTGCATAGTTGGAGGTGTCATCCTTCAGATGCGATGTTCTACCAAAGCCCCATCTGGTAATTCAGGTGGGCCCTGAAGATCCGGGGACATTATCCAAAGAATTGCAAGAGAGATCCCCTGATGTGCTGGCCATCATTCCGCCTTCAACCAACACCACCAAAAACGGATTGCGAGACATTCGTCTCATTGCTGTTCTCACCAGCAGTGCCCAATCATAGACACAGCCCCACTGTTTGTAATTAAATATGCTCTGGTTCACATACAATTATGCCTCAAGTTTCTTCAGAAGAAGTTGAAGACCCTGTTACCTGGCGCTGTATGTGAGTCTTCACAACTGAAACCTCGCACCTTGATGAGACAACTATTCACCGCCTCTTCAAAAAAGTAATGGCCCAGAAATTCGGGTCCCAACGCTTGAGTACACACTGGGTACTCACGCGTAGGTCCAACGAAAGTGGCGGTTTCGTGCATGCACTGCGCATGCGCGGGAAACCGGCACTTCCGTTCCCCTGAAAGAAGGGGTTGAAAGATGGAACGCGTGCGCCGGAGAGGCAGCGCGTGCGCATCGGACTTACGTTTTTTTTCCAGGTTTTTCCGGGAGGGTAAGTCTCCAGCAGTTACACTTTTAAAAAGCAGGCGCAAGGCCTGCTTTTAACAAGGTAAGTGGTGAATTAATTAAAATTAAAACATTTTTTCCACAGCTTTATTATTTTTAAATATTTTAAAGAAAGGTAAGTTTATTTTTAGCCCCGTTAGAAAATGTAATTAATTTTTTCAAAAATGTAAATTATTGGTTAAAATTATTATTTCATGTAATTTATAGTTATTTAAAAAAAAAATTTTTTTAAATTTATTTGAAGTTTTAGCGATGTTTTGGGGCTTATAGTATTTATAGGTTTGACAGCTCTTCCTGTCAAACTTATGAATGAAGCATTCCCTGCTACCATTGGCTCTCCATGGCCCACGTGATCCCAGGAGACGCATTGAACTAACTGCACCCCTGGGATATGCAAGCACTGCGCGCCAGCAGTTGGAGCAGGCCCAGGATCGGAATCCCACACGGGCTCACAGCACAACGGCCGACGCGCTAGGTAAGTGTAGGTCAGGGGCATGCCCCCGACCCGAATTTCTGAGCCAACATGTTCCAGATCTGAAAGCTGGTATGCATGGCTCAGTAAATTGCGCACAGGTGCCTACTGGATGGGCATTTAGACACAATTGCAACATTGCTTTCGTAGTGTGATACAAAATGGGCAAGAAGCAACTCATTTTAAAACGACCAGCAACAAGTTGCGATCTGGTGTTATGCTAGTGAAGCTGCAGTCAGATTTGACAATGGCCCAGTAATTCCGGGCACAACGCGTGAGTAAGGACGGGGTACTCACGCGTGTGCCCGGAGGAATTGCCGGTTTTCAGCATGCACAGTGCATGCGCTGAAAACCGGCATTTCCTGTCCTCTGACCCAAGGGGTTAAGAGGCAGAACGCGCGCAACTGCACAGGCAGCGCGTGCGCAGTGAAATTCCTTTTTTTTTCAGAGTTGCGCGTGTGTAAAGGCCTCAGGTCTTTACGCATAGAAAAACCACACGTAAGTACTTTGTTTTTCAGGTAAGTGGGCTTTTAGTACAATTGAGAAATTTTTTTCCCACAGGTTTGTTATTTACAGTAAGGTATGTTTAGTTTTAGCCCCGATTTAAAAAAAATTTCAAATTTTAAAATTATTGTTTAAAATAGTTTTTCAGAGTTCTTTATTGTTCATTTAAGTAGTGCAATGTTTTTTTAAATTTTCTTTCAGGTTTAAGTAGTGTTTTGGGGCCAGGAGTTTTCATGAGTTTGACAGCTCTTTCTGTCAAACTCATGAATGAGTTTCCCCTCTCCTGATTGGCTGCACAGTGCTCACCTGATCCCAGCCGGCACATCGCACAAACTACGCCGCTGGATCAGGTAAGCACATCGCGCCGACATCTGAACCGGGCCAGTGACAGGAAATGGAAGCAGGCCCGGGCTTCAGATGTCGGCGCGCAGGGTGAGTGCAGATTGGGGGCTTGCACCCGCGGCAAGCCCCCGATCCTAATTTCAGGGCCAATATGTTGCTGCTGGAGATGGTGTGGTCCAAAAGTCGATATTTTTTACTTTTTTTTTATTCGTTTATGGGATCTGGGTGTCGCTGGCAAGGCCAGCATTTATTGCCCATCCCTAGTTGCCCTTGAGAAGGTGGTGGTGAGCCACCTTCTTGAACCACTACAGTCCATGTGGTGAAGGTACTCCCACAGTGCTGTTAGGTAGGGAGTTCCAGGATTTTGACCCAGTGACGATGAAGGATCGGCGATATACTTCTAAACCAGGATGGTGTGTGACTTGGAGGGGAACTTGGAGGTGGTGGTGTTCCCATGCGCCTGCTGCCCTTGTCCTTCTAGGTGGAAGAGGTTGCGGGTTTGGGAGGTGCTGCCAAAGAAGCCTTGGCGAGTTGCTGCAGTGCTTCTTGTAGATGGCACACACTGCAGCCACGTTACGCCGGTGGTGGAGGGAGTGAATGTTTAAGGTGGTGGATGGGGTGCCAATCAAGCGGGCTGTTTTGTCCTGGATGGTGTCGAGCTTTTTGAGTGTTGTTGGAGCTGCACTCATCCAGGCAAGTGGAGAGTATTCCATCACACTCCTTACTTGTGCCTTGTAGATGGTGGAAAGGCTTTGGGGAGTCAGAAGGTGAGACACTCACCACAGAATACCAAGCCTCTGACCTGCCCTTGTTGCCACAGTATTTAGGTGGCTAGTCCAGTTAAGTTTCTGGTCAATGGTGACCCCCAGGATGTTGATAGTGGGGGATTCGGAGATGGTAATGCCATTGAATGTCAAGGTGAGGTGGTTAGACTCTCGCTTGTTGGAGATAGTCATTGCCTGGCACTTCTGTGGCGCGAATCTTACCTGCCACTTATCAGCCCAAGCCTGAACGTCATCCAGGTCTTGTTGCATGAGGGCATGGGCTGCTTCATTATCTGTGCAGTTGTGAATGGCGCTGAACACTGTGCAGTCATCAGCGAACGTCCCCATTTCTGACCTTATGTTGGATAGAAGGCCATTGATGAAGCAGCTGAAGATGGTTGGACCTAGGACACTGACCTGAGGAACTCCTGCAGCGATGTCCTGGGGCTGTGATGATTGACCTTCAACCACCACAACCATCTTCCTTTGTGCTTGGTATGACTCCAGCCAGTGGAGTGTTTTCCCCCTGATTCCCATTGACTTCAAATTTACAAGGCTCCTTGATGCCAAATTCGGCCAAATGCTGCCGTGATGTCAAGGGCAGTCACTCTCACCTCACCTCTGGAATTCAGCTCCTTTTTCCATGTTTGGACCAAAGCTGTAATGAGGTCGGGAGCCGAGTGGTCTTAGGGGAACCCAAACTGGGCACTGTCGATGACACCTTCCATCACTTTGCTGATGATTGAGAGTAGACTGATGGGGTGGTAATTGGCCGGATTGGAGTTGTCCTGCTTTTGTGGACAGGACATACCTGGGCAGTTTTCCACATTGTCGAATAGATGCCAGTGTTGTATCTGTACTGGAACAACTTGGCTAGAGGCATGGCTAGTTCTGGAGCACAAGTCTTCAGCACGATAGCCGGGATGTTGTCATGGCCCATAGCCTTTGCTGTATCCAGTGCGCTCAGCCGATTCTTGATAATCAAATCAAAATCAAATCAACTCAACTTTTATTGTCATTGTTAGTGCACAAGTGCAGTACAACGAAATGTAGGCTTGCGGTTCCCGAGAGTGTACATTTAGATTAAGACATTTAAACATTCAACATACATTTGGCTTGTAATACATTAACATAAACATAACCATAATAAAGTGCATTGGCAGATGTGCAGGCTTTAGAGTTTATTTGTGGAGTTCAGTAGGATGACAGCCCTGGGAAAGAAGCTGTTCCTAAATCTGGTCGTACGGGTGCGAATGCATCTGTAGCGTCTCCCAGATGGCAGGAGGGTGAACAGACTGTGGCTGGGGTGGGTAGGGTCTTTGATGATGGACCGTGACCTCCGTAAACAGCGTTTCTGGTATATGTGCTCTATGGTCGGTAGCTGGGTGCCGGTAATGCGTTGGGCAGTTTTGACTACCCGCTGCAGGGCTTTCCGGTCATAGTAGCTACAGCTGCCATACCATACTGTGATACAGTTCGTCAGGATGCTCTCTATTGTGCAGCGGTAAAAGTTAGAGAGGATCAGGGGTGACAGGTTACATCCCTTCAGCCTCCTTAGGAAATATAGGCGCTGCTGGGCCTTCTTCACCAGAGAGGAGGTATTGAGGGACCAGGAGAGGTCTTCCGTGATGTGGACTCCGAGGAACTTAAAGCTGTCCACCCTTTCCACCACAGCCCCATTGATGTGGGTGGGGGTGTGACTTCCGCCTTTAGAATTCCTGAAGTCCACAATGATTTCTTTGGTTTTCTTGATGTTAAGGGCCAAGTTGTTATCGGCGCACCACTTCATGAGATGCTGGACCTCCTCCCTGTAGGCTGGCTCATCGTTGTTGGTGATCTGGCCTACTACCGTGGTATCATCCGCAAACTTGATGATGGTGTTGGAACCATGAACAGCCACACAGTCGTGGGTGAAGAGGGAGAAGAGGAGGGGGCTCAGCACACATCCTTGTGGGGCCCCCATGTTCAGGGTCAGGGGGGGAGGTGTGGTTACCTAATTTGACAGACTGGAGTCTGTTTGTTAGGAAGTCCAGGGTCCAGTTGCAGAGGGAAGTGTTCAGGCCAAGAGTGTGGAGTTTGGTGGCCAGCTTGTTGGGGACGATAGTGTTGAATGCTGAGCTGTAGTCTATGAACAGCATTCTGATGTAGGTCTCTTTACCATCTAAGTGATTCAGTGCAGAGTGTAGAGCAGTTGTGATTGCGTCCTCCGTTGATCTGTTTGCACGATAGGCAAACTGGTGTTGGTCACGTGGAGTGAATCGAATTGGCTTAAAACTGGCTTCTGTGATGGTGGGGACCTCAGGAGTAGGCCGATATGGATCATCCACTCGGCACTTCTGGCTGAAGATGGTTGCAAACGCTTCAGCCTTGTCTTTTGCACTCGCGTGCTGGGCTCCACCATCATTGAGGATGGGGATATTCTTGGAGCCTCCTCCTCCCGTTAGTTGTTTAATGGTCCACACCATTCACGACTGGATGTGGCAGGACAGCAGAGCTTTGATCTGATCCGTTGATTGTGGGATCGCTTAGCCTTGTCTCTAGCATGCTGCTTCTGCTTTTTAGCATGCATGATATGCCGGGCCATGAGGTTACAGATTGTGGTGGAATACAATTCTGCTGCTGCCGCCCCACAGCGCCTCATGGATGCCCAGTTTTGAGCTGCTGGATCTATCCATTTAGCACGGTGGTACTGCTACACAACACGATGGAGGGTGTTCTCAATGTGAAGACGGGACTTCGTCTCCACAATGACTGTGCGGTGGTCACTGCTGCCATGGACAGATGCATCTGCGACAGGTAGAGTAGGTTTTTCCCCTCGTGTTGGTTCACTCACCACCTGTCGCAGGCCCGGACTGGCAGGACTCGACCAGTAGTGGTGCTACCGAGCCATGCTTGGTGATGGACATTGAAGTCCGCCACCCAGAGTACATTCTGTGCCCTTGCTACTCTCAGTGCTTCTTCCAAGTGATGTTCAACATGGAGGAATACTGAGTGAGGGCAGTAATCAGCAGGAGGTTTCCTTGCCCATGCGACTTCATGGGGTCCGGAGTCAATGTTGAGGACTCCCAGGACTATTCCTTCCCAACTGTGCCACCACCCCTCATGGGTCAGGATATACCCAGGGATGGTGATGGAGGAGTTTGGGACATTGGCTGAAAGCTATGAGTATGACTGTCAGTCTGTGGGACAGCGCTCCCCATTTTGGCACAAGTCCCCAGATGTTGGTGAAGAGGACTTTGGAGGGTTGACTGGGCTGGGTGTGCCGTTGCCATGTCAGTAGCTGCTGCCGGGTGGTCCATCTGGTTTCATTCTTATTATTTTGTTTCGTAGTTACGACTGAGTGGCTTACTAGGCCATTTCAGAATCAACCACATTGCTGTCGGTTTGGAGTCATATATAGGCCAGACTGGGTAAAGACAGCAGATTTCCTTCCCTGAAGGACATTAATGAACCAGATGGGTCCCCCCCCCCAACAATCTGATAGTTTCATGGTTACCATTACTGATACTAGCTTTTTAATTCCCGATTTATTTAATTAGCTGAATTTAAATTCCCTAGCTGTAGTGGTGGGATTTAAACTCATGTCTCTGGATCATTAGTCCAGGCCTGGATTACTAGCCCAGTGACATTACCACTATGCTACCGCTCCCCCAATGGATGACTAAGACCCACTGAGAAGATAGTTTATGACGCACCAAATGGAAGGACGGGAAGCCTAAACCCATAAGGGGGCAAGAAGGAGACAGCTTCAACAGCAAAGCCACAAAGTTGCTTCTTGCTGAGGAACTGATTTGGCTGAACCATCCCACTGGACTGGTAATTGCAATTGTGAAGAACTTTGTATACTTTTGATTGCTTGTTAAGCAAGCTGATTGGTAAACCTGTTTTTTATATATAAGCGTCCTTCACTCTTCAGATGTCAGACACCTTCCTGAACAAAAACAAAATAAGTAAGCTTTCAAACTTAAAAACGAAATACTTGACATTGAACATAAAATCTTGAGGGAAGAAACTGACCACGATCCAGTTCAAATTAGAATTACAAATGTGAACGCAGTTACATCAGATAAGGGATGAACAAACATAGGTCGCTGTGAAGAGCAATAAATAACCATTTGAACAAAGGAGTAGTGAAAAAAACAGCGAGCCTTGGTTATTTCTCAGCAACTGTTTGGTAAATATTCCATGATCCTGTGCCTCCGACCGGGGAGCTGCCCTCACAGGAAGGGGAAGGGGCTGGGGAATCGGGGCTACAATGTTGTTGCCCTCGTGCCGGCCTGCACTCCAGGAGCTAGAAATAGAAATCGGCATGGCTGCTTTATGGCTGGTTTTACCTGCAGCAGAATTTCAAATTGACTGGGATGAATTTTATTTCAAATTGTAAATATTCCCCCCTCTGTCCAATTTTGACCTCTGACCTTAAATCGGGCTGATTAAATTCCCCTTGTTTCTGATTAGCAGGAAGCAGAAGCTCCTGTAAAGTATTTCTCTGCCAAGAGTCTGCAGTTCCACAAAGTTTTGTTGATGGTAAGACGCGCTTGATAGTTTACTGCAGTGTGCCTCACTTTGAATGTTAAATTACAGCAAACCACTCAACTGAATATGTAGGAATTCAGTCAAGCCTGCAATCCACGGCTTCCTTTGAATGCACAATACTGCTATGCCACAATGTGCCAAAAACAGCATCCTAGAGATCACCCCAACCGGGCAAATGGGAACGCCTACAATTTTGGTAACATTTTATGGACCACACAGAAAATTAATGGGCGAAAGTACGTGTGCACAAGCACAGTTTAGGAACTTTGAGAATTTTTTTGTGAAATCAAATTTTTTTTGCTCCTCTCCTGAAAGTGCTGACTCCTGCTTGGATTTGGTTCAGCACCACCAGCCCTTCAGTACCTAACCTAAATGGCCATTGCTCAAGTAGCAATCTGCGTCGGTTGGCTAGTCAACGTGGAGCAATACCAGCAAGTCCAGTTGCCCACTCCCCATCATGTTTTCTTAAAATTCATTTATGGGATGTGGGCGTCGCTGGCAAGGCCGGCATTTATTGCCCATCCCTAGTTGCCCTCGAGAAGGTGGTGGTGAGCTGCCTTCTTGAAGCGCTGCAGTCCGTGTGGTGAAGGTACTCCCACAGTGCTGTTAGGTAGGGAGTTCCAGGATTTTGACCCAGCGACGATGAAGGATTGGCGATATACTTCCAAGTCAGGATAGGGTGTGACTTGGAGGGGAACTTGGAGGTGATGGTGTTCCCATGCACCTGCTGCCCTTGTCCTTTTAGGTGGAAGAGGTCGCGGGTTTGGGAGGTGCTGCCGAAGAAGCCTTGGTGAGTTGCTGCAGTGCATCTTGTAGATGGTACACACTGCAGCCATGGTACGCTGGAGGTGGAGGGAGTGAATGTTTAAGGTGGTGGATGGGGTGCCAATCAAGCAGGCTGTTTTGTCCTGGATGGTGTCGAGCTTCTTGAGTGTTGTTGGAGCTGCACTCACCCAGGCAAGTGGAGAGTATTCCATCACACTCCTTACTCGTGCCTTGTAGATGGTGGAAGAGGCAAGTGTGATGCAGCCCTGGAAACACTGACCATGGGATCGCAATATCGGTTCTTGGAGATGTCAAAAATGATGTCTTATCAGATGACAACTTTTTTCTTGTCAGAAAAAATAAGGTCCGGTTCACCAATCCTGTCAACATCATACCCGGGGATAGAGGGAGTGGGGGGAGTAAAATCTTCTCCACATGAGTGGTAAACTGGCGGAGTGGATCACCTGCCCATTATCAAGCCGCCTGGTTTTCATTCCATTGATTTCCATGGGACTTGAATTATCGAAACAAAAAAGGTAAAATTAACTTTGATCCTAAAATTGATAAAACTGAATAATGGGCTCCAGAGAGAGCTCTTTGTTCAGGCTGCATGTTTCTGTCTAAAGCATGGGACTGTTCAGGTTTCTATGCCTTGGTCTTACATATCCCAATTCTAGTTTTTGCCTAACTGGCAACCTGAAGGTCATCTTTACACAAGACTGCATCTGTGAAAAGATGACACCTGATTAACCGCATTTAAGAACTTTAAATTTAACTCCTCAAAATGCTGTATCGAAGATTAACTGGCTTTACAAAAGGTTTAGTATATCCTAACCAACACAAAAGCTAACTGCTGAGCAAATGGGAAGCATATTTCCTTGAGATGGTCAATAATGGAGTTCCCATTCCCCACCCTGAACTGGTGACTGATAATATGCCCGTCAGCCCCGGGCCAGTCATGCCACCTGAGTCAAAGAAATCCATTATTGTGGCAAACCAGCAGGATGTGATCCTGAAAGATTGGGGCGATTTTATTGAACTATCCATCAGATAGAAACATAGAAACAGAAAAATAGGAGCAGGAGTAGACCATTCGGCCCTTCGAGCCTGCTCCGCCATTCAATATAATCATGGCTGATCCTCTATCTCAATATCATATTCCTGCTCTCTCCCCCATACCCCTTGATGCCTTTTGTGTCTGGAAATCTATCTATCTCCTTCTTAAATATATTCAGTGACTTGGCCTCCACAGCCTTCTGTGGTAGAGAATTCCACAGGTTCACCACCCTCTGAGTGAAGACATTTCTCCTCATCTCAGTCCTAAATGTCCTACCCCGTATCCTGAGACTGTGACCCCTCGTTCCAGACACCCCACCCCCCCCCACCCAGCCAGGGGAAACATCCTCCCTGCATCCAGATATGCCAGCATGTGTTTGAAAACAGCATAGGGCCCAAGCAGAGGAGGACAAATACCATGCACTGCTGCCAGAGAAGGTGACCGATGAACGGCAGAGGAATCAGTTTCGTGTCAATTGCCACAAAATATCAGCGGTGGATTTACATAGAAACATAGAAGATAGGAGCAGGAGTAGGCCATTCGGCCTCTCGAGCCTGCTCCGCCATTCAATGCGATCATGGCTGATCATCCAAATTCAGTACCCTTTCCCTGCTTTCTCCCCATACCCCTTGATCCCTTTAGCCTTAAGAAATATATCCAACTCCTTCTTGAATATATTTAATGAATTGGCCTCTACTGCCTTCTGTGGTAGAGAATTCCACAGGTTCACCACTCTCTGGGTGAAGAAATTCCTCCTAATTTCTGTCCTAAATGGCTTACCCCTTATCCTTAGACTGTGACCCCTGGTTCTGGACTCCCCGACCATCGGGAACATCCTTCCTGCATCTAGTCTGTCCAGTCCTGTCAGAATTTTATAAGTTTCAATGAGATCCCCTCTCATTCTTCTAAACTCCAGCGAATACAAACCCAATCGACCCAATCTCTCCTCATACGTCATTCCTGCCATCCCAGGTATCAGTCTGGTGAATCTTCGCTGCACTCCTTCCATGGCAAGAACATCCTTCCTCAGATAAGGCGACCAAAACTGCACACAATACTCAAGATGTGGTCTCACCAAGGCCCTGTACAACTGCAGCAAGACATCCTTGTTCCTGTACTCAAACCCTCTCGCTACGAAGGCCAACATACCATTTGCCTTCTTAACTGCCTGCTGCACCTGCATGCTTACCTTCAGCGACTGGTGCACAAGGACACCCAGGTCTCGTTGCACTTCCCCTTTTCCCAATCTATTGCCGTTCAGATAATAATCTGCCTTTTCTCCTTAACGGAATTAGACCTCTTATTGACCCTCTGAAAAAATAAGAATCCGGCAGCTCGCCACAGAGGGAGAAGCTGCCTTGATCAGATATTCGATGTAGATTCGCCTAGGGAGCGAGTGTTTCTCTGTTAAAGTGTGGAGTTGTCATAAATTGTTTCTGCCTATTGGGCCTGGAGTTTCTAAAAGTAAATAAAACACAGCAAACTTTAAAAAAAATAATATTTGAACTTATCAATAGTGTGAAATTATGCTACTAAATTCTTTAAAAAGGTTAATTCTTTTGACATATTACTGTTTGAAACTTGATATTTCAAATTACATTTAAAATCCATTTGTTCGCTAATATACAATGACAGGTACGACAGACAGCAACTGTACTCATTATAAAGAGGCTTGCCAAAGAGCTGTTACTTTTACTTTCAAGAAGGCATTGAATTGGCTTGATATAGGCACCAATGTTGCTTCATCCCAATCGCCTGTCGTGAGTTGCGTCCCCACCTGAAAAGGAGGGGGTCTGTGTTCCTGCCAAGGGGTGGGCCTTTCAGTAATGGGAGGCGGGAGATGGTCGCGCTGCTGTGCCTGGAACAGCTTAAAGGGAAAACATTCTTCACTGGTCTCCTTTGTGGCTGCAAGAACTGGATGCTATATGTGTCTAACATGGTCAACAGCAGCAGGGAAAGCCCAAGGACTGCCACATTCCAGG
Organism: Somniosus microcephalus; assembly: GCF_052327205.1. Lineage (NCBI taxonomy): Eukaryota > Metazoa > Chordata > Chondrichthyes > Squaliformes > Somniosidae > Somniosus > Somniosus microcephalus. The sequence continues at coordinate 13,654,082 of NC_140999.1, forward strand.
CGGACTGCATTGATAATAACTGCAGTATGTGCAGCTGAGGAAGGCAGATCTCCTGACCTAGAGAGCCCAGCTTTTAACAAAATAAGGCTTTCAAAGTGTGACAAATAGCTTGAGTCATTAGCGACCTGCCACACGGTGACGTATGGTGGGGGGTTCCACTACCCATATATATGGGGTGCTTGTGCAATCCATCTTGAAGCATGGGGAACCTTCAGGGACATCTTCATCTCAGCCCCTCACTACAGAGGCCATAATCCCAGTCTTTGCGTCTCTCATGAATGCTCAGACTGCTGCCAGTCAGGTCTTGGTTTTCCAATCTCAGTTCCTCCAAGGGCAGGTTATCTACTCAAACTGGCTGGATTGAAAGAGCCACTGATTGGGGATTTCTCATCGTCATTGCTGCTTTGGGACCTGCTCAACAGGCCAGCAGGCACAGTGACACGGGAACCACACGGGCAGGAATGAAGTGTCGGAGGATAATAGTCTTCCCTAACCCAGTGCCAATCCAGGTCCTACTTCAAATGGCTTTCCATGTGGCAGAAAGTCGGCAGGGCCAAGGTGCTCCCACAGTGCAGAAGTGCTGCAGGAGCCTGCTTAGGAAAAGTTATCTTTTGTCAAGGTTTGCTGAACGTCTTTTGCAGATGGCAAAGGTGTGTGTGCACCAATGCATCTTCCTCTTCTTCAAGTTTCATCAGGACATCCTTCACCTGTTCTTCACAGGGCTGTTGCTCCAGGGTCTGTCTCTTTCATGGACAAGAATGCAGCAGACCATCATAATCTTTGAAACTCTGGCTGGGCTGTACTGGAGGATGCCCCAGACCTATTAAGACATGTAGCTTTAACAAGTCAATTGTGTGCTCGCTAGTACTTCTGTTGCATCTTTGTTGCTGTCGCTGGATGCCGCAGGCGGCTCATGAACCACAACTGCAGTGGGGTGACCCTGGTCACCCAGCAACTTACCCTTGACTTGCTGGTTGTCGGCAAACAATGGGGCACCGGCAGGCTGGTGTAAAATAAAAGCTTCATGACTGCTGACATAGGAGTGAGCATTCACATGAATTATTCTGTTGGCCATACACATAGGCCGCGATTTTTCTGGGCGATGTGGCTTGGGAGCAGGTCAGCTGCCTTCCGGGTTCCAGTCCCGTCCCCCAACGACGTCCGACGCACAGACACGATTTTGCATCCATTGACCTTGTTAAGCCCGCCCTGCGGGCTTGCCGGCCAATTAAGAGGAAGCCGGTGTCAGGATGACGTAAGTTGATGACGCGTCATCTGCCGGTTTTCTTAAAGGGGCCACGCACCATTTTTTTTGACAGATGGTTTTTCAGTGTTTGACAGCATTGAGGTGCTGCAAACACTGACAATCACTGTACAAAGGTGAGCCCTTGCTCCCAGGCTCTCCAGTAACTCCCTCCTTAGGCTAGAACAGATGGCAGCTGCAGGCGAGGTTACAGAAGCAATCTGTCACTGGTGAGAGACGTTCTCCCAATGAGGTGGGACTACACAAACAATTCAAAACTTGTCACCTACAGAAAAGTCTAAATACATTAAAAATGACTTTCCCAACATTTCCTTACCTCTGAAACTCACCAGTGTACCATTGGATCCTTCACACCACTTCTGCAGCTGTCATCAGTGCACAAACATTACAGTAGACCCACAGCATGACACACTTACCTGGCGTGGTGTCTGGACGTCGGGAAGCCCGCAGTAGACTTGTCAAAATTGCAAAAAGCCTCTTAACTGTCTGTTAACAACCTGTTAACAAGCAGTTAAGTGCCTATGATCCTCTTCCCGCCGCTAGGTGTTGGGTCCATGCGCAAATCGGGGACCTGACATCTGGGAAGATTGTTTGGAGGTGGGTTGACAGCGGGTTACCAACCCGCTGTCAATTTTTGTGATTTTGCCAGATGTCCCGCCTCCAAACATGCCCCCTGAGCGCTGGCAAAATTCCAGCCCAGTTGTCTATTAAGTAGAATCCCCAGTGGTTCATATATGGGGCACTGCTGTTGATTGGAGCCCGCAAATTATACGCATGCCATCAAAGACATTGGGGAAGCCTGGCACTTGAAAAAAACGAGTGCTCTCTCTTGTCTAGGGAAAAAATAATGAAATTGTTTGTTCAGACAATGCTTCATTCACCTGCTTCATGCAGCGATGCACTGCAGACTTATTGACGTCCATAAAGCTTGAGGCAAAAAACCTCAATGCAATCGTCACTTTTACTGCCACTGGCAGTGCGATGCCTACTTTGCTGCAGGTCCTCCTCGTAGCAAGTGGCACAACTCAGACGCAGCCTTCCAGGTGAATCTGAGCCGGCCAAGGCACTGCTTCTCTGCAAGGCCCAGATAATTCCTCCAGGCATGATATAGCTCAGGTAGGAGCTCTCCTCGCGTGGTGTCAAACTTCTCTGGCATCCTGCACTTCCCTCTCTTCCTCTAAGTAGAGTAAATACAGTGGGTTCCATTGCATAAGGGGAATGTTTGCAAATGATAAACATCACCCCCCCCCCCCAACAGCAATCCTCGTAATCCCTTGTTACCAGAGAGGGAAGAGCAATTTTGGCAAAAAGTTTTGGTTTTGAAGTGAGTAAGTTTGGTTTCTTGCTCACTCCAAGGGGTTGATTTTGCCAATGGGGGTGCATTGGAGGTGGGACTGCTGCTTGTCAGGTTTTAGTCCCACCTCCATCGACTTGTGGCCAACCCACGCTATTTTCCCTTGATTGACCTTGTTAAGCCCGCCGAGTGGGCTTAGCAGGTCAATTAAGGGGAAGCCGGTTACAGAGAATGTCAGCGTATGATGTTTCATCTGTCAAAAAGTTTGGCATATGAATTGTCATCGTTTGACAGCTCTGTGAAACTGTTAAACACTGACATTCTCTGTCGTTTGGTGAGTTCTTGTACTCAAGGCTCACCCAACCTCTTTTGTGAGCAGAAAGCAGATGGCTGTTGCATCGAAGAATGCAGCAACCATTCTGTCATCTCTGCCATTGGGATGCCGGAGCCTCCGCATCCCCAACGGTTGAAGCCTGCAGGAAGAAACAAAGGTCAGGAAACTTTCTCTAACACTTTTCACTCACCTCACATACTTACCTCTCCACACTTGCACCCATCGCTCACCTCCACAGCACACTTTTGGACCCCTCCGACCCCCGCCGATCCACTGCTCGCCTCGCTGACCCTGGCAGGGTTTCCCGACATCGAGAAGCCCGCACCTCTGCTGGAAAAATGGGGATAATCCTCTTAACTGCCTGTTAACTAACTGTTAACAGGCAGTTGAGTGGCTGTAATCCCCTTCCCACCTCCAGGAGATGGGACCCGGCGCGGGTCGGCTACCCGCCTCCGGGGAAGCTGGCACGGAGGCGGGTTGGGGGCGGGATGGGGCGGGATGGGCACCCACCCCCAGATTCTGCCATTTTCCCGGCAGTCCCGCCTCAAACCCGCCTCCCCAGGGCTGGCAAAATCGCGCCCTAAGAGACCAAAACAGACTGTTTCTGGCTACTCCTTTAACCTTTCTCCTTTTTCAGGTGCAGCTAGGCAAGTATAGGTGGCTGTTACACTTGACCCCCCACTTCGTGTTACCTGAGGTAAATGACGCAGAAGATGTTTAGACATCGCTTCCACATCATTTCAGCCTCATTGTCATGCGGCCGCCCGACGCTCACGTAATGCTCTCTCCCCTGCCCGTGACCTATACAGAAACGCATGTCCTGCGTAGAGTCTGAAATCACGACCAACACTCTTCAGCGACTAGCTTTAGCCATCATCATCTGCATCATTGTCACTGATAAGTTGTGAGAATCAAACGTTGGTTTCGAACCTCTGGGTTTCTCAACATTTGTTGCTTGTACCGTTGATGCTTCAGAAAGTTTGGTTGCTCTCTCTGGTATCCAGGAGCAAGCCCTAAGACATTGGACCAAACATTGCTGCTCTCAGAAACAAATCACACAGGGCCCAAGAACGGTTCTTCAACTCATCAAAGGTAGTTTGCAAAGAAATGTAGCACAAACAATCATGATAACCACATCTTGCAACCGAAACTTAGCACTGGATGGTGAGATAATTATGTATCCCAACTCAGTGATGGCATTATTGGAAAATATTACAAGGGGACAGAAATCTCTGGCTTGGGTGGCATCTTGGAGGATCAAGAGGATCTGGAGTTCAAGCTCTATTCGACCTGATCTGAAAGTTAATAGCTATAAAGCCTTCTGCCTGTCAATTTTATGTATGGTACGCTCTCACACATAGGCTCAAAGTCTGGTTAAATAGCTGCATCACTAGCTATTACCAGATTATGCTTGAGATCAGAAGCTTGACACACATCACTCGCAAGAACATCTATAATCATCAGAAGCAGTATCCCTGACCTTATCTATCAGCACCAGATTCACTGGGTCAGGCACATTCCCAGGAAACCGAATGATCAGACAATCAAAGGAAAGGAAGATTCAAGCTCCTATACCCCAAGCACACTGCAGGGCTGATCAACAACAATGATAACATCGAGGTTAGCATTTGAAGTGCCACCTTAAACCGAGTCAGAGGCAAACTGTGACTGTCTGTAGTTGACTGATGATACATCTAATTCCATTTGGATCTTTATTCCTACTCACCTCCCCTCCATCGCTCAAGGTTTCTAAACTTGTGCTGTCTTTACAACTTCGAAGTTTCAGAAATTTCAGTTGCTCTCGCTGATTTTTCAAAAGCAGTCCCTGAATTTTTGGATAATGTGTACCTTACATTGCCTTTCCCCCCTCGTCCAATTTTAAGCTCCAAATATGCTATCCTACATATTCTTTTTATTCTCTGCATCCCGATTGTGTTGAAATCAAATCATTGTACAGTTTCCTATTCTAACACATTTTGCACCACAACTTTAAAACTGTGGAATAACAACAGAAAATGCTGAAAACACTCATCGGTGGAGAGAGAAACAGAGTTAACGTTTCACGTCTGTGACCCTTCGTCAGAACTGGAAAAAGTTAGAGATGTAACAGGTTTTAAGCAGGTGCAGATGCAGGGAAAGTGGGGAGGAAAGAACAAAAGGGACGGCCTGTGATAGGGTGGAAGGCTGGAGTGATTAAATGTTGCAAATGGGGATGGCAGAATCATCAAAAGCTGCCATGTGAAAAAATAGGGGCAGAGGTTATACCCTGAAATTGTTTAACTCAGTGTTGAGTCCAGAAGGCTGTAAAGTGCCTAATAGAAAGATGAGGTGCTGTTCCTCGAGCTTATATTGATCCCTAATCGATAGATGCAACATTTAATCTCTCCTGCCTTCCACCCTATCGCAGGCTGCCCCTTTTGTTCATTCCTCCCCTCCCCACTTTCCCTGCCTCTGTACCTGCTTAAAACCTATCATATCTCTAACTTTTTCTGTTGAGTCTGTGTTTTCAAGTGCAGTTATACTGAATAACAGGACACAGACTACAGAAGTAAGTAAACAGGTCTTTAGTGATTGAGGGTCAGGGCTGAACTGAGATACGCTTTGCTCCGCAGGGTTTATATACCGGTGTGGTCACCACCGGTACTACAATGTACAGGAGCCATCAAAAAGTAGTCCATCGCCTTAAGGTATCCTCTTAAGGTAGTACAGGTTACATACACTACATTTTTCAGTTCTGACGAAGGGTCACAGACCTGAAACATTGACTCTGTTTCTCTCTCCACGGATGCAGCCTGACCTGCTGAGTGTTTCCAGCATTTTCTGTTGTTATTTCAGATTTCCAGCATCCGCAGTATTTTGCTATTATTTTAAAACTATGGAACTCTTCAACTCCCTTAGGCTGCCTTTCTTTCTACAATGCTCAAGCATTTAACATGCTATCAACTAATGACTTCTCCATGATTCACCTCATCTCTTTCTTTTCAACCTTGTAGCATTCTGCACATTTAAAAGAAAGAAATATTATTTTGGTATATTTCATGACAGTGCAGTGGTTATGTTACTGAACGGAGAACGCAAGTTCAAATCCCACCATGGCAATTTGAGAATTAAAATTCCGTTTTAAGAAATCTGGAAATAAAAACCTTGTAAAAATGACCAGATTTGTCACAAAAAACCCAACTAGTTCATTAATGTCCTTTAGGGAAGAAAACTTGCTGTCCTTGTACGGTTTGGCCTATATGTGACTTCAGTCCCACATCAACGTGGTTGACTCATAACTGCCCTCTGAACTGACCTAGAAAGCCAATTGTATTGAATCTCTACAAAGTGTAAAAAGACATTGTGAGAGCACCTTTACCACTGCTGTTCAAGAAGGTGGTCTACCACCACCTTCTCAGGGCAGCTAGGGATGGACAATAAATACCAGCCTTACCAGCGAAGCCCACATCCTGAGAAAGGACAATTTTTAAAAAACCAATGCGGAACAGTTAGAGGCAACTATAATGAGGAGCGGTGTCTCGTCTAATTGATTCTTCCCATTGTTGAGAACGTTGCATAAGACCTAATTTTAACCCAACCCTCTATTGAAGTCAATGGAGGGTCAAATCACGCAGGGGTTTAAAACAGGCATTCGGCCTGAACACACCCCATTCCCACCAGCTGGGTTAGGTTAAAATTGGGGCTATACTTTTTACTATTTACCCAACAAAGAAAGTAAAGAAAGAACTTGCATTTATATAGCGCCTTTCATGACCTCAGGATGTCCCAAAGTGCTTTACAGCCAACAAAGTAGTTTTGAAGTCTAGTTACTGTTGTAATGTAGGAAGCAAAATTAAGCAACTTGCATTCATATGGCAATGCTTTTGCACAAGAGAGCACTTTACAAGGAAGGGAGGACACCAAAAAGTTGAACAGACAGGTTTCTAAGATGTTTTAAGGAAGAAAGAGAGGTAGCATGGCAAAGTTGTTTTGGGAGAGAGTTGTGGAGAGAAGGGCATAAGGACTGAAGGATTGGCCTCTGATGGCGGAGCGGGAGAGAAAAGGAGCAGTAGACTGTGTTATGTATTATGTGTTCTCCTCCCACCTGCGGTGGCGCTGTCACTGCAGATAAATGGTTGGGTTTGTTCTCTTGGTTGGGTTTTTGTTCTCTTTGTTCTGTTCTCTCCAGAACCTTCCTTTTTTGAATAAAGTACCTCATGTTTGAATCTCTGGGTTCTGGGTCCTAATTGTGTCTAGGTAGAAAGGTACAGACACAACAAAGTGGCGACGAGGATCGGATTAATCTGCATTGCGGGAACTTTCTTGTTTTCGACTACAAAACACTCGGAACAGAGACGGGTGCAGTGAGTAAACAGAAATTAAAATTTGAAACCTGAGATGGCTACTATATTCGGAAACATCGGTGAGTTTGATGAGAATGTCGAACAATGGAGCTCATACACAGAACGATTTGAATACTTCACACAAGCAAATGACATTGGAGGGAACAAAGTAGTACCTACATTGTTAAGTGTGATGGGACCAAAGACTTTCAATCTTTTGCGTACTTTAGTGCATCCAGATAAACCAGGAACTAAAACATATAAACAACTAGTGGAAATTCTTGGAGCACATTTTTCACTGAAACCTCTGGTTATTGCTGAGAGATTTAGATTTCACAAATGGAATCAAGAGGAGGGGGAAACAGTGACTATGTTTGTTGCTGCTTTAAAAAGGTTGTCAGAACATTGCGAGTTCAAGGAGGTGCTGAATGACACCATTAGAGACAGACTCGTGTGTGGTCTGCAAAGTGCAGCCACACAGAAGCGCCTTCTTACTGAGGACAACCTTACTCTTGAAAAGGCCATTGAAGTTAGTGTCTCCATGGAGATGGCGGAAAAGGAGGCTCACCAGTTTAGTTCAACAGGGAGAGTTCACAAGGTGTCGTCTGAGCCTAAAGGTGCGCGGAACGGCACATGTTACCGTTGTGGGAAAACGGGCCATCACGCTAATGGCTGCTGGTGTACGGAGCTGGAATGCCGAAATTGTGGCAAAAAGGGTCACATTGAACGTGCCTGTAGAGGTAAAAAAAGAACAGACAGAGCTGGGAAGCATGAAAGCAAAATGTCTGTATTTGGACAAGAGAAGAAAAAGAGTGTTTATTCAGTGCAGTATGATGGAACAAGCAAAACAGAGGGGAGCGACATCTCTGAGGAGGAAGAGGTGCACATACTGACGGTTGCAGGTGGTCCAAATGGCTACTGGGTGTCACCACTGGTGGAGGGACAATCAGTGCGGATGGAGGGGGGCACAGGCGCGGCTGTGTCCCTTGTTTCAGACACTGTCTACAACAAAATGCTAAAGCATCTTACCCTTCAGCCAACAAACATTGTGCTAAAGACGTATACCGGCGAACCTGTGGCCATGAGAGGCGCCATTGAGGTGACAGTTAAATTGAACGGACAGACTGCGAAATTGCCACTCTATGTGGTAAAGGGAAATTACCCATCGCTACTGGGACCTTGAGCTTGTTGTTGACGTTGGACAACCTGCTCTGCCCTTGGAGGTTTGAGTAATCAAAATTTGTCCGCAACTGCCTGGAGTCAGAGGAGTGAAGGGTGCGAGCTGGAATAAACAATTGGAGAAGTTTACTCAGTCAGAGGGATTTTAAAAAAAAATGGGAATGAGGAGCTTGAACTCAATACTCCTGGGGAATGGTGCCCAGTCTAATAGATGAGGCCTACCAACCGAGCCACGGCTGTGGGTCGGACTCTCGTCTCTGAGTCAGAAGGTTGTGGGTTCAAGCCGCCACTCCAAAGACTTGAGCACAAAATCTAGGCTGACACTCCAGTACAGTACTGAGGGAGTGCTGCATGGTCAGAGGTGCTGTTTTTCAGATGAGACGTTAAACCGAGGCCCCATCTGATCTCTCAGGTGGATGTAAAAGATCCCATGGCACTATTTCAAAGAAGAGCAGGGGAGTTATCCCTGGTGTCCTGACCAATATTTATCCCTCAATTAACATCGCAAAAACAGATTATCTGGTCATTATCACATTGCTGTTTGTGGGAGCTTGCTGTGCGCAAAGTGGCTGCCGCGTTTCCTACATTACAACAGTGACTGCACTTCAAGAGAGTACTTCATTGGCTGTAAAGTGTTTTGGGATGTCTGGTGGTCGTGAAAGGCGCTATATAAATGCAAGTCTTTCTTTTTACAACTGACCTACTTAAAGCCACTTTTCTTCTTCGCTAGCTTTGAAATCTGGCTTGTTTTCTATGAAAACTGTGAAGAGGAAGGGTTGCATTTATTTTACAATTAGCAATGTTTCTAAAAGATTTCAGATTTAAATCTCCAGTGCTGAATTGCACAATACAGTAAATTGGACAGGCAGGAAGATAAATTGTTACTTGGATAATGAGAAATATATTTGGTACACAGTTAGTCTGTTCATTAACTTCAGGTAAATGGAATATTCATATATGCAAATATGTTACATTGCCTACATTTAATATGTTAAAATATATTAAAAATTACAGTTCAATGAAAATACTAAACAATAACAAATGTGTGAACTTCGATAAACTCTGAACATTAATTACATTGGCAGCTTGGATTCAGAAGCTCAATGGAAATCAGTCAAAAATTTGCAGATGATATCAAAATAGATGGGGAATTGAATCTGAGGAGGTAGGATGGGAAGAATAACATATGTAAGAGGGTAGAGTGAGCGCACATGGAATTTAATACCGACACATATAAAGTACTGCTCATATGAACGACAAAGGTACTCCATGAATGGTTATAAACTATATAAGATGGAGTTGGAAGAGGTCTAGTCATTGAATATATTTAAGGTGGAGATAGACGGATTTTTGAACGATAAGGGAGTCAAGGGTTATGGGGAGCGGGCAGGGAAAGTGGAGTTGAGGTCAAGATTAGATCAGCCATGATCTTATTGAATGCCGGAACAGGCTCGAGGGGCCAAATGACCTACTCCTGCTCCTACGTCTTATGTTCTTATGTTATGTTCTTATGTCTAGGCATGTTAGTAGGTTCAATACTCAACATGTCCAGTTACTGTTTTTGCAACAAAGCAAATGGAATGGGGAACTCTAGATCCAAAACAGCAGAGTACAGGTCAGGGAAAGCAACGCTGCCAGATCACACTTTGAATGTTGTGTCTAGTTCTAGTCGCTGAGAAGCAGCAGAAACATTCAAGGCCTGGAGGTGGTTCAAAAAGCCAAAAGACTGATCCCTTATGTCGAAGGGCCTAGTGTAGGTGGACTGCAGAAATCTGGGCTTTTCAACCTTGAAAGAAGGCAACCAAGACGTAATAGAGGTACATAAGCCAGCAAATGATGGAATGAAAGGCGATAAACCTAAAATATAACTTCAAACTAAACCATGACAGCAGAACAAGTAGGCCCTGGCTTAAACTAATAAAAGACAAATTTGGGACATGTCTGGAGGTTCTTCAACACAGACAGCACGGTCAGCACACGGAACAGACTTCTGGCTATGGTAGTGAAAGTGAAAATCCTGGAATCATTTAAGAAACAGTTGGAGGTGGTGGGGTGGGGGGGTAGAATTGTAGAGTATTTCTGGGCAGATGAGCTATGATGGGCTGAATGGCCTTCTTCATCCATATGCAAATTTGAAGCCCATGGAATAAAAGGGACAGTGGCAGCATGGATGTGAAATTGGCTAAGTAACAAGAAACAGAGAGTAGTGGTGAGCGGTTGTTTGTCGGACTGGAGGAAGGTATACAATGGTGTTCCCCAGGGGTCGGTACTAGGACACCTGCTTTTCTTGATATATATTAATGACTTGGACTTGGGAGTACAGGGCACTATTTCAAAATTTGCAGATGACACAAAATTTGGAAGTGTAGTGAACAGTGAGGAGGATAGTGATAGACTTCAAGAAGACACAGACAGGCTGGTGGAATGGGCGGACACGTGACAGATGAAATTTAACACGGAAAAGTGCAAAGTGATACATTTTGGTAGGAAGAATGAGGAGAGGCAATATAAACTAAAGGGTACAATCCTAAAGGGGTGTATGAACAGAGGGACCTGGGGGTATATGTGCACAAATCGTTGAAGGTGGCAGAGCAGGTTGAGAAAGCGGTTAAAAAAGCATACGGGACCCTGGGCTTCATAAATAGAAGCATAGGGCTGGATTGTACTAGCCCTGAGGAGGCGGGTTTGGAGGCGGGACTGCTGGGAAAATCCCCCAAAATGGGAGCGGGTCCCAAACCCGCTCCCAACCCGTCTCCAACCAATCTTCCTGGGAGTCAGGTCCCCGATTTGCGCAGGGACCCGACTCCTAGTGGATTATAGCCACTTAACTGCCTGTTAACAGGAAGTTAACAGGCAGTTAAGAGGCTTTTTCCAATTTTTTGACTGCTGCTGCGGGTTTCCCGACGTCAGGAAACCCCGCCAGGGTAAGTGAGGCGTGCTGTGGGTCTATTGTTATGTTGGTGTTTGGATGACAGCTGCAGAAGTGGTGTGAAGGATGCAATTGGACACTGGTTAGTATCAGAGGTAAGGATATGTTGTGAAAGTAATTTTTAATGTGGTTAGATGTTTCTGTAGGCGACAAGTTGTGAAGTGTTTGTGTAGCCTCATCTCATCGGGAGAAGTGACAGATGGCTTCTGCAATCTCAGCTGCAGCTGCCATCTGTTTTACCCTAAGGAGGGAGTAATTGGAGAGCCTGGGTACAAGGGCTCACCTTTGGACAGTGATTGTCAGTGCTTGACAGCACCTCAATGCTGTCAAACACTGTCAAATCATCTGTTAAACAAGTGTGGTGCATATGCCTTAACAAAACCGGCAGATGAAGCGTCATCAACTGTCGTCATCTGACACTGGCTTTCCCTTAATTGGCCAGCAAAAGCCCGCAGGGCGGGCTTAACAAGACCAATCAGGGCAAAATAGCGTCTGTTCATCAGACGTCGCTGGGGGCGGGACTGAAACCCAAAAACCAGCAGTCTCGCCTCGAACTCAGCCTGGAAGGTAAGACTCTGCCCATAGAGTACAAAAGCAAGGAAGTTATGATGAACCTTTATAAAACACTGGTTGGGCCTCAACTGGAGTATTGTGTCCAATTCTGGGCACCGCACTTTAGGAAGGAGGTGAAGGCCTCAGAGAGGGTACAGAAAAGATTTACGAGAATGATTCCAGGGATGAGGGACTTCAGTTATGTGGATAGACTGGAGAAGCAGGGGTTGTTCTCCTTGGAGCAGAGAAGGTTGAGAGGAGATCTGATAGAGGTATTCAAAATCATGAGGGGTCTGGACAGAGTAGTTAGAGAGAAACTGTTCCCATAGGCGGAAGGGTCGAGAACTAGAGGACACAGATTTAAGGTGATTGGCAAAAGAACCAAAGGTGACATGAGGAAAAACTTTTTTACGCAGCGAGTGGTTAGGTTCCTGGCCAGTTAAAAGGAAGCAGGTCTGATGACGTCATTTGATGGCGCGTCATCAGCCGGTTTCCTTAAAGGAGCCATGTCCAAATTTACTTTGGCAGTTCTGCTGTCAGTGTTCTACAGCATTGAGGTGCCGCAAACACTGACAAGCACAGCACAGAGGTGCATGGCTGCACCCAGGCAATGGAGGGAGTCACAGTATGCAGGGAGGTTCTCTTCTCTTCCAATGGGCAGAAGAGACCTCCCCAGGAGACCAACGCAGCCTGATTGCACAGGAGGACACAAGCAGGGATGTCATCAGGAGGACCTGGCTGCAGTGGCGCAAACCTTTCAATGATCTCAGCAGATCACGAAACATTACTGCAAAGCCACACTCAACCTCATCCTGCTGTGCCACTCATCACATCCTCATCACTCTGCCTTCCCTACCCTACTCCTGCACATCCTTACTCACACCAACTTACCTTGCACCTCCACCCATCCCTCTCTATCTACATTATCACTTCCCCATCTCACTATCCACCCCTCACACTCACCCTCATCCTAGTGCAAGCAGACCAACTAACAACACACAAGGGTGGGCACTTGGGTGTTTTCGCCAATGTTGATGTGAAGTTTCTGATGTGCTGTCAAACATTGAAATCTTTATTTTGAACACTTTGCTTTCTTTGTGTGCACCTTTGGAAGTGGCTTAGTGAGTTGCAGTGAATGGTGAGACATAAGGGTACACCCCTCCACCCGCAATGGTGACGAGTGTGAAAGGAATGGCTTGCACATTGTAGTGATGTTTTACGGTATTGGTGTGGTGTGGTGCCAACCTGGCGCATCATGTGGCAGCCAGGGTGTACAGCGTTAAGTGAAGTAAATCTGGCCATGGTGAGGCCATCCCTAGCATCCCAGGCAGCAATGTGGTCGGGTGCTGATGCCCTGTGTCCTGTGCAGCATCAGGTGATTGCGGAGAAGGCTGGTGTTGTTGTTGTTGCTGCTGGTGTGCTCGGTGATGCTGATGTTGGGGCTGATCTTGGTGGGATTCTGAGGACCAAGGTGAGATATTTTCAAGGGCACTGATGCTGATGGAATAGATGGCAGGTGAGGTCAAGATGACAGAAGCGATCTGTCAATGGTGAGAGAGGTTGTTCCAATGAGGTGGCACTGGATAGAGAGTTGGCTCCAAACACTTGCAAGCTACAGAAAGCTCAATCTGTCTTCCAAATGCAGTAACCAACAGTTTCTGAGCTTTGAAAGTGAACAGCTGTAACATGGAATAAAAACAGCAAATGCTGTAAATACTCAGCAGGTCAGGCAGCATCTGTAGAGAGAGAAACAGAGTTAATGTTTCAGGTCGATGACCTTTTGTCAGAACTGGATATGGGTCTTTCATACAACTTTGGCCGCTGTCAGGTCATGAGATAATTCAATGCTGAATCCACTCACGCCAGGGTGAGCTGGCGTGTTCCCTGAACAGCGGGTAACCCGTGGGGGAGCACGTAAAATTGAAAGGTAGGCAGAAAATAATAAATAATTGGCTGTTAACAATGCATTTAATGATGTCAATTGCTTCCCCTGCCGCTTGGTGTTGGGTCTGTTCAGTGCTGACAGACCCAACACCTGGGAGACTTGCATGGAGGTGGGATTGACAGCAGGGTTAGGACACGGACAGCCGAGTTTTGGATGGCCTCCAGTTTACGTAGGGTAGTATGTGGGAGGCCAGCCAGGAGTGCGTTGGAATAGTCAAGTCTAGAGGTAACAAAGGCATGGATGAGGGTTTCAGCTGAGGCAGAGGTGGAGAAGAGCGATGTTACGGAGGTGGAAGTAGGCGGCCTTAGTTATGCCGCGGATATGTGGTCGGAAGCTCATTTCCGGGTCAAATATGACACCAAGGTTGCAAACAGTGTGGTTCAGCCTCAGACAGATGTTAGAGAGGGGGATGGAGTCAGTGGCTAGGGAATGGAGTTTGTGGCGGGGACTGAAAACAATGGCTTCGGTCTTGCCCAATATTTAATTGGAGAAAATTTCTGCTCATCCAGTCTGCTCTGCAGCAGATTTCAAAGAGACTGTGCAGGTGAGGGAATGAAGGCAAAAAACATACTGGCACCCATACAGAGCAAAACTACCAGGAATCTGACGCTTAAAAAAAAATTGGTTGCAAATATTGTTTTTTTTTAACCACTTGATGATTAATCGTTAAACATTTGATTGAGGAGAATTTGTTTGTCAGACAAAGGACAACTTACAGAGCAGAAACTGCATTCATTGTGCAAACATAAGAATAATAGTGTGGACTGAAGAGTATGCGAAGGTTCATAGCTAACTATTAAATGACAAGAGGTCCCGTTTACAAGCCCAGAATGGGTTGTTACATTTTAGTGATGCAAATTATAGAGAGAGAGTCCGAGAGTCTCAAATGCCCACACACAAATTTTAAAAAATACCTTAAGTAGAATAAAACATTCAGTATTTGTTAACCAGAACAGTACCCTCTAAAAGAGTACTTAACTTTTTACACTTCTTTTAAGTCCAAGGACATAACAATTTAAACTCCTACTGGGATTCTTGCACAGCTTCACACCAGCCAGGAGGCATTGTATTCTGACTTACACACACACACATATATATGGTAGGTTTATGGTCATGAAGAGTCTTCACAAAGTCTTCAATTTTCTTTCAGTCTCTGCGAGGTTATAAATATTCATCATGGACTTGTTTTCTTTTTCACTCTGTGGTGCATTGTGTTTCTCCTCGTGGCCTGGGGCAATGATTTCACACTGCCGTGGGTGAGTGTTTCTGACAGGAACCAGATGTGTACAGAATTGAAATACAGGAAAAATCCGCACATGCCCAATTTATGCAACCACAGAATCCCCCCAACACAGCCTGTGGCATTCCCTTCCATTAAAATGTTTAAAGCATTTGAACTAAAACCTATAAAGTATATTGAGCGCCACCTCTAAATAAATTTCCACCCATAAAATTATCAACCCTTAAATCTTCAACTGCATTTTCCTCCCCGCCCCCCCCCCCGTTAATGACTAAATAACTGTTTCCTTGTGGAAAATCCTATTGGCACCAACTAGTTTCAATTGGCACAAACTGTATACAACATGAAGCAACTGGATTCTCAGTGCCCATGCTTGGAGAACCAAAATCAGTTAATGCTCCTCATATCATAAGTACGTTTCATCAAAAACAACTTGTATTTATATAGCACCTTTAACGTAGTAAAATGTCCCAAGGCGCTTCACAGGAGTATTATAAGACAAAAAATTTGACACTGAACTACATAAAGGGAAATTAGGGCAGGTGACCAAAAGAGGTAGGTTTTAAGGAGCATCTTAAAGGAAGAAAGAGAGGTAGAGAGGCAGAGAGGTTTAGGCAGGGAATTCCAGAGCTTAGGGCTTTGGCAACAGAAGGCACGGCCACCAATGGTTGAGCGATTATAATCAGGGGTCCTCAAGAGGGCAAAATTAGAGGAGCGCAGATATCTCGGGGGGGTTGTGGGGTTGGAGGAGATTACAGAGATAGGGAGGGGCGAGGGATTTGAAAACAAGGATGAGAATTTTGAAATCTGGGCGCTGCTTAACCGGGAGCCAATGTAGGTCAGCGAGCACAGGGGTGATGGGTGAACAGGACTTGGTGCGAGTTAGGACGCGGGCAGCCGAGTTTTGGATCATTTCAAGTTTACGTAGGGTAGAATGTGGGAGGCCAGCCAGGAGTGCATTGGAATAGTCAAGTCTAGAGGTAACAAAGGCATGGATGAGGGTTTCAGCAGCGGATGAGCTGAGGCAAGGGCGGAGACGGGTGATGTTACGGAGGTGGAAGTGGGCGGTCTTTGTTATGCTGCGGATATGTGGTCGGAAGCTCATTTCAGGGTCAAATATGACACCAAGGTTGCGAACAATGTGGTTCAGCCTCAGACAGATGTTAGAGAGAGGGATGGAGTCAGTGTCTAGGGAACGGAGTTTGTGGCGGGGACCGAAGACAATGGCTTCGGTCTTCCCAATATTTAATTGGAGAAAATTTCTACTCGGACAAGCAGTCTGACAATTTAGAAACCGTGGAGGGGTCGAGAGGCGTGGTGGAGGCAGAGCTGGGTGTTGTCAGCGTACATGTGGAAACTGACACTGTGTTTTCGAATGACGTCGCCAAGGAGCAACATGTAGATGAGAAATAGGAGGGGGCCAAGGATAGATCCTTGGGGAACACCAGAGGTAATGACATGGGAAGCCATTGCAGGTGATTCTCTGGCTATGATTAGATAGATAGGAATGGAACCAGGCGAGTGCTGTCCCACCCAGCTGGACGACGGTGGAGGAGTTGGAGAAGGATGGAGCGGTCAACCGTGTCAAAGGCTGCAGGCAAGTCAAGAAGCACAGAAATCACAGAAATCACAGAAACCCCACAGTGCAGATAGAGGCCATTTCGGCCCAGCGAGCCTGCACCGACACATATCCCACCCGATCCCCGTAACCCCAACACATATCCCACCCTATCCCTGTAACCCCACGTATTTAAGCCCCCTAACACTAAGGGTCAATTTATCATAGCCAATCAACCTAACCCGCACATCTTTGGACTGTGGGAGGAAACCGGAGCACCCGGAGGAAACCCACGCAAACACGGGTAGAATGTGCAAACTCCACACAGACAGTCACCCGAGGCCGAATTCGAACCCGGGTCCCTGGCGCTGTGAGGCAACAGTGCTAACCACTATGCCACCGTGCAGGGGATAGTTTACCTTTGTCAGTCACAAAGGGTGTCATTTGTGAATGTTTATGTGAGTAATTGACAGCAGCCACATTAATAGGAAATCAGATGAATACTTGAAGAAAAAGCAGGGAAATTGGAATAAAGTAGATAGCTCCAGTGGGAGCGCTTGGACCAGCGCAGATGCGATGAGCAAAATGGCCTCCTCCTGCACCGATAGCTTGACAACTCTAGTCAATTGTCTCATCTACTCGGCTACAAGTCAGCAAATTAATAACTGAGCACAATTTCTAAACTTAAGTTTGAATTTTATAGAGCTACGCTGGAAACCTGCTTCTACAACACAGCTTAGACAATAAAGTAAATGGAAAGAGGAGCCTTTCGAACATTATCGTTAAACAGGCAATAGGGTTTAATTACATCATTAATTTAGCAAAAGCCTTGCTATGATTCTGCTTCCGCTGACATTATATTTTTACTGATTGAGTTCATCACTGAATGGCAAGACTCTCTGTAGGTCTCAAATTCATTTCCTATCTTTGATTAAAAAAAACACATTTTTCTATTATCACCTGGGATCAAGAAGCACTTTTATCCAGAACTGTGCCTCTTTTACTTATCTTCTATAACAATGCTACAAAGCATTTATCTAAACATATAGATATCAGAAAGCTGAGGAATCCTTGGCTCCAGTTACTCAAATAATAACGGGCAACAGAATTCAACCATAGCAACCTGCAGCCAAGAGAGTTCAATTCCTAGCAACCTGCAGCCAAGAGAGTTCAACTCCTAGCAACCTGCAGCCAAGAGAGTTCAACTCCTAGCAACCTACAGCCAAGAGAGTTCAACTCATAGCAACCTACAGCCAAGAGAGTTCAACTCCTAGCAACCTACAGCCAAGAGAGTTCAACTCCTAGCAACCTGCACCCAAGAGAGTTCAACTCCTAGCAACCTGCAGCCAAGAGAGTTCAACTCCTAGCAACCTACAGCCAAGAGAGTTCAACTCCTAGCAACCTACAGCCAAGAGAGTTCAACTCATAGCAACCTGCAGCCAAGAGAGTTCAACTCCTGGCAACCTGCAGCCAAGAGAGTTCAACTCCTAGCAACCTGCAGCCAAGAGAGTTCAACTCCTAGCAACCTGCAGCCAAGAGAGTTCAACTCCTAGCAACCTGCAGCCAAGAGATTTCAACTCCTAGCAACCTGCAGCCAAGAGAGTTCAACTCATAGCAACCTGCAGCCAAGAGAGTTCAACTCCTGGCAACCTGCAGCCAAGAGAGTTCAACTCCTAGCAACCTGCAGCCAAGAGAGTTCAACTCATAGCAACCTGCAGCCAAGAGAGTTCAACTCCTAGCAACCTGCAGCCAAGAGAGTTCAACTCCTAGCAACCTACAGCCAAGAGAGTTCAACTCATAGTAACCTACAGCCAAGAGAGTTCAACTCATAGTAACCTACAGCCAAGAGAGTCCAACTCATAGTAACCTACAGCCAAGAGAGTTCAACTCATAACAACCTGCAGCCAAGAGAGTTCAACTCCTAGTAACCTACAGCCAAGAGAGTTCAACTCCTAGTAACCTACAGCCAAGAGAGTTCAACTCATAGCAACCTACAGCCAAGAGAGTTCAACTCATAGCAACCTACAGCCAAGAGAGTTCAACTCCTAGTAACCTACAGCCAAGAGAGTTCAACTCATAGCAACCTACAGCCAAGAGAGTTCAACTCCTAGTAACCTACAGCCAAGAGAGTTCAACTCATAGCAACCTACAGCCAAGAGAGTTCAACTCCTAATAACCTACAGCCAAGAGAGTTCAACTCCTAGCAACCTGCAGCCAACTGAGTCCCACTCATAACCTGGAATCAACAAAGCTGCTACAGGACGATACAACATGTTGGCTGTGAGAGGACACAGGAGACCAATGCTCTTCTGAATCTGTTGAATAAATAGGAAATTCATATGAATAAGATGGATTTGAAAGAATCATGTCTTGGGGAGTATTACAGACTGAAAAAATATTTTGTGTAGCAAGATAAATAGAAATTTCAACTGGTTTAATTATTATGAACACAGAACTGAGCTACGCAGTCATTTCCTGATTTAGAAATAACCACTTCAGATCTATTACTAAATGTATTAGTTTTCACAAATTTGAACTTTGATCCATCGAAATTCTGGATTGAGTGATCTGAAAATTGGAAATCCGATACAAATTATGAAATGGGATCTTAACTATTAAAATTTCAACTGAATCCAATCTCTGAATAATAAATCTAAAAATGTGCTATACCTATAATTTCAGCTTGCTACTTTGTACAAAACAGGGCCGTTTAACATGAAACATAAGCTTTCTTATATTTTGCTTTTGAAGTTTTAGCACTTTCATGGACTGAAGCT
Source organism: Somniosus microcephalus (assembly GCF_052327205.1). NCBI lineage: Eukaryota > Metazoa > Chordata > Chondrichthyes > Squaliformes > Somniosidae > Somniosus > Somniosus microcephalus. Next base: position 13,673,476 of record NC_140999.1, read on the forward strand.
GTAACATTTTTGAAACATTTCATGGTTGGGATTTGAACGAAGGCAAGATTAAGGCTGAGGGGTGGAAATTGGCTATAAAAAAGAAAAGAAAGACTTGCATTTCTATAGCGCCTTTCATGACCACCGGACATCCCAAAGTACTTTACAGACAATGAGGTACTTTTGAAGTGTAGTCACTGTTGTAATGTAGGAAACGCGGTAGCCAATTTGCGCACAGCAAGCTCCCACAAACAGCAATGTGATAATGACCAGATAATCTGTTTTAGTAATGTTGATTGAGGGATAAATATTGGCCTGGACACTGGGGATAACTCCCCTGCTCTTCTTTGAAATAGTGCCATGGGATCTTTTACATCCACCTGAGAGAGCAGACGGGGCCTCGGTTTAATGTTGCATCCAAACAGTGCAGCTCTCCCTCAGCACTGCCCTGGAGTGTCTGCCTAGATTTTTGTGCTCAAGTCTCTGGAGTGGGACTTGAACCCACAACCTGCTGACGCAGCGGCGAGGGTGCTACCCATTGAGCCACAGCTGACGTTTTCGAGTCCATATTTGATTGCACGCACAGAGGGCACTCCCCAACCAGGAGGCTTGAGGCTCACCTGAAATTGGGCCGCGGTCTTCATTTACTTAATTTGGACGAGCTTCCAGAGGCAGCTCGCCCGACTGCTGCATGCAATTTCGAGCTGTCTGCCTCGCCAGCAACCGCCCTCAGGTCTGTCCTGGGGGGGCGGGGGGGGCGGCGGGAGGAAGGAAGGAGAACGGGAGGGAGCACGATTGCAGGTCTGCAGCAGCCCTTGGGAAGTGCTGTGAAGCCAGGAGGAGCATTCCTACTCCTCCTGGCTCCACATCAACCGTAAAAACCAGTTACTTACCTTGGTGGTGTCAGTCGCTTGCTAGGCCACATCTATGCCTGGAAAAGAAAAGCAGAGCAGGCTGGGTGCCTGCTCCGCTCAGGGCAGTCCAAATTCTCAGAGAGGACTTAAAACAGGCATTAAGCCCCTCATTAGCATATGCAAGGGGCCAAATGCATGTTTTAGGCGGCTGCCCCGTTGCCTGAAAATCATCCGACGCCAATATGGCATTTGAATGTTTTTCAAGGGTCCTTGGGGCATAGGACATTGCCCTGAGAAAATGGTAAATTTTGTCCTTGTTTTCCACCTGGAAAATAAGGCACAACGATGACCAATCTGTACCCTTGAGGGGCAAAAATCAAGATCACAGAAAGCAGGATTGGGAGTAGAGGAAGCAAGATTAAAAGCTAGGAGTGCAATATGGGAAGGAAGGAAGGAAAGAAAGACTTGCATTTCTATAGCGCTTTTCACGACCACTGGATGTCCCAAAGCGCTTTACAGCCAATGAAGTACTTTTTGAAATATTGTAATGTAGGAATGAAAACAAGGTTTAGAAAGTGACGTTTGAGCCTGAGAGGATGTAAACTGGTGGATACTATGGAGGCTTTGATTCCGATTTGCAGGTATTACAGTAAAATTACTCTGAAGCTGCATCGTAGCTCTGACATTTACATAAGTACGAAACACACCAATTAATTCATATCAAAATGGAATCGTGAGGTTCAAAAGACCACAAATAACAAAATGGATAATCAGCAACAGCTACCAGTGAAAAAAAAACAGGAGGATAAGCCAATCAAATCTCGCTGAATACTTTTTGAAAACTTCCTTCAGCCACCACTGTATTCCCACTTGCTGAGAAAGCTATTGCTGGAAATAAGATTTGTAACATAATAAACACCCTCAAAATCTGCAAGCAAATAATGATTAAAGTTGCCCGTATAATGTTAGTAACTCTGTTTGAAATGCCTTAACAGTGTTTTCCCTCAGAGGCCTATGCCAATATGCGAAGCCTGAGCTCCACACTCCAACTCCTACCCCAACCTTTCAGCTACTGGCTCCCTCCAAGTCCTTGCTTCCCTGCTTCATCAATGACCTTCCCTCCAACATAAGGTCAGCAATGGGGATGTTTGCTGATGATTGCACAGTGTTCAGCACCATTCACAACTCCTCAGATAATGAAGCAGTCCTTGCCCGCATGCAACAAGACCCGGATGACATTCAGGCTTGGGCTGACAAGTGGCGGGTAACATTTGTGCCACAGAAGTGCCAGGCAATTGTAAAGTCTGTGAGTTGTTTAGTTAATTAATACACAGACTACCAGAGTAACTTAAAACAGGACTTTACTATTCGAAGGTCAGGGCGAATCTGCCAAATAAATCCTGACACAGCACTTATATACCGGTGTGGTCACCATCGGTATTACAGTATACAGAAGCCAACAAAGTAGTGCCACACCTAAAATAGTTCTCTTAAAGGTGAACGGTTACATACAATGGTTTTCTTAAAGGTAGACGGATACATACACTACAATCCTCCCTTTTTAGCTTACAACATACTTAGTCCCCCATTAAACATAACATATATTCAACTTCATGTAAAACAATTCACAGGTATAATCTATGCGGGAAACAGTTTACAGATTCAGTCTCTGCGGGAACAGTTCACAGATTCAGTCTCTGGTCTTGACTCGGTCCGAACAACATCTCTGTGGTGTAGCTGGTTCACATTGCTAGCGTGACTCATCCAATAGTCTTTCCCTTGACTTAACAGCTTGAACTTCCGTCCTGCTGAACCAGCAGTGCTGACTTTTACAAACAGCTGGACTGCCTTGGTAATTTTTCCTACTTGCCAACTGATTTGGCTCCCTTCGTAGGGCCCACGTACATGATCTGGTAGAAGTGATAATGATTTAGATGGTTATCACCTTCTGCTTCGTCTTTTTCTTTTCTGCTTCTTGGAGACTCTCGGGGCTCCCTTATCAGCTGCCAGCTGTAGCGCCACCATCTCCCTATGTTCCTTAGACTTTAAGTACTTCATCCTGATTTCTGCACTTTGGGAGTTTTCATCACAAGCTGGGCAGACCAAGTCCTCGTAATATTCCGTGTCACTCAACAGGTCATGGTAATATTCGGTGTCGTCCTGAACTAGTCTAGCGAGAGGGCCTGCTACTTCTTCCTTACCCAACTGGACGTTAGCCGACTGTTGTTCCCTCCCTAGACATCTTTCCTGAAGAGACTTCTTCATGCGTTCATATTCATCCCGCTCTTCCTGGGTTTCCTGCAAATCCTTCACTAATGACCTCATTTGTGATTTCAATACTTCCCCTTCCATCGGGGATTGATTGATCGGGCTATTCAATCCTTCTACTGGAGCAGCTGTTTCAACATTCTGTTGTTCACATAGACGTGATTCAGCGTACTTTTGGCATCCCAGTAAAATCTGTGTTGCAACCTCAGCTATTTCCATAACTTTTGAGAGCTCCGAACTCCTTCCCTTTGAAGATTGAAGCTCGTGTTCAGATTGTTCCCATTGCAGAGTCTTGTCCCTCAGCATATGAAGGAGTTGGCTGGCCGTTAACTCTTCCACGGGAACACTGTGGATCAGAGTCTTCTCCATTTCATCCACCTTTTCCTCCAATGCTTTCACCTTCTTTTCCTCCTGTACTTTGGCTTTCAGCGCTCGGAGAAGTTGCGCCTTGATGCTCTCTAGCTCATGTTCAGGGGCCATTCTTACAGTCTCTGTGTTTCTTACAGTTTCCTTTTCTTCCACTGAAAGGATTCCCAGTTGAATCTGTTCTTCAAGTTGTTGAACCTCGGTCATTGCCACCTCATATTTGTCTTGGGTTTCCTTCAATATTTTTATGAGTTCTTGGACAGCTTGTCTTTCATGTTCTGCCATGTCTTTCACCTCTAATTTCTCATCTATGGATGGAACTTCTACCGATGAGTCTGTCTTGGCCTTGAGCTCATCAAGAATTTCCTGCAGCCTTTGGACTTCTTGCTCATGTTCAACCTTTAGTTGCTCATATGCTTCTACTGAAACTAGCTTTTCGGAGGTTGCCAAGTTAATCCCCTCCAGGATTGTAGCCTGGGCCTGTTCATACTGTTCCTTCAACTTCTCAAACTCTGCTTGTAAGGAGTCGTAGAGAAGAACGGGAATAAAATCCTGGCTTCCTGAAGATTCCTCTTCATTTGCTCCTTCCTGCAAATATTCTAACTCCTGAACAGCATAAGGGAGATGTGATCGGTAATTGGTCACAATGGCTCTATGGTTGCTCTCTGCTTGAGCTAGCTGCTTCTGTTGTCTTTCCAGATTCTCCCATTCGGTGTCATAGAACTTTTTCATTGTTTTCATCTCTTGTTCGAGACGGTAACTCACTTGTTCTACTTGCTATCGTAATTTGAAATAAAGTTGAGTCCGAGCTCGGTGTTCGTCAGTCATGGATATGTCCGTAAACTGAACAGACTCAGAATTCTCTGTCAAACTATGTTGTCGTTGTTCGGTGGAGTTCTGTTCTGAAACTTTGTTCTTCTCTGGAGCATAAGCCTTTATGCATGCCTTCGTTCTTCCAACCTTAGTCGGCAAGTCCATTTTAGCCTTGTCTTTCATATTTGGGTTGGTCTTATCGTCATCCGTTTCAGAATCTGAGCTGATTGTCTGCACCGAGTCCTCACTCGTTATGGCTTTTAGATAGTGCCATTCCATGTCTATTTTCTTGATCCACTCCCGTCCCAGAAGTGGTGGTCCTCCCTCAGGTAGCACGTATAAGTTCATTCTTGGGTGTTCTTTACCCCCATCTCTCACCTTGGCTCTTATCTTCCCCATGGGGTATACTTTATGCCCCGTGTATGTCTGCAATACGAACTTGGTATCTCTTAAGGGTATATGTGAGAATAGCCGGTGGTAATCCCTTCGATTTATGACTGATAGAGCTGATCCAGTGTCCAACTCCATTTTCACTTGGACTCCAGCTATTTTTAGCATGACCCAGATAGTTTGTAGGTCAGCTTCCTTACTCACATTGTGAATTCTCAGACTGCCCAGCTCCTGGCCGTTTGGGTCTGAGTCCGAATTCTGTTCGTCTGAACTCTTCTCAGCCACCTTGTGTACCTTGTTGTACTTTTCCTGTGATGGCTTCCTTTGGTTGTTGGTCTTCTTCCCTGACCGGCATACCTTAGCTATGTGACCCAGTTTGCCACATTTCCTACATTCCTGGTTCTTAAACCAGCATTGGTTCTGGTCGTGTGTTGTCTTCCCACAACGATAGCATTTTGTTGTACTCGAGGTAATTTGATCCACACTGAGTGCCGCTGCCTTTAGCTGCATTTCCGCAGTTCCCTTCACTGCGGCTTCGTGCGATGCTGCAATAAGGACAGCCCTGTCAAGTGTAAGGTCGTTCTCTTCGAGTAATCGCTTTTGCGTTCCTTCCTTTGACAACCCGCACACGAACTTGTCTCGCAATGCCTCTGTCAGATTCCCTCCAAACTGGCAGTGTTTCGCTAGTCTACGCAGTTCGACCAAGTATTCTGCGTTGCTTTCGTCTTTCCTTTGCGTTCTCGCATAGAATTTGAATCGTTCCGCCAACATCAACGATGTGGGGTTCAAGTGATCCTTCAGAACAGTCACAATATCATCGAAAGTCTGATCCGCCGGTTTAGCTGGTGCTAGTAGATGCTTCAAGAGCCCGTATGTCTTCGCGCCCATCGAGTTTAGCAAGGTTATAGCTTTGTCATCTTCTTCTATTTTATTGGCCTCACAATAGATCTCAATGCGTTCCACATACGTGGCCCAGTCTTCCACCTCGGAATTAAAATCATTGATGTTACCATGCTTAGGCATCTTCCTCTCTTCCTGATAACACCACGAATTATTTCTTTAAATTTTCTTTTCTTTTTTTTTTCCAAGATGGCGGTTCCCGCGAAAATGGCGGTTTCCCGCGCTTATCTTCTCTCCCCGCCCACTTCAATGGCGGTTTCCCGCTTCTGTCTTCTTCCCCGCCTAATGGCGGCTTCCCGCGTTTCTACCCTAGCGGGAGGGGTACACTTTCCCCACGGGCGACGGCCGCTGGCTTTCAGGTTCACAGCCTGCGCGACGGCTTCAGGGCTTTCCCTTTTCTCGGCAGGGCAACCGGCGCTGGGTACACCCCATTGACGGCGAACAGTTTCAGCCGCTGGGCTGGCTCTCGGTCGGTTCCCCTTGCTCGGGCTCTGTCTCTCTCCCGCTCGCTCGGCTCTACCGGCGCTGGGTACACCCCGTTGACGGAGAACAGTTTCAGCCGCTGGACTGGCTCTCGCTCAGTTCCCCCTTGGTCGGCTCTGCCTCTCCCGCTCACTCGGCTCCCAATCGCGCCTCCCAGCCCTCTCGCAGTCCGGTGCTTCCCTCCCCGGCTGCGGCTGAGTTTACCTCTTCCCGCGCCTACGCTCCCGGTCGCAGCGCTTCGTGGCTTCGGCCGCTGCCCGGCCTTTTTCGCCGGTCGCGGTCTAGCTGTCTCACGATGCCGTTGCGTCCCCCAGCCTGTCTGTACCGCGGCTTCCTTGCTCCACGCTGCCCCAGTCTCAGCGCCTCTGGACCCGACTTCTGCCCGGCTCCTTTCCCCCTCGACCGTGGTCGAGTGCACTGCCCTTATCCTCCGGTTATTCTTTTTACTTTCCCTTACTCACAGTCACCGTGGCCGCCTTGCTTCTCGTGCTGATCGGCTCACTCCTCACCGTGGCAGAAGGGACAGTCAGTGCCTGTTGCTGATGGAAGTCTTTGGGCTAGATTTTCAGTTGATAGCGCCAGCAGTTAACGCCTTAAGAGAAGTGATTTTCGGGCGCTATGCGTGTAGCGCCCGTGCGCAGCGCAGTTTGCGCCCCGCCCCAAATTAAGTTGCCCGTTAGCGCCGGCGCAAAGTTTAGCGCCCGCCCGGATGCGCGCGCAGAAAATGACGTCACATCCTTGTGCAACGCCCTTTGTGCGCCCCGATTCCAAACTTCAGTCGGACCGCCCCATTGTGCGGCTGGCGGCCGGAGCGTTTGGAAAAAGGAACGCAGCACAACCAGCACGGGCCCCGGGGGGCGCAAATTAAAGGGGACGTGCTCGCCAGTATAAAGGCCAGCCTTTTTTCAGAAAACACTCTTGTGCAACGCATTTCTGGAGACACAACAAGGAGGATAGCTAACTGGTTTCAAGCAGCAAGAGCTCAGGTATTTTTGGACTCAGGCCAGAGCGCTGCAAGTGGCCTTTTGGAAATTTGAGTATTTGCCAGGATTTGATGGGGGTTGCATGGGGTGCCAACGCGGAGCTGCAGCTCCATGTCCGTAGGGCTCGCAGACGCATTGTGAGAGGGGCAGCCCTGGCTAGAGGCAGAGGGGGCTACAGGCGTCGGCCACGTAGGCCTTACCCAGTCAGGCTATACCGCCAGCAGCGCTCCTACCTAAACATGAGTGCCGCGCGATGTGTTAAAAGGCTCCGATTCCGAAAGGAGGTGATTGCAGAGATCTGCCACCTGCTTCGCCGAGATCTGCGGCCAAAGCTCAGGTGCAGGACGTCTCTGTCGGTGGAAGTGAAGGTGACGGTGGCATTGAACTTCTATGCCACCGGCTCCTTCCAATACGCTGCTGGGGACATAGCAAACATCTCCCAGTACGGCGCGCATCGCTGCATCCGCCAGGTGACCGAAGCACTGTTCAGAAGGAGAAGCCAATTCATCTCCTTCCCCATGGCCCTGGAGAGCCAGCATCAGCGCGCATTGGGATTTTCCAGACTCGGGGAATTCCCCTTGGTGCAGGGCGCCATTGACTGTACGCATGTGGCTTTGCGGGCCCCTCTGGAGCATGGCGAACAGTATCGCAACAGGAAGGGCTACCATTCTCTGAATGTGCAGCTGGTCTGTGACCACAAGCAGCGCATCATGGCAGTCAATGCCAGCTTCCCAGGCAGCAGCCACGATGCCTTTATCCTGCGGCAGAGTACTGTGCATGACATGTTCCAGGCACAGCCTCCCCCAAGAGGATGGCTACTCGGGGACAAAGGCTATCCTTTGTGCACCTGGCTCATGACCCCGCTCCGCGCGCCCAGGACCGCTGCTGAAGAGGCCTACAACGAGAGCCATCAAACCACCCGCAACATCATCGAGCTAACTATTGGGGTCCTCAAGCAGCGGTTCCGCTGCCTTGATCGCTCCGGAGGAGCTCTCCAGTATTCGCCGGACCGGGTCTCCCAATTTGTGGTGGTTTGCTGCATGCTACACAACCTGGCTATCCGCAGGACTCAGGCACTGCCACCTGACATTGGACCAGCACCTCAGGAGGAGGAGCAGGAGGAGCATGAGGAGGAGGAGGAGGAGGAGCAGGAGTACGTTCCCAGGAGGGAGCGACCAGGGCCATGGGCCGCACGACGCCACCTTATTACACGGTACTTCTAAGCCCCCTGTCAGGGAATGGCCAGGGGCCATGAGGGAAGATGAATGCAGCCGCTCCGCAAGCCCTCAGCTGGCGAAGCCAACAAACACTAAGAAGAACAACCATGGAGACTGCATGAATAAAGATAATTTTTTATTACACAAAAATGAAAAGCCCTTCCCACATGAATCCCCCAAAACAATAAACGGGCCCCACAAAAAGCCCAACAAACGACTCACTCCCACAAACTGGGGAGGAGTCACTCCACCTTTCTTCAAACCGGGCCTCAACGTCGGCCTAACGCAAAAAATAAGCCCTCCAACAACACAACCATGGGCAAAATAAAGATGGCCACCGCCATATAAAAGGAAAGCTGCCCACACCCTCTACTGAGTGGCCCGCGAGGGCGAGACCTTGCCCAGCCTTTTGCCTCCCCTGCCCGGCCTGCTGCTCCTTCGCAAGCTCTGCCCAGTGGCTGCTGCGAGGCTGGGGGAAGGTGCCTGAGGCTCAGATGCCCTTCCGCCAGATGCCACTGGGGGGCGGCCTACACGGCGTTTGGGCCTCGAGGGGCCGTCTGCTGAGTGGCGCACCTGAGCCTGGCCACCATCAGCTGCAGCCGCTTGCCCTTGACGCCCCAGTGGGGGAATGGCGGCGACGGATGGCGCAATGTGGGCCAGCTGGCGTCTGGGATGCGCTGGCTGGTGCTGTGGCGCGGTGGCACTCGGCCGGGCCCGCACTGCAGGATCCGCAACAATCAGCCGAGGGGCGGCTTGCTGGGATGGTCCAGCGCGGCGGCTGCCCTGGCGATGCCTGCCTGAGACAGCGCGTGTGGCAGCAGTGAGTGCCCCTGTTGTCCTGGTGTGCGCGCGCATCACATCCGCCAGGGTCTTGACGGCATCAGTCAGCATGCGGCCACTCGCGGCAGTTGCTGCCCCGAACTCGCGCACACTGGTCGCCAGCGACTCGATGGCCTCAGGCATGCGCCCCACCACGCTCATGAGCTCCGTGTGGCGCCGGTTCGAATCCTCGGCCATCTTATCCAGCTTCCGCACCTTCTCCGAGGTGAAGGTGTCCGGACTGGAGTCGCGACTCTCCCGCTGGGGAGGAGGGGGCCGAACTAAGGGACCCTTGCCACGTTGGTGGCGGCGAGTGTGCCGATCAGCAGCACTCCCCTCTGATCCTTCCCCCCTTTGGGGGGAAGGCCGCGGGCCACGCGCACGGCTCCTGGGTGGCTGGACGCCACTGGTCCCAGAAGCTGCATTGCCCTACGACAGTTCCTCCAGGCACTCGTCCAGTGAGGAGGTGTCAAGCATTTCCTCCTCTCCTGCGGGACGTGACTGTTCCCCCGATGGTCCGGCTTGCTCCTCCTCCTCCTCCTGCTCGGAGGTGCTGTCACTGGCAGCTTCAGGGTCCTGGTCGTCACCAGCTGAAAGCAGGAATGCACAAGAGTAGCTTCAGAGTGAGGAGACGGCGTCAGCGAGGGAGTTAGGACTGGTGGCATTCAGCGCATTGGTGGGACAGTGGCAAAGGAGGTAGCTCGGATGGGCCAGTGCGACGCGAGAGGGCCAAAAGGCGAGGTCCTTACCATTGCCGGGCAGTGGAGGGTCGGATACTCCGCACGCTGTGGGGACGATCACACGGGCTCCCATGAGCACACACACGTGCTCCTCCAGCCGAGTGAGCTTCTGCAGCTTGGCGCGGCCACCCCTGGCACGGGCCTGGTGATTAAAGGCTACTTTAGCCTGCAAGAGAAAGGACGGGCTGTAAGTGCGCAGTGTAGCCCTGATGTAGTGTGCACTGCCTCCCATGGTGGAATAGCTTGGCCAGAGTGAAGCCCTGATGTAGTGTGCACTGCCTCCCATGGTGGAATAACTTGGCCAAAGTGTAGAGTGCCGAATGGCCATTTGATGCTCATGACTGTCCCAATGCTGCTGGCTGAGGGCTGGCCAATAGGACTTTCAGCTCCCTTTGCCCATCATGTCAGGTGTACATGCAAGAATGAGGAGGAGACTGGAAAGGCTACTCACCTTGACAATCCTGGTCAGGTCGTTGTATTTTTTACGACATTGTTTGTGGGTCCTGGGGGCATCGCCGGTGAACGTTACCCTCTGGGCGATCTGCTTCCAGGCTTTGGTGTAGTCGTGGTGGGTTGGATTCCTCCCACTCTCTGGGAACAAGATCTTGCGCCTCACCTCCAGAGCTGTGACCATTATGTCCAGATCACCCTCTGAGAAGCGCAGGGCACGCTGACGGGCCTTCTCTGGCGTTGCCATGACTCCCTGGGGCTGAGCAGCAGTGTTGAGGCCTCTTTGCAAGGCTGCAGTGTGCAGGGCGTGGCAGCAGACCAATTCGTCCCTTCCCCCTTTAAGAGCTGGTCGGCGCCACGGGGTCTGCTGTCAGTCCAAAAATGACCGCACCCGCGCTGCGCCCCGCCTGGGCGCTATCCCTCTGGACCGCCGGCTTAGCGCCTAAAGATAGTAGTGGAACGCCTCTTTTAGCGCTCCACCAACCTCTTAGGGCGAAGCCACTGAATTCCCGGCAACGGGGCGCTACTTTGGGGCGGGCGCTAACTTCGGGCGGGCGCTAAGGTTAGCGCCCCAAAACTGCCTATACTGAAAATCTAGCCCTTTGTCTCTAACTTCTTCTTCCTTTCTAGTTCTGCAGCCTCGAGTTTTCTCCCAGCAGAACGACGAGGGCGGTTGCCTCTTCTCGACGCTCGTTAACTGCTTCGGAAGTATTGTTGCCGCAGGGTACGATCGGACTCGTCGCCACTGTAAAGCCTGTGAGTTGTTTAGTTAATTAATACACAGACTACCAGAGTAACTTAAAACAGGACTTTACTATTCGAAGGTCAGGGCGAATCTGCCAAATAAATCCTGACACAGCACTTATATACCGGTGTGGTCACCGTCGGTATTACAGTATACAGAAGCCAACAAAGTAGTGCCACACCTAAAATAGTTCTCTTAAAGGTGAACGGTTACATACAATGGTTTTCTTAAAGGTAGACGGATACATACACTACAGCAATGACTATCTCCAACAACCGAGAGTCTAACCACCATCGCTTGACATTCAACGGCATTACCATCGCCGAATCCCCCACCATCAACATCCTGGGGGTCACCATTGACCAGAAACTTAACTGGACCAGCCACGTAAATACTGTGGCAACAAGAGCAGGTCAGAGGTTAGGTATTCTGCGGCGAGTGTCTCACCTCCTCACTCCCCAAAGCCTTTCCACCATCTGCAAGGCACAAGTAAGGAGTGTGATGGAATAATCTCCACTTGCCTGGATGAGTGCAGCTCCAACAACACTCAAGAAGCTCGACACCATCCAGGACAAAGCAACCCGCTTGATTGGCACCCCATCCACCACCTTAAACATTCACCCCCTCCACCACCGTGGCTGCAGTGTGTACCATCTACAAGATACACTGCAGCAACTCGCCAAGGCTTCTTCAGCGGCACCTCCCAATCTACTCAATATGTTGCCTCCCATCTTCCTGCAAACCCTTGGCCGGGAGTGTCCAACATTTTGGAGTGGGGGAGGGGGGCAGTTCCATGCACCACAATCTGCACATGACTTAGCAATGAACAGCTCATTACCCAGTAATTTATACTCTCGACTTTTGAGGCACAGAATTATTACAATGCAAACATTCATGACTCTGTGATGCCAATACTTGCAGTTCACGTGGGTCCTCCTGTGATTGTTTTCTTAACATTCACAATTGAGAAATCCAGACAAAAAAGAAAGCAGAACGTTTCATTTCCCATTTGACTCGAAAACACCTAACGAAAATACACACAGGATTTGAGCGTGTTGCCAAGAGTGTGTACTGTTCTCCATCCCGACTCACGTAAAAAATATCAGATTCCCCTATGTAAAAAACATGAAACTCACCCCATTCACAAAAAATCCAACCTCCCCGCACATAAACTTACAGACCACCATATAAATAAGGGCGATAGCAAAATACTGCGGATGCTGGAAATCCGAAATGACAACAAAAACGCTGGAAAAACTCCGCAGGCCAGGGCAGCATCCGTGGAGAGAGAAACAGAGTTAACGTTTCAGGTCGATGACCCTTCGTTCTGACGAAGGGTCACCGACCTGAAACCTTGACTCTGTTTCTCTCTCCACGGATGCTGCCCTGGCCTGCTGAGTTTTTCCAGCGTTTTCTGTTGTTATATAAATAAGGGCCCTGTGTGTAAGCTTGGAGCTCAAGGTTAAAGCGACAATTCAGGCAGCGGGGACCGTGAAGATTTCACAGAGGATTCTGGACAGGAGCTCGATTTTTCCCCCCTCGTCGTTTGGTTCTGTCCTTTTTTTTTTACTTATTCGTTCACGGGATGTGGGCGTCGCTGGCAAGGCCGGCATTTATTGCCCATTCCCTAATTGCCCCTCGAGGAGGCGGTGGGGGTGTTGGCCCTTTGCTGTTGGCCTCCCATCAACCTCAGCGCCCTACAGAGTGTGCTGGACAACAACTCGTTGTCCAACAAATTCCTCTCGCCCTACACGTTACAAACTTTTAAAAAGCAGCGTGTGGCATCATCTAGCCACAGCTTCTTGATTTACCACCACTTTTTGCCCATGGCTCTTCGCTTCGGTCTCTCAATAAAGGGGGTGTGTAGGACACCAGGTACGCAGGAGCGCTCACTTCTGCCACTAATATTTGCTAAGCTACCTTGTCTCTTGGAAGGCAGTTGAAACATCTGGTTGGCGTTTTCTGATTTCTAGCTAATTTAATCTTTGATCTTGTTGGCATTAAGTTACTGGAAATTAATCACAGCATGCAGAAAATTTTCTCCAAAAATATGTCTGGAGTTCTCGATACATAAAAAACTGAGAGCCTGGTGTAATTTAGTTTTATCTAGCATTAATAATCAAGCTAGGATTTGTTTGGAATCCCAAATATAATACCTGCAAGTTAATGGGCATCCTGTTAATGAGAATGTTCATTTGAGGAGAACAGTTGCTTAAGTACCAATTAATTCCCCATACATTTCACAGTGTTAGCTTAATAGGAATAAATGTGAAAAGGGAATGTTTGCTCACCACGGGGGTGTTACTATTAATGAATTTCTATTGTACTATTCATTTTCTGCACCACAATAGAAAGGCACTGATGCAGTTTGATAATGGCCTTCTTCGCAGATTCGGTCATTTTCAAATCTGGTTTTGATAGAGATAAAGAGAATCTTGACCTTGAGATCCCACGAAGCCTGGCCTTGTGCTTTCTATGTATTCCCCAGAGATGATGATGCCAACAGGGCCGATTTCCCGCCCAACAGATCTCTACCAATTGCAGAAATTGTGCGGGGGGTAGGGGATGGCAAATTGAGCGGGTTGTGCTTCCACCAAGTTCCCATCGAGAAAGCGCCCTGCTACAATTTGCGTTGAGGCTGTGCACCAGTGTATTTCACACCCATTCATTATGAGCAATAGCCTAATTGAACACGGGTGCAGCATGCAAAATGAGGAAAGGGTCCTTCTTTGTTACTCGGGCGAAAGCTTGGGTTGAAGTTCTTCCCAGTGGGACTTCCGCCCGTGAAAACCAGGCTGTAAAAGGCAAGGGAGTTAACTTTCACTTTTGCTGGTGGCAGAAAACTGGCGGCACCAGATCGGCCGCCTGTCACACACCCCCCATGAAATCGAGGGAAAAGAAAAACTGGCAGTTTCTATAATGAGCATCAAACCCGCAACGTTGGTTTTGTGTTCCAGCAGTAAGTCGAAAGTTACCCCTAAGCTGTTTAATGTCCCAATTTACAGGGACAGAGGGGAACTTTTTTCTAAGTACTCTTTTCAAATCTTTCTTAATCTTCCAGCTAATGTTTAGCGTATTAATGCACTTTGTTTTTATTTCATCACTGATGATGACTATTGTTTTATATTTTGCGAATAACATTTACAATAAACATTTAATAATTCATTTATTTAGCAGCTGTTATGTATATGACTTTAAACTTCTCAGTTAATAATTCCTGAATTTTCCATGTTTTTTCTTAAGTCAAACCATGATGGGAATCTTTCTATGAGATAATGGGGGAGAAATTGGGTGAGTAGCGCCACCTATTAGCGCCTAAAGAGGCAGTCCGTGGCTGTAGCGCCACTGGCTGCGCCTCCCGCGATATTCAGCAGGAGCGCTAATGGTGGCGTTAGCCATTTGCGCTGCGCTGCCACCGATGACGTCATCGGTGTGCGCAATGCCCCATTCGCGCCCCGTTCGCGATATTTGGTAACGAACGCCGCAGTTGCGCCGTTCGCTACCCGCGCCCGGTTCACGGGGCCTTACTGTGCCGGCAGCGGCGCAAGTTAAGGTGGAGGTGCGGGGCGGCTGCCTTTTTCGGCGGCCGCCGGCCAGCACCTCCGTCCCCGGCCTCCTAACACCCCCCCCGCGGCATTGCTGGCTGTTTCCCGAGAGCCCAGCACTTCTCCTTGGTGCCGGGCTCATTTGCCAGCACTCGCGAGCGGAGATCGCGCTGTTGCAGGCACCTCCCCCTTAACAGTGGGAGGAAGGCCTGCAGTACCGCAGCGTGCCGTGCCGCAGCGTGTGGCGCTGCGGCACGTTGCGCTGTGATATTCAGTTTCAGTGCCCTAAGAGGGACGCGGAGCGCCTCGAGCCTCACCCCGTGTCCCTCGAGGGGCAATGAAACTGAATATCTGACGATCGCTAAAGCCTCGAACGCTGCACTAAATCCTGCGCTCAGGCGACTTTTGCGCCACTTTGGTACCCCAACCCAATTTCTAGGCCAATGAGAGAAGCAACAGAAGCCTTGTTACCAACGTCACAGAGGAAATGATGGTACCAAAATTCTTTCCAGCGGTTTTATAAAACAGGTCGATCCTCAAGGAAGATGGGAACTGTAAAGGATCTCTGGCCATAACGTTCTTACCACCGCAGGCTGTACCACGGCATCCAAACTGGAAGCTGTGGTGTATGTAACCTGTTCCACCTTAAGAGAACTTAAGCCTGTTCCACCTTAAGAGATGTACTACTTTCTCTGGCTGCTGTATACGTAATACCGGTGGTATATAAGTACTGTGTAGTGATATTGTATTTAGTATAGTCCTGACCTCCAACTAGTAAAGACCTGTTGAACTTTATTCTTGTAGTCTGTGTCAGTACTTAATCTTAATACAACTGGAACACACAGACTTAACAGTGGCGACGAGTCCGATTCTTACCCTGCGGCAGTTTATATCCACGGCGGCTTCGTCCACAGAACGGGCGTCGAAGAGAGGCATCCACCCTCATCACCCTGCTGGAAGGCACGTCGCACGGCAGGCATCGAGAACCCGGAGTGCAGAAGACATCCTGAACTCG
The DNA here is from genome assembly GCF_052327205.1 of Somniosus microcephalus. Lineage (NCBI taxonomy): Eukaryota > Metazoa > Chordata > Chondrichthyes > Squaliformes > Somniosidae > Somniosus > Somniosus microcephalus. Next base: position 13,689,043 of record NC_140999.1, read on the forward strand.
AAGCCTCCATCAGCGGCAGTCAGCTATCTTCTTTCTACCTTGGTGGTGGGTAAGCCGGTCAGCGACGCGAGCTGAAAGTCGGCTGCGTTGGCTGTACAGATGGGGGGAGGAAGACGGAGGAATAAGGGCGGTGAGATCGATCGCGACCGGAGATAAGGGCCGGGCCGCATTCGGGCCGAAAGGCGCAGCGCGGGGACATCGATCGCGGCTGGTGATAAGGGCCGGGCCGCTTTCAGGCCAAAAAGGCGCAGCGTCTGGGGCGACTGAAGGCGCGAGAGCCGCGGTGAAGGCGAACGCAGCCGGTGCTAATAACCGGGCTGCAAGAAGGGCTGCGAAGCGCGACATCAGGGAAGCGCGAATGCCCGAGGGAGCCGCGGTGAAGCGGAGGCAGCGTCGGGGGAGTTACTAACCGCTGGGAAAGGGGAGCAGCAGCGGCACGCCAAACGCCATTGCAGCCAGTGGGTGAAGACCGCCAAGCGCGGGAAAACTGCCATTTTGTAGGCGGAGGACGAAGACAAGAGCGGGAAGCCTGCTTCTCCATATGGTATTGGGGCAGTACTCTCACACAAGTTGCCAAATGGCACGGAAAGGCCTGTCGCGTTTGCATCCAGATCATTGACCTCCGCTGAGCGCAACTATGCGCAGATCGATAGGGAGGCTCTCAGCCTTGTATGGGGAGTGAAGAAGTTTAATCATTACCTGCAGGGCCAAAAATTCACACTTCTGACAGACCATCAGCCGTTGGTATCCATTTTTAACCCTAAGAAGGGTGTTTCGGCGATGACAGCACAGCGACTCCAGAGATGGTCCCTTTTCCTAGGGGCACATCAATATCAAATAGAATTCAAAGGTACAAAGCAGCATGGCAATGCTGATGGGCTGTCGCGCCTGCCACTACCTGAAGCAGAAGAGACGACGAAAGTTGACCCTGTTGAGTTATTTCATTCGACCATCATCGAGTGTTTACCAGTCACCAATGCAAGTATTGAAAGAGAAACCAGGAACGACCCGACACTGTCCCGAGTTTACGAGGTGACAGTGAAGGGATGGTCAACACATGGTGATCCTCTGTTACCGGCATTCTCGGCAAGGCGAGACCAGCTGTCCGTCTGCCATGGTACTTTGATGTACGGGACAAGAGTGATTATTCCTCCCAAGTTACGGGAAAGAGTTCTAAAGGAACTGCACGAAGGTCATCTGGGGGGAGTTAAGATGAAAAGTCTTGCTAGGGCTTATGTATGGTGACCGGGCATTGACCAACAGATAGAGGAGTTGACAAAAAGCTGCGCTGGGTGCCAAAAGGTGCAAAATGCACCTCCGATCGCACTGCTACACCCATGGGAATGGCCTTCAGCCCCATGGCAACGCGTACATATTGACTTTGCTGGTCCATTCATGGACTCCATGTTCCTAATTGCGGTGGATGCACATTCCAAATGGCCAGAAGTGATCAAGATGAATACCACTACTTCAGAAAAGACAATTGCGGTGTTAAGAACAATATTCGCAAGGAACGGATTGCCAGAACAGATATGTTCGGACAACGGACCACAGTTCGTGTCGGAAGAATTCCAAAAATTCTTAAAGAAGAATGGGGTGAAACATTATACCTCTGCCCCATATCATCCGGTGACAAACGGGTTGGCCGAGAGATTTGTCCAAACATTCAAAAAGGCAATAAAGGCCATGAACGATGATCAGATTCCGTTACAACACAAGGTGGACAATTTCCTAATGGCATATCGAAACGCCGCTCATGCAGTGACTAACCAAAGTCCTGCCATGATGTTTTATAACAGGAGGTTGCGGTCCAGGTTGGACTTGTTAAAACCAAATGTGCAGAGGGAAGTGGAAAACAAACAGTTTCGGCATATTAATAACAAGTCCACTCGAAGTTTCGACGTAGGACAACCAGTGTTGGCAAGGGGCTATGGAAACGAAAAATGGCAGTCCGGAACAATTCGGGCCAGACAAGGACCTCTGATGTACACAGTAGATATTGGTAACAATGTGATAAGGCGTCATGCGGATCAACTGGTGGAATCAAGAGCAAGGGTCGAACCCATGGTTGCGACAGAGACAACTGTGGAAGACGTTAATGAACCTGAAGCATCTACCTCGGCAGGGACTGTACCTGATGATGACGTCCAATACATAGGAAACCAACAAGAAGAGTCACCTCAGCAACAAGAATCAGAGACCACTGAAAGGCGTTATCCAAACCGAATCAGAAGGCCTCCTGAGAGACTGAACCTTTGAACTGTTTATACCTGAAGTTATATATGTATATATGTTATTATGTTATGTTAAATGGGGATATGACTGTTAAGCTAAAAAGGGAGGATTGTGGTGTATGTAACCTGTTCCACCTTAAGAGAACTTAAGCCTGTTCCACCTTAAGAGATGTACTACTTTCTCTGGCTGCTGTATACGTAATACCGGTGGTGACCACCGGTATATAAGTACTGTGTAGTGATATTGTATTTAGTATAGTCCTGACCTCCAACTAGTAAAGACCTGTTGAACTTTATTCTTGTAGTCTGTGTCAGTAATTCATCTTAATACAACTGGAACACACAGACTTAACAGAAGCTACACCAAGTGCCGTGCCCTCTGGCAAGTCATCGTTACCTTACACACTTTGAAAGCATCCCAATCACAGTATCTCATTCTCCAAGTGGGTGAAATGAGGCATGGCAAGGAGATCAGCAGGCACCGCAGCCGGATTGACCACACCTGCCAAGATTCCACTCACCATATCCAAAGGCCTTGGTATACCTATTTGGCAATGACCATGGAGAGCTGGCTCCACAGGCAGTCAGTTAGTGCAGAGCTGTACCACCTACTGCAAGGACACCTGCAGCAACCTGCATCGCAGGGTTGGCATTGTCATTGGTAAACAAGGTTACCAGCGCACTCAACTCTTTTTGGCTTCATCTCCTTCCAATCTAGCATAGGCATCTTCTGCACTATTAGGCAATGTGCTGCCCACAGATGTTTGAAACACCAGACTGACTTATCAGTCAGCACATTAACAATTAGGAAAGCAAATGATATGTTGGCCTTTATTACAAGAGGATTTGAGTATAAGAGTAAAGAAGACTTACTGCAATTATATAGGGCCTTGGTGAGACCACACCTGGAATATTGTGTACAGTTTTGGTCTCCTTACCTAAGGAAGGATATACTTGCCAAAGAGAAAGTGCAACGAAGGTTCACCAGACTGGTTCCTGGGATGGGGGGATTGTCCTACGAGGACAGATTGAGTAGACTAGGCCCATATTCTCTAGAGTTTAGAAGAATGAGAGGTGATCTCATTGAAACATACAAAATTCTTACAGGGCTTGACAGGGTAGATGCTGAGAGGCTGTTTCCCCTGGCTGGGGAGTCTACAACCAGGAGTCACAGTCTCAGAATAAGGGGTCAGCCATTTAGGGCTGAGATGAGGAGAAATTTCTTCACTCAGAGGGTGGTGAATCTTTGGAATTCTCTACCCCAGAGGACTGTGGAGGCTCAGTCATTGAGTATATTCAAAACAGAGATTGATAGATTTTTGAATATTAAGGGAATCAAGAGCTATGGGGATAGTGCAGGAAAGTGGAGATGAGGTAGAAGATCAGCCATGATTATATTGAATGGCGGAGCAGGCTCAAAGAGCCAAATGGCCGACTCCTGCTCCTATTTCTTATGTTCTTATGTTCTTATTTCATCTCCTTTCCTACTGACTAGTGACAGGAACGTGACACAGCTGCCCATTGTCATTGCACTGCTGCACCTCTGTTACCACCACTTGCTTCTCTTCGCCTCTTCCTTATCACCTACCCAGTGCTACCTCCTCAAGGTCACAACTACATTCCCTGGATGTGTAGCCATGCTGGTGTTTGCAAAGGTCAATGAGAGGGATGTAGGATGATGGGAGGTGCTGTCTTGTCCTAATACGTTGCCGGTGTTTGCAGAATGCTCATTGACGCCTATGATGACAGGAGACTGACTAATGTTATACTGCTAATCAGACAAAAATTGACACCAAGCCAAAGAAGGGGACATTAGGACAGGTGACTAAAAGCCTGGTCTAAGAGGTAGGTTTTATGGAGCGTCTTAAAAGAGGAGAGAGAGGTGGAGAGGCAGAAAGGTTTGGGGAGGGAATTCCAGAGCTTAGGGCCTAAACGGCTGAAGGCACGGCCGCCAATGGTGGGGCAAAGAAAGTGGAGGGTGTGCATGAGGCCAGAGTTGGAGAAACGCAGCATTCTTGGAAGCTTGTAGCACTTGAGTAGATTGTAAGAATTTCTATTTCATCATATTGTAGGAACGGAGGTTCCTAGCTGAAGAATTGAGATCGACGCAGAGAATCCAAAACAATAAAATTTAATGAACAAATGAAGTTAAACAGTAAACTGCTGGATACAATGCAAATAGGTCTGGTCTGGTTGAAAACCTCTCTAGAACTGCTAAAAGGTTCCGAGCACTGACGTCATGACGTCATCACGTTCTTCCCGCCGTTGGGGGATCACGTGACGGGCGTTATGACGTCATCACGCGGAGTAAAGGAAAGAAACCATAGTACAGTTAACAGATACATTAAAGATGCAGCCCCCGGTTGCACTACATTGCTGTTAAAGGAATTATAAACAATTGTCCTGAATCCCCTGGTGGCTCCGCCACATACGCCCCCCCAGAATTGTCTTTCACAGAAAAGGTAAGACGAGAAGGGGGTCTGACTGCTCTAATTTGGCCCCTAGCTGCTCAAACTCCCTCAGCAGAACCTCCTTCCTTGTCCTATCTATGTCGTTGGTAAGGGCTAAAGGGGTGGGGGGAGCTAAACACGATCAAAATCACGAAGGAAGTGGTACTCGGTAAAATAATGGGACTCAAGACGGATAAATCACCTGGACCTGATGGCTTACATCCTAGGGTCTTGAGGGAAGTGGCGGTAGGGATTGTGGATGCATTGGTAATAATTTTCCAAAACTCCCTGGACTCGGCAAAGGTCCCGGCAGACTGGAAAACTGCTAATGTAACACCCTTATTTAAAAAGGGCAGTAGACAGAAGGCTGGAAACTATAGACCGGTTAGCCTAACATCTGTGGTAGGTAAAATTTTGGAGTCCATTATTAAGGAGACAGTAACAGGACATTTGGATAATCATAATTTAATAGGACAAAGTCAGCATGGTTTTATGAAGGGGAAGTCATGTTTGACAAATTTGCTGGAGTTCTTTGAGGAAGTAACATATAGGGTGGATAAAGGGGAACCAGTGGACGTAGTGTATTTAGACTTCCAAAAGGCATTTGACAAGGTGCCACACAGAAGATTATTGCTTAAGATAAAAAATCACGGGATTGGGGGTAATATTCTGGCATGGATAGAGGATTGGCTATCTAACAGAAGGCAGAGAGTTGGGATAAATGGTTCATTCTCAGACTGGCAATCAGTAACTAGTGGTGTTCCGCAGGGGTCAGTGCTGGGTCGCCAACTCTTTACAATCTATATTAACGATTTGGAGGAGGGGACCGAGTGTAACATATCAAAGTTTGCAGATGATACTAAGATGGGAGGGAAAGTAGTGAGTGAGGAGGACATAAAAAACCTGCAAGGGGACATAGACAGGCTAAGTAAGTGGCAGAGATTTGGCAGATGGAATACAATACTGGAAAGTGTGAGGTTATGCACTTTGGCAGGAAAAATCGTAGAGCAAGTTATTATCTTAATGGCAAGAAACTGGAAAGTACTGAAGTACAAAGGGATCTGGGGGTCCTGGTGCACGAAACTCAAAAGGTTAGTATGCAGGTGCAGCAAGTGATTAAGAAGGCCAATGGAATGTTGGCTTTCATTGTTAGGGGGATAGAATATAAAAATAGGGAGGTATTGCTTCAGTTGTACAAGGTATTGGTGAGACCGCACCTGGAATACTGCGTACAGTTTTGGTGTCCATACTTAAGAAAGGACATACTTGCTCTCGAGTCAGTACAAAGAAGGTTCACTCGGTTAATCCCGGGGATGAGGGGATTGTGGAAGTGTAAATAAAATGGCCAACAATCTAGCTAACAAAATGGCTTCGCAAATGGCTTCGCATAGGAATGAATTGCACAAAGTAATAATAGATGTTTTTAGTTTCGAAAAGGGAGTAAAAGAGGAATTTCAGCTTTGCTAAATGCAAGCAAAGCAGAACTGGCAGTTTGCCAACTGAGGTAAGAAGGAAGAGGGACATCTGCACGTAGACCTGTGGTTTAGTATTAAGGAACAATAAAGGTCACGAGGGCTTAACTGCTAGGTAGAAGATTGAATCACTACAGGATATGGTTAACTAGCTATTGTACGGTATCCAATCACAATTCGGCACCTCAGAAAGGCATACGCTGCGGTGAGACAAGATAGGAGCTTGTGGTCCAGGTGGTTAGACTGGTAGGGATAAGAAGCAGAAGTGAAAGAATAGGCTTTGTTTAATAATAGTTGTTTTGTTAAGAAATTAGTGTTGCTGAACTAATGATGTAATGGCCACGTGATTATCTGGAACTTGTTTACTCCAATGTATAAATATGAGCCTCTTGTAAACGTTCGCTGGAGGTGCGATATCAATATCATTGATTGTATTGCTCTCCCCTTGTGACAAGTAAAAATACAAGTGTTGTTTGCCAGTTACCGTGAGTCTGAGTCTTACTCGAACTTCGACAGGATGGACATATGAGGAGAGGTTGAGTAGATTGGGACTCTACTCATTGGCGTTCAGAAGAATGAGAGGCGATCTTATTGAAACATATAAGATTGTGAAGGGGTTGGATCGGGTGGATGCGGGGAGGATGTTCCCGATGATGGGTGAAACTAGAACTAGGGGGCATAATCTTAGAATAAGGGGCTGCTCTTTCAAAACTGAGATGAGGAGGAACTACTTCACTCAGAGGGTGGTAGGTCCATGGAATATGCTGCCCCAAAAAGCTGTAGAAGCTACATCATTACATAAATTTAAAACAGAAATAGACAGTTTCCTAGAAGTAAAGGGAATTAAGGGTTACGGGGAGCGGGCAGGAATTTGGACATGAGTCTAGGTTCGGATCGGTCATGGCCCTGTGGGTAGCGGAGCGGGCCCAGGGGCCGTGTAGCCTGATCCTGCTCCTATTTCGTGTGTCTAATTCTGTTAGATTCAGGAGATGGTTCTGTGATAGTGGATTGGCGGTTAGGATCAGATCAGCCATGATCTTATTGAATGGCGGAGCAGGCTCGAGGGGCCGATTGGCCTACTCCTGCTCCTATTTCTTATGTTCTTATGTTCTTATGACGAGTCTGTCCGACCGACTGCGATACTCTGGCAACTGGAACGGAGCGCTAGAAGACAAACTGGCAGTTGGCTGTGGTTGGGATGGTGCCGCAGGCATAGGAGAAGAAGTGGCTGGCTGTGGCTGTACTGGACCGACGGTCGACGGTGGACGCCCACGACGAGGCGGTTGAGCGGTGACGACTGGCTCGCTCAGATCCAGATGAGCCGGTTTTAACCGGTCGATGGAGATGTGGTCAGGCTTACCGCCGACGTCGACTGTGAAAGACTTGTCACCTGACGAGGTGACGCGGAACGGACCAGTGTAAGGCGGTTTGAGCGGGTCTCTGTGAGCATCTTGATGAATGAAAACGTATTCGGCACTCTTAAGCTCCACCGGGACATGGGAGCGCTGCAGGTCGTGCTGAGACGTAGGCACTGGGATGAAATTCTTAGCCGCCTCTTGGTGGCTGACGAGCTGCTGAGCTGCGGACCAGGTTCCGTGTGAGGAGGAAGAAAATCGCCAGGAACTCTGAGTGGTTGGCCGTAAACCAGTTCTGCAGAAGAAGATTGCAGGTCATCCTTAGGAGCCGTGCGAAGAACCAGCAGTACCCAAGGGAGCCTGTCCACCCAACCAGTCCCACGAAGACTAGCACGCAGTGCAGCTTTAAGGGACCTGTGAAATCTCTCACACAGACCGTTTGCCTGTGGATGATAGGCGGTGGTGTGATGAAGCTTGGTACCCAAACCCTGAGCCACAGCATTCCAAAGTTCCGAGGTAAATTGAGGTCCTCGGTCGGAGGAGATGTCGGCCGGTACCCCGAACCGAGCCACCCATGACGAGATGAAGGCTCTGGAAACATCCGCCGCTGTGGTGGCAACCAAAGGAATTGCCTCTGGCCACCGGGTGGTGCGGTCTACCACGGTGAGGAGATGCGTGAAACCACGAGAAGAAGGGAGCGGGCCAACCAGGTCCACGTGAACATGGTCGAAGCGACGCTCTGGAACTGGAAAAGTGGCCACTGGAGCCTTAACATGGTGTTGGATTTTGGACTTCTGGCAACTCACGCAGGTATTGGTCCAGTCACGGACGTCGAGATGCATGCCTTTCCAGACGAACTTCTTTGCCATGAGTTGTTGTGAAGCCCTCACACCAGGGTGCGGCAAACCGTGGATTGCGTCGAAAACTCTCCTGCGCCATTCGACTGGTACAATTGGTCGGGGGACTCCCATCGAGATGTCGCAAAGGAGTGTGGTCCCTGCGGCCTGAAAACTGACATCAGCCACTTGTAAGCTGGAAGGTGTGGTCCGGTACGCCTGCACTTCAGGGTCTGCCATCTGTTCTTCTGCCAAACCAACATAGTCGATTCCCAGGTGGACTGCGTGGACCGGGGCGCGGGAGAGACAATCCGCCACCAGGTTGTCCTTGCCAGACGCACGTTGTATGTCTGTTGTAAATTCTGATATGAACGTAAGATGACGTTGTTGCCGAGCCGACCATGGTTCCGCTGTCTTGGCCAATGCAAACGTAAGTGGCTTGTGGTCTACGAAAGCCGTGAATGGGCGTCCTTCCAGTAAGAAGCGAAAATGGCGGATGGCCAGGAATAGTGCCAACAACTCCCTATCAAAGGTACTGTATTTGCGTTCATTTTTTCACAATTGGCGGCTGAAGAAAGCCAGCGGTTGCCACGTGCCATTGACCAATTGCTCCTGCACTGCCCCGATGGCATAGTCAGATGCATCTGTGGTAAGGGCGATGGTTGCACCTGGAAGAGGATGTGCTAACATGGTCGCATCAGCCAAAGCGTCCTTAGTGTTGAGGAACGCCTGGTCCATCTGGGATGTCCAGCCGATGGGGTCTTTACCCGATTTACCTTTTGGAGCCTCGTACAACGGTTGCATTAACAGGGCCGCCTTGGGGATGAAACGATGATAAAAATTGACCATCGCCAGGAATTCCTGGAGAGCCCTGACGGTCTGAGGATGCGGGAACGAGGTAACTGCCTCCACCTTCGTAGCCAGTGGAACGGCGCCTTCTGAGGTGATTCTGTGTCCCAGAAAATCAATGCTTTGTAAGCCAAACTGGCACTTGGCCGGGTTGATAATAAGGCCATGCTGGCTGAGATGAGAAAAAAGGGTACGCAAGTGCGTAATGTGCTCTTTCTTGCTGGTACTGGCGATGAGGATGTCATCGAGGAAAACAAAGATGAACGGCAGATCGCGCAACACAGATTCCATGAGACGCTGGAAGGCTTGCGCTGCGTTCTTCAACCCAAACGGCATACGAAGGAACTCAAAGAGCCCGAAAGGCGTGATGACAGCGGTTTTGGGGACGTCCTGAGGATGAACGGGCACTTGATGATACTCCCGGACAAAGTCTACTTTGGAAAAGATGGAATTCCCTGCCAGGTGGGCCGAAAAATCCTGTATGTGAGGAATCAGGTACCGATCTGGAGTAGTAGCTTCATTCAGGCGTCTGTAGTCACCGCATGGTCGCCATCCGCCGCCTGGTTTAGGAACGATGTGTAATGGTGAAGACCAAGGACTATTCGATCGTCGAATAATTCCCAGGCGCTCCATGGTATGGAACTCCGCCTTTGCGGCTGCGAGTTTACCGGGTTCCAGCCTTCGAGCCCGTGCATAAACTGGGGATCCTGTCGTGGTAATGTGGTGCGCCACACCGTGCCTCGCGACTGAAGAAGAAAAAGTGGGCCTGGTGAGCTCCGGAAACTCACCGAGAAGACGAGAGAACTCATCTGGAGATGGGACTGCACAGGCAACTGACCAAGACACAGCGGTGCTGCGGTGGCAGGGGACCGAATGAAAGGTGGCCGCGTTGATTAACTGGCAGTGCCGGACGGCGACGAGAAAACCATTGGCGCAAAAAAATCTGCCCCCAGGATGGCCTGTGAGACTTTCGCCGTGATGAACTCCCAAACAAAATGCTGGCCACCAAAACGCAACTGGACCCTACACTTTCCGAACGTGCGGATGGCCGCACCATTGGCTGCCTCGAGGGAGGGACCGTGACCGCCGGATTGAAGATCGAGCTTCGACGCTGGTAGGATACTGCACTGGGAGCCAGTATCACAGAGAAAACGTCGACCTGACAGGGAGTCTGTGATATAAAGGAGTTTCCCTGCGGAACCGACGGTCATCGCAACTCCGCCGTGTCCCTCAGGCCCTGTCGCCCTTCTCAGAAACCGCTGGTTTGAGGTAGGTTTTTTTGGGGGGAAAAACTGCAGGGAGGATGGCAGCATCGGGCTTTCGCGCCAAAACGAGCGTGGTATGCACACCAGCCTGCTGGCAGAGGAGTCGGCTTCACTCTTGTGGGGGATGGGCGCCTCGTGGCCGCACAACATTGTTGTGTGACGGTGAAAATTTTATCCGCTTCTGCAGCGAGTTCAGCACAGTCCATGATCGCGGAATTGGCCAAGGCCGCCTGTACTGGCTCTGGCAACTGGCAGAGAAACAACTCCCGGAACAGAAAACATTCCGATTCCGAGCCCAAGAGCGTGAGCATCTGACTCATGAGCTCTGATGGCTTTGAGTCCCCGAGGCTGGGCATGGAGATAAGTCTGCAAGCACGCTACGACTTGGACAGACCGAAAACCTGCAGTAACTGTGTTTTTAAAGCTTCGTACTTGCCATCGGCCGGAGGACTCCCGAGGAGGCTGATGACCCGCGAGGCCGTGGCGCTGTCGAGGGCGGAGACCACGTAATAATAATGGGTCGAATCCGCTACTACTCCCCGGATTGCAAATTGGGCTTCCGCCTGGAAAAACCATGCGGCTGGTTGTTGCTCCCAAAATTGCGGCAGTTTGAGGGTGACGGCGTTCGTGTCCATGATGTAACTTCAACGAAAATTGTTCGAAGAAATCGGGGTCACCAATGTAGGAACGGAGGTTCCTTGCTGAAGAATTGAGATCAACGCAGAGAATCCAAAACAATAAAATTTAATGAACAAACGAAGTTCAACAGTAAACTGCTGGATACAATGCAAATAGGTCTGGTCTGGAACTGCTAGAAGGTTCCGAGCACTGACGTCATCACGTCATCACGTTCTTCCCGCCATTGGAGGATCACATGATGGGCAGCATGACGTCATCACGCGGAGTAAAGGAAAGAAGCCATAGCACAGTTAACAGATACATTAAAGGTGCAGCCCTCGGTTGCACTACATTGCTGTTAAAGGAATTATAAACAATTGTCCTGAATCCCCTGGTGGCTCTGCCACATAATCACAATTTTATCACTCAAAGCAAATGATCTTTTAACAGTGTTCATTTAACAGAATATTAGAGGACACCCAAAGTTTATATTCACAGTCTCTCACTTCAGAACTGGCTCATTAATATTCGCACAGCATCCAGTTGACAGGAACATATGTTTACATTTCTCTGCATGCAAGTAATCATTAAACACATTTTTCTCTGTATCGCTTTCTTTAACATATGGTATGAATGGAATACATTATGATGAATGATGGAATATGATTTTTATTCTACTGGAGGCTCTGACCATATCTTGGGGAGAACATTTCTCCTCAGCTGAGATCAGCTGACTCCGCATGGCGTGGTACCCAGTCAGTATAGCTCAGTTCCGCCGCGGGCAGCGAATATAGAAGTTGAGCGACTCGGGGAGCACCTAATCCAGTTTCAACTGATTATTGCACTGTGCAGCATTCTGGGACTGAGGGCAGATAGCATATTTAGTACAGACCTGTTGCAACCTGATTATTTTTTTTGTTCTTGGGGTGTTGGTAATACTGGCAAGGCCGCATTTATTGCCCATTCCTGGTTGTCCCGAGATGGTGGTGCTGGGCCTTCTTTTTGAACTGCCGGTAGCATCTGAGCGGTTTACTGGGCCACTGCAAAGGCACCAAAGGGGAAAAATTTGGTTGGTTAGCGCCTCCCGTTAGCGCCTCCGGAGGGCGCTAACGGAGCGCTAGCAACTTGGCGCCCGAGCGCGGCGATTTTAGCGCCGCTTGCGAAATTGACCAGTCGTTTTGTGGCGGCGCTAAACACTACCGTACGATCTCCTGCGCCTGCAGATCGTGACGTCAGTCAAGCGTGCAACGCTCCAGTAACGTCCCAGACTGGATATTGAGTCGTGCCCCCTGCCTTAGCGCCTGCCGCTAGGAAGGACAGGTAGAGGGGAACGTTTTCAAGTTGGGAAGGGGCTGGGGGAGCGCTATTTAAAGGCGGGCGCTTCCTGCCTTTTCTTGTCGGCAAAATTTTTGGTTTTAACGCTGTCCTAAAGAGTTTTGGCCCTCAGCAACACTTTTGAGGTTCCTAAGTGCCGAGCTCTTTCCCTGGGCCTATCCATTAGTGCCTCCAACACAATTGCTTTTGAGGTCTCTCCAGGCCGAGATTCAAGGCTGCAATGAGCAGGGTGTGGCTGGCCAGCAAGATGGCCCCTCCCCTTTAAGAACTGGACGGCGCCAGTCTGTCTGGCTTCCATGGTAATTGGCATCGCCTGAGCTTCGGTAGCGTTCTGACGTAGCGCGTCACTCCCCGGCATTAGCACCGTAAGAGAGGTGTGTAACGCCTGATTTAACACTCAAATCAACTCCATGGGTGATAGAGGTGAATTTTGCAGTCGGAGGCCATAATTAGCGCAGGGCGCGAAACTTTGCGCCCAGCCGATATTAGCGCCCCAAAATGGGCAATACCGAATTTGTCCCCCCCAAGAGTCAATCGTTTAGCATTTAGCTGGAGTCACATGTAGGCCAGACCAGATGGGGGTGACAGGTCCTCTTCACTGAAGAATGTTAGTGAATCCATTGGGTTTTTACAACACTCTGGCAGTCATTTTTTTTTCTAAATTCCCTAATTCTATTGTAATAAAAATATATATAGCCTATTTGTCACAGGGAGCAAGTAGGTCTTGTATAAAAGAAATGTAAAAGACAGTCTGCAAGGTGAAGTAGTGGCAGCAGAATATTAAGTCAATGGTTTTTATTTCTCTGATTGAAAACAATGGGGAGCATCTGCAAAAGTTAGTCTTCAAAGCGCAACATGCTACAGGAAACTCTTTGGTATCCGGCACCGACGGGACTGGCGTGGTGCCGGTTTATCAAAAAGTCCGGATTACAGAGAGGTACAGTTGAAAGGTACGAGAGCTCCGTACACAGCAACAAATCCAGGCTTCCCTGTTGCTTAGCAACTTGTGCAGGAACTCCGGCCACATCCAAATGTCCCTGTTGCTTAGCAACAAGTGTAGGAGCCCCGATTGCATAGCCACAGATCCAGGAACTGCCAATAATATGAAGTAAAACTTACCTGAACCTACTCCTGAATTTTGCCGGTTAACAGAGATTTTCGTTTATTAGGTGCTGGTAAATCGAGAGTTTCCTGTATTCTGCTACCCTCCTAGTCGCCTGTTGCTTACATATTTATGGCACCAAACATAACACCACAGAGGGCGGTGGAGGCCAGTTCATTAAATATATTCAAGAAAGAGTTGGATATATTTCTTAAGGCTAAAGGGATCAAGGGATATGGGGAGAAGGCAGGGACAGGGTACTGAATTTGAATGATCAGCCATGATCTCATTGAATGGTGGAGCAGGCTCGAAGGGCCGAATGGCCTACTCCTGCTCCTATCTTCTATGTTTCTATGTTTGGCTATCACTGCTGCGGCTGGGTTATTACATTCCCTATCCCTACCCACAGTGAGGACGTTTCTCAGTCTATCGGTGGAATAAAGCTGTCATTGGTTGGGCAAGCATGGCATTTCCAATTCAGAAACCAAAACAGGTTTTACTAGTTCTACTGCTGATTCTTTTAAGATTCACTAAATTTTGTTCCCATAGCAACATCAGCAGCGCTCTGGATTCGCTCAAAACAACAACAGAAATTATGAGATGATAAAACTCAGCGAGTGATCTTGCTATTTTAAATCCTTCAATTTTGCTCTTTGGGAGATTTTTCGTATCAGGATACACAACCTTGCCATAAAAAGGAATGCACTATCTGACAAAATGACAACCATCATCAGCATCGTTCAAATGCTGGGTCGATCAAATAAAGAAAGAACTTACATTTATATAGCAACTTTCACATCCTCAGAACACCCCGACGCACTTTGCAGCCAATTAATTTTGAAATGTGGTTAGTATTGTTTTGCAGATATATATACAGCAGCCAACTGACACAATAGATCCCACAGACCGCAATCAGATCAATGACCAGTTAATCTGCCTTTGGTGGTGGAGGCATTTTTTTCCCCATTCATTCCGGGACCAAGGTCTCACTGGCAAAGCGACGTCCGTTGCCTACTCCTAGTTACCCTGGTGATGGTGGGCCTTCGCTATGAACTGCTGCAGTCCTTATGTTGATGCTGCTTCCACAATAATGTCAGTTAGGGAATTCCAGGATTTTCACCCAGTGCTAATTCAGGAATGGTGACAGATGTTCAAATCGGGATGGTGTGTGACTTGGAGGAGAACATGGCTCCAGACAGGTTAAAGGTTCTCCTTACAGCCATTTGCTGCACCCGCTGAAACAGAGGAGTTTATATGTTAATATGTTAACATCCTGGGGGTTACCATTGACCAGAAACTTAACTGGACCAGCCACATAAATACTGTGGCAACAAGAGCAGGTCAGAGGTTAGATATTCTGCGGCGAGTGTCTCACCTCCTCACTCCACAAAGCCTTTCCACCATCTACAAGGCACAAGTAAGGAGTGTGATGGAATACTCTCCACTTGCCTGGATGAGTGCAGCTCCAACAACACTCAAGAAGCTCGACACCATCCAGGATAAAGCAGCCCGCTTCATCAGCACCCGATCCACCACCTTAAACATTCACTCCCTCCACCACCGGTGTACCGTGGCTGCAGTGTGTGCCATCTACAAGATGCACTGCAGCAACTCGCCAAGGCTTCTTCGGCAGCACCTCCCAAACCCGCGACCTCTTCCACCTAGAAGGACAAGGGCAGCAGGCGCATGGGAACAAGGATGTCTTGCTACAGTTGTACAGGGCCTTGGTGAGACAACACCTTGAGTATTGTGTGCAGTTTTGGTCGCCTTACCTGAGGAAGGACGTTCTTGCCATGAAAGGAGTGCAGCGAAGATTCACCAGGCTGATACCTGAGATGGCAGGAATGACGTATGAGGAGAGATTGTGTCGATTGGGCTTATACTCACTGGAGTTTAGAAGATTGAGAGGGGATCTCATCGAAACCTATAAAATTCTGTCAGGCCTGGACAGACTGGATGCAGGAAGGATGTTTCTGATGGCCGGGGAGTCCAGAACCAGGGGTCATAGTCTAAGGATAAGGGCAAATGTAAGAAGTCACACAACACCAGGTTATAGTCCAACACCTTTATTTGAAATCACAAGCTTTCGGAGCGCTGCTCCTTTGTCACCTGACGAAGGAGCAGCGCTCCGAAAGCTTGTGATTTCAAATAAAGCTGTTGGACTATAACCTGGTGCTGTGTGACTTCTTACATTTGTCCACCCCAGTCCAACTCCGGCATCTCCACACCAAGGATAAGGGGTAAGCCATTTAGGACTGAAATGAGGAGGAATTTCTTCACCCAGAGAGTGGTGAACCTGTGGAATTCTCTGCCACAGAGGGCGGTGGAGGCCAGTTCATTAAATATATTCAAGAAAGAGTTGGATATATTTCTTAAGGCTAAAGGGATCAAGGGATATGGGGAGAAGGCAGGGACAGGGTACTGAATTTGGATGATCAGCCATGATCTCATTGAATGGCGAAGCAGTCTCGAAGGGCCGAATGGCCTACTCCTGCTCCTATCTTCTATGTTTCTATGTTACCACCACCTCCAAGTTCCCCTCCAAGTCACACACCATCCTGACTTGGAATTATATCGCCGATCCTTCACCGTCGCTGGGTCAAAATCCTGGAACTCCCTACTTAACAGCACTGTGGGTGTACCTTCACCACACGGACTGCAGCAGTTCAAGAAGGCGGCTCACCACCACCTTCTCAAGGGCAACTAGGGATGGGCAACAAATGCTGGCCTTGCCAGCGACGCCCAGATCCCATAAACGAATAAAAAAATTTTTTTTTAATGAGCTGGACACCGGGGATAATTTGTTAGCTTAGCTCAGCCTTCCGACGAACATCCATACCTATTCTCATTGGGATGACCTATTCATTGGAGTCCATCATACAGTGTCTGCCAAAAATTGACTTGTGTGTGTGTGTGTGTGTGTGTAGTGGAGAGAGGGAAGGTTGCTAGTTTTATTGATAGGCCTATTGGTGAATCACTGAACGGGTAAGAAGTCCAAGGAACAGCCCACCCATTTCCTATGTTCAGATTTAACAAGAAGGAGGGAGAAATATATGTTCATCATCAGTTAGTCGGGATGGGCTGCTGAGAGAAAGGCAAGAAACGCCTAGGTAGTTTATTGAAAACTAGTCCCAACCAAGTTTATGTAAACCATGAAATAAAAACAGAAAATGCTGGAAATACTCAGCAAGTCAGGCAGCATCTGTGGAGAGAGAAACGGAGTTAACGTTTCAGGTCAATGACCCTTCGTCAGAACTGGAAAACGTTGGAGATGGAACAGGTTTTTAAGCAAGTGTAGGGGCAGGGAGAGGGGGAGGGGAGGAAAGAACAAAAGGGAAGGTCTGTGATGGGATGGAAGGCAGGAGAGATTAAGAGACAAAAGGGATGATGGTGCAAGGCAAAAGGAGATGGTAATGGGACAACTTAAGAAACAAAAGATGACTCTAGATGAAGTGTAAATGGCACTGGCAGAATGATCGACAGCTGCCATGTGAGAGAGAAAAAATAAATAAATTTGTAAACCATGGTCTGTTTCAATGCTAAGATCAAGTGCATTAAGTCCATGAACTGGGACACGGCAGCATGGTTTGTTATTTTACCTATTCACAAGGAAGAGTTTGAAGTTAAACGAAGTAAGTGATTTTTGATTATAACTGTCACTGTGTATGTTCACTTGTCATCTGTAAAATAAAGCAGCTTAACACTTGGGTCTGACCTCATCTCCTTTCAGTCTGCATACTGCAAGATTGGAAAACGGCATGTGTGAAAGACACAATATCTAGTTTGGATCACACGAGGGTCCCGCTGATATGCCTTCCCCTCGTAACCCCCCCCCCCGCAGCAACCGGGTTGCATTGTCATATCATTAGATATCCGGATTACAGGCACACTCCTGAACATAAGATGCAGGGGGCCATTTATGAGAGAATATCCAAGACAGAACCAAAATTTGTAACAGTGCTGATGGGCACTTAGGACGGGTGCCTCTACGGGTGTGGCCTGCCCAGTCTGAATATTAAAATGACCCCATCCCTGGGATTTGAAGTAGGTCAACGTCATTATCGGTAGACAGCCAGAAGTCCTATACCGGTGATGGAGCAGGGGCCCTAGAATGTCGGACCCCGTGTTTAAAAGAGTTCACAGTTCACATTGAAGTGCCCACTTCTGGATGCTTTAATGGACAATAACAACATTTCACCCCAACCAACATATAGATAGTTTTGTAACAGTTTAACTTGTATTGTAGCAGAAGATTAACTGGCGTACGACAACCTGAGTGCAAAGTACGTACGAGCATACGAACAATGACGGACAGGTAAAGACCTTCTGGTCCATCGAGTCTGTCCCACAGAATTGCGATACCTTGTGTATCACAGCATATACACTCCACCCCACCTGGAACCATGTGATCTCCTGGGAGTGGCAAAAATCCAGATAAAAAACCCAGGCCAATTTGGGGGAAAAGAAATCTGGGAAATTCCTCTTCGACCCATCAATAAAGGCACATTCGCCTTGCGAATTTACCCTGAATCTTCCATTCAAGTGGCTGCTTTAATTTCTGTACCAGTATAACCTGTTAAAGCTTTAATAAATTGATTGGGGTAGACTGCTGGCAAAAACCCCATGTATTAATGAGTATAAGTATCAGAAAGAAACGTACAGTCACCAAAACAAGAAAAGGCAAAGAAACACTGTAACTTCTCTTCTCACAGCTAATGACTGAGGCCTTTCTTCCACTGACAAGCAGTCAGTTTTACACCAAGATCATCACCAGGACCACAACATATATTTAGAAATGAAATTTAGGATTGTGTAAAATTGGTTGGATTTGCTGTCATTTTCCATTAAATACTATTGTGTGATCTTCCGCATGTTACAGTTTAATGGCTGACTGCCAGGGCTCTCACGGTAACTGTGATGGTTTCTTGGAGGCCAAGTTAAGGCGAGATAATTTATCATCTCTGCACCTGACAGCTTGTCGACAGTAGTTAGGCTCAGCTTTAAATAGCAGGTCTCTATCACTCTCATTACACATTATTGTCCACGCTGGTTCTGCAGTAACAGGCGTGCTATGAAGAAGAGCGACTTTGGCTGCACTACAAGACCAGGGAAAAGGGCACATGCAAAGTCGGTACTTTACATAACCAGAACTAGACATGTCGCTTGTATCGGACAAGTTCAGCCGTTCCAACCTTTTAAGCAGAATGAGCTTATTTCAAGTTGCGGATGGTGGGCTGGTACAGTACATTGGTGCTCCAGTGATCTCTGTCATAGGGTGGCAGGATGTTGGTTGTTCCCTGAAGGGGGAAAAAAAATATTGTATTTATATAGCACCTTATCACATCGCTGAGAAATGTTCCTAAACGCTTCACCTATCATTACTTTGAAGTGCGGCTACCATGTTATGCCAGTGAACATGGCAGCCATTTTGCACATGGTAAGGTCCCGCAAACAGAAATGAGATGAATGGCCAATGAATCTATTCTTGGTGGTGTTTGGTTGAGGGAATAATGTTGTGCGAGACACCGAGGGAACTGTCTGCTCTTCTCTGAATTATACCATGGGATCGCTAACATCCACGTGAACCTTTGGCACAAACAGACGCAGCATTTATTTAATAGCTCATGAAAAGACATTACCTCCGACAATGAAGCGTCCTCTGTACTGCACTGGAGTATCAGTGTTAAAGTAGCAGCCTAAATTATGGGCTCAGTTTCTTTTGATTGTTTCTAAAGTGGAATCTTCAAACTTTTATATGACTCTTTAGCCCTGATCATGACTAGGGCAGGTCTTCCAAGCGAAGGGGAGGGGTTGTGGTCGGGAAACCCCGAAGTCCAGGTTTCCCCGCACGCGGGGGAGTTTTAACTTCTTTTCCCAGCAGGTTCCCCGCCCGGAGCCAGCCTGATTGACAAAGCAGCAATAAGCCATGGTTAATATGGTATTCTATGATGGATTTTCTGGTGTTATTTCTGTGCAGTTTTTCTGCCATATATTGGATAACTGGAGTACTCAGATACTCACATCCAAAATGGTCAGTGTTTTGTAAAACAGAAGTCAGGAATAATTGTTGATGTTTTGATTTGTACCTGTTTCAGTATTCTTTGTAATAAAAAGAAGAGGTGCCTTTCAGGACGTCCCAAAGTGCTTTACTGCTGATAAAGTACTTTTGCAGTATAGTCACTGTTGTAATGCAAGAAACACAGCAGCCAATTTGCGCACAGCAAGGCCCCACAATGTGACAATGACACAATGGCCCAGAAATTCGTGTCGGGGGCTTCCCGCAGGTGCAAGCCCCCGACCTACACTTACCTAGCGCACCGGCAGTTGAGGCCTGGGCCTGCGTGGATTTCCTGTCTGTGGCCCGGTCCAGCTCCCGGCACGCTGTGCTTGCGTGATCCAGCGGCGTAGTTAGTGCGATGCGTCCGCTGGGATCACGTGAGCCATGGCCAACCAATCGGAGGAGGGAAAATCCCATTCATGAGATTGACAGAAAGAACTGTCAAACTTATGAAAACTCCGGCCCCCAAAACAGTATTTAACCTTAAAATAAATTTTTTTTTAAATCACACTTTTAAAATAAACTATAAATAACATTAAATAACTATTTTAAACAATAATTTAAATTTTTGAAAAAAATAATTTTATAAAAAAACGGGGCTAAAAATAAACCTGTGGAAAAAATGTTCTAATTTTAATTAATTGACCACTTACCTTTTAAAATGAAGTCCTTACGCCTGGTTTTTAAATGTGTAAAATGTAGAGGCCTTCATGCATGGAAAAACCTGTAAAAACAAAGGAAGTTCAACGCGCACGTGCAGACTCCCGCGCGCACGCGTTGGACCTCTGAACCCCTTCGTTCAGAGGATCGGAAATGCCAGTTTCCCGCGCATGCGTAGTGCATGCAAGAAACCGGCACTTCCACCGGGTCCACGCATGAGTACTCCATGCTTACTCACGCGTTGGGACCCGAATTTCCGGGCCATTGTTTTTTGTTATGTTGGTTGAGGGATAAAGATTGGCCAGGACACCAGGGAGAACTCCCCTGCTCTTATTCAAAATAGTGGCCGTGGGATCTTTTACGTCCACCCGGGGGAGCAGACGGGGCCTCGGTTCAACGAGACACCTCCGATGGTGCAGCGCTCCCTCAGCACGGCTCTGGAGTGGGACTTGAACCCACAACCTTCAGCAACTCAGAGAGGCGAGATTGCGGCCCACTGAGCCACAGCTGACACCTTAATACAAGACTCAATGGAAAGAAATAACGTTATTAAAGTTTAAAAATATCAAATAAGGCAGCATTTAGCAGTTAAGCCTCTGGTTACAAAGCCTCCTCTTCAGTTTCTGACTAGAGCATTTATAAACACAATGGGATCATTTTGACTTTGGGTGAGACTGTAAAATGGGCGATTTCAATTCAGCCGCCCGTCATACATCTCTCTTGATTGAAGTCAATGCAAATGAAAATGGGGAAAGAATTAAATATTGGGAAGACCGAAGCCATTGTCTTCGGTCCCCGCCACAAACTCCGTTCCCCAGCCACTGACTCCATCCCTCTCCCCAACATCTGTCTGAGGCTGAACCACACTGTTCACAACCTTGGTGTCATATTTGACCCTGAAATGAGCTTCCGACCACACATCCGCGGCATAACTAAGACCATGTAGCGGTTCGTGTAGATCGCCACTAAATAAGAGAGTTTGACTTCGACGAACTATTAACAAGTTGTTTATTTACAGGAACAGGCTAATTACAGCAGGTAAGATAGCAGGTAAGGTGGCTGACTGTAGGAGCACCGTGGTGTAGGTCTTGTCCCAGCAGGGACTCCACGAGGACTGAGTTCGCAGTCCTGTGGGGAGCGTGATGACGTCATCGCGTTTGTGTTGTGACGTCATCACGTTGTTCGCGTTTCCTGCGCTTAGGGCATCACGTGATGCGCGTCGTTGCGTCGCTGGCCATTGAGGCCGAAGTCGGGAGGCCGGGCTGTGCCGGTGCTTGCCGCGGGAGCGGAAGATCGCGTCGCTCCCGTCGGCTGGCCGTTGAGGCCAAAGACGCTAGGCCGGGCTGTGCCGGTGCTTGCCGCGGGAGCGGAAGATTGCGTCGCTCCTGTCGGCTGGCCGTTGAGGCCGAAGACGCTAGGCCGGGCTGTGCCGGCGCACGCACATCACGTTGTACGTGACGTGACGTCAGCGCGCTAGGGCGCGTCTTAAAGGGGCAATGGCCCCAACAGGTAAGTTGAAAGGGCAACGGCCCCAAAAGGTAAGTTAAAGGGAATTATGTGTCTCAATGTAAGGGACAACCAGTGGTACCGCCACATAGGCCCCCCCAGAATTCGCTTTAACGAAAGTCCAAGGATGAGATGGTCTGACGAGCTGGTGGTCACGGCGGTCATGCTGTCTCGACTTGGTAGGCGAGGTATGAAGATGCTGCTCGTGAGCGGATCCTTACGCGCGTCGTGGCGAATAAAACGTATCCGTCAGGCGAAGGACCGTGGAGACGTGCGAAACAGCAGGCCTTGTCAGAGTGACGGGCAGGTTGGGCGGACGCGGGCGATGTCTCCGTTGATGGGTGAGCGAAACCTTCGGGAGGCTGGAACGCACGGAACGGTGCGTGCCATAGTGCTACGACGTGAACACAACGGAGGGTGAAGAGTTGCTGCGTTGATCAGTGATCGGTGAGGCTAGCAACTTTCACGTGGCTGATCGCGGCCGCAGGATGCCCGTTGGACCCGTCCTCGATGTGTGCAGCTTCAGTAGACGTTTGCGTTTGTTAAAGGGAAAACTGGAGAAAGGGCGGCAATGGTCCAGGTTGTTGTTGCTTTCAGGAGGGGTAACTCTGCCTGGAGGGCGTCAACACTTGTAACAGTTGTAGATTTAGGAGAAAACAGCCGGGAGGGCGGCACGCTTTTTGTTCACGCCGAATTGTGTAGTAGGTAACACAACCAGCAGGCTGAAGGGCTGGTGCGTCGTCGGCGGGGAAAGAGTCGTTGGTGTTCACGAGGGATGGGTTCTCATGGTTCGCGAGGGATGGGTCCTCGTGCGCGAGGAGTGCGTCCTCGTGTTTTGCGGGGGTGAGTCCTCGTGGTATCACCGCGGGGCGCGCTCCGATCTTGTGGGCCCGAACATGCTGTACCCCGCGCTTGGAGAGATGTATACTTGCTGTTGCTTTGGACGTGGAGGCGGACGATCCGTGTGGCGGTAGAAGAGTCGAATACGGAGACCGTGAGCACGTGCGTGGTCTGTGCCGCATCGATGTTCTCGGCGAACAGGGCTTCTACCTTCATAAAGCACGAGGGAGACCGTGGCTCCCTGGATTGCGGTAGCGACAGCAGAACGGCTGATGCTTCCATAGCGTGCTTCGTTTGTGAAAGACGTTCACAAACCCACCAATTGTAGCGCTGGTGGATGATGGTTGCCGTTGGCCGTGCTCTACCTCTGTGAAATCGTCCGTGAAAAACGGGCTCACCTCCAAGCTGCGCTTCCATTGCGAATACGTACGCAAAGACGGGGTCGCTTTTGGTGGAATCGGTGTTAGGCGGTTGCTGTTCCGTGGTTGTTCGTCGGTTGTGCGTTGGTCGTCTTGAGTGAAGACGAGGTTCAGGCGCGCGTTGCTACCGTGAAAATCGTTCACGGATACGGGTTCACCAATTGTAGCGTTGGAATTGATGAGCTCCCGTGCTCACGTCGTGGGGTCACCAATGTAGCGGTTCGTGTAGATCGCCACTAAATAAGAGAGTTTGACTTCGACGAACTATTAACAAGTTGTTTATTTACAGGAACAGGCTAATTACAGCAGGTAAGATAACAGGTAAGATGGCTGACTGTAGGAGCACCGTGATGTAGGTCTTGTCCCAGCGGGGACTCCACGAGGACTGAGTTCGCAGTCCTGTGGGGAGCGTGATGACGTCATCGCGTTTGTGTTGTGACGTCATCACGTTGTTCGCGTTTCCCGCGCTTAGGGCGTCACGTGATGCGCGTCGTTGCGTCGCTGGCCGTTGAGGCCGAAGTCGGGAGGCCGGGCTGTGCCGGTGCTTGCCGCGGGAGCGGAAGATCGCGTCGCTCCCGTCGGCTGGCCATTGAGGCTGAAGACGCTAGGCCGGGCTGTGCCGGTGCTTGCCGCGGGAGCGGAAGATTGCATCGCTCCTGTCGGCTGGCCGTTGAGGCCGAAGACGCTAGGCCAGGCTGTGCCGGCGCACGCACATCACGTTGTACGTGACGTGACGTCAGCGCGCTAGGGCGCGTCTTAAAGGGGCAATGGCCCCAACAGGTAAGTTAAAGGGAATTATGTGTCTCAATGTAAGGGACAACCAGTGGTACCGCCACAACCGCCTACTTCCACCTCCGTGACATCGCCTGTCTCCGCCCCGCCTCAGCTCATCTGCTGCTGAAAACCTCATCCATGCCTTTGTTACTTCAAGACTTGACTATTCCAACGCACCCCTGGCTGGCCTCCCACATTCCACCTTACGTAAACTTGAGGTGATCCAAAACTCGGCTACCCATGTCCTAACTCGCACCAAGTCCCATTCGCCCATCTCCCCTGTGCTCGCTGACCTACATTGGCTCCCGGTTAAGCAACGCCTTGATTTCAAAATTCTCATCCTTGTTTTGAAATCCCTCCATGGCCTCGCCCCTCGCTATCTCTGTAATCTCCTCCAGCCCCACAACCTCCCGAAATATCTGCGTTCCCCTAATTCTGCCCTCTTGAGCATCCCTGATTATAATCGCTCAACCATTGGTGGCCGTGCCTCCTGTTGCCTGGGCCCTAAGCTCTGGAATTCCCTGCCTAAACCCCTCCGCCCCGCTACCTCTCTTTCCTCCTTTAAGACGCTCCTTAAAACCTACCTCTTTGACCAAGCTTTTGGTCACCTGCCCTAATTTCTCCTTATGTGGCTCGGTGTCAATTTTTTTTGTCTTATAACGCTCCTGTGAAGCGCCTTGGGACGTTTTACTACGTTAAAGGCGCTATATAAATGCAAGTTGTTGTTGTTATTGTACAACGAGCGGCTGATCCAATATCGCCCATTTTACACTATCGCTCAAAGTCAATATTACCCTCAATTACTTCTATTTTCTCAATACTGCTTTTCACCCTGTGCTGATGTATTTAGAAATTCCATGTTTACAATGTGTTTTCCCAAGAGGAAATTGCTCCATGTAAATAAGGCTTATGTAAATGCCCCCTGCGGAGGAAACTGATTTTCTTTATTTACAATTGGGTGGTTTGACACAGAGCCTGAGTAACTAGCTGTCTTCCTAATATTGATTTCTGTTCCACAAGCCTTCAACTGTGCTTCTGAATAATATTGAAATCAGTTGTGACTCCTGCTTAAAAAAAAAATCCATCCTAATATCTTTAGCGCAGTCTGGGTTACTGACATTAGGAAACAAAAGGCTGATACCATGCCAGCCTGTTGGAAAACTGATGAAGAATTAGCTTTGATGCTGTGTCAAGTCCATCACAGATGGGTTTATTAGGCTCAGTCGCTTCGACAGGCCCAGTAAATTATCCTGGCCATGTGACAGAATTGTAAAGTGAGTAATGTCAATGCTTCCATCATTGTTTCATGAAGCATCTTACCATGAACACTTTGCAAAATTGAAACGCGGTGTCTTCCTGTATCAGTGCACTACATCTATGAAATATTAAATGTCCTGTGTATAGCGAAGACTTCCGATGAGTCATGTGGTGGCTTCTTGTCACAGCTCAGACGTCACATGCCCTCTGACTCGCCAAGAGCAATGCCATGGGAGATCTGCTAGAATTGTGTTTTTTTTAAAAAGATTTGGTGGGGCCTGGTGATGTGCCACGCTGACATCAAGGTCAATTCTGGAACCAGACGGTTGGATTTCAATACAAAAAGCCAAATACTGCGGATGCTGGAAATCTGAAATGAAAACAGAAAATGCTGGAAATACTCAGCAGGTCAGGCAGCATCTGTGGAGCGAGAAACAAAGAGTTAACGGGGTTGATTTTCCCGAAGCTGTCGGGAAGAAGGCGGGACTACAACTTTCGGGTTTTAGACCCGCCTACATCGACGTCCGGTCAATCCGCGCGATTTTCCCTTGATTGACCTTGTTGAGCCCGCCCAGTGGGCTCAGCAAGCCAATTAAGGGCCACCCGGCAACAGGTGATGTCACAGACTGCAATTTCCTCTGTCAAGAGTTCTTGACAGATGAAATATCAGTGTTTCACAGCTGTTTGAAGCTGCCAAACACTGACAGTCTGAGTTCTAACATGAGTCCTTCTGCACAGACTCAGTTAGAACTCTCAGCAGCACTCAAAGCTGAAGGCTGTCACTTTTCACAGATAGCAGCCATTCAGCTTTAAGTGCCGGCTGAGTGATGCGCTCCCGACGCCTACAGGAAGAAAGGCTGTTAAGGTAAGTACAGGTAAGTAAAAGTTCTTTACATACTTTAGACACACCAAACACACTTACCTTTGCACTCATGCACCCATCACTCACCTGAACACCGACATTGCGACCCCTCCAACTCCTTCAACCCGACGACCCGCCTGCTCTAACCTGGCGTGGTTTGGAGCCGTCAGGAATCCCACACGACACCCCTCAAAATAGGGATTAGGCTAAAAACTGCCTGTTAACTACCTGTTAACAGGCAGTTAATTGGCACTAATCCCTTCCCGCCTGGGGTCGGCGGGTCCCAGTGCGGGGCGGGTACCCGCCGCCTCTGAAACTTGCGTGGAGCGGGGTTTTGGGCGGGATGGTGTCGGGACCCCCGAATTCGGGATTTTCCCCGCCCACACGCCTGAAACCCCGCCTGACGGCTCCAGGAAAATTGACCCCAACGTTTCAGGTCGATGACCCTTCGTCAGAACCTTCTTATAATTGCCTTATAACACTCCTGTGCAGCGTCTTGGGACGTTTTACTATGTTAAAAGGCACTATATAAATACACGTAGTTGTTATTGTTGTTTGTGAGATAACTCTCTCAAGTGCCCATTCTTCATGACAGGGCCTAGATAGAGAGTGTCAGGAAGCTAGTCGAAGATATTCAGCTATTCTGAGGAGGTCGGCGCGGCCCACACATGGTCAGTTTCCACTACAGCTCACTGATTCGCTATCAGAATTCCTGGCCTCTTTCCCTTCCTAGAGCAGTGGAATAAATGAATTAACTCAGCACAGACCAGGCATCTGGGTCTTTGTGCCTCAGTACCGCACCAGATGTATTTACCCACTAGACCATTAGAGGTGCCCTGCAAGGAAATACACTGAGTTTTTTTTTACAAAAACAGGATACAAATTACAATCGCTTCCTTTCTATGCTATTGTAATGCTGGTGTTAACCCGCTCCTTTTAAAATAGTGCAGAAACACATTAAGTATCAGCATCAAGCACTCCCAAGTCAGGTTTGGCATAACCAGATGGATAGCAAAGTATTCTCCGCGGTGTTCCAACATTATGCACCGTAGAGCACCACATTGACTATCCGTTGCTAATTAGTGCAAAATTAGGAGTCATTTTGCACTATAGCCCATGACCATAAGGTGTTGGGAGCTGGAGTGTGACTGAGACTGCTCAACTCATTTCCGCAGACCCTCATTAAGACCAGTAGACAAAGGAGACTTTCATCCCAGCAGTCTGGGCTGGATTTGAACCCAGGTCCAAGAGCCAAGAAAGGCCAGTCTCCGACACACTGCACCATTCAGTTCCCTATCCATAATGCTTTTTATAAAATACCCCAATCAGCTGAGGAAAGAGAGACCATTATTCATTCATAGAATCATACAGCACAGAAAGAGGCCATTTGGCCCATCGTGTCTGTGCCGGCTCTTTCAAAGAGCTAGCCAATTAGTCCCCCGCCCCTGCTCTTTCCCCATAGCCCTGCAAATGTTAACTTTTAACACACATGTATTAACTTTTTGCCAATAGATGTCACTGATTGTATTTGATTAAGAATTGCACTTGTGATATTTATATTGACAGAAAAAAGTGTCCCCAATGTGCATCAAATGTACCTTAGAATGACAAACGTGCTCTGCATTAACGTCTCAAACATTTACTTTCAACACTTTAGCCTGCAGCCTCAGTATTCAACCAGCAGGCAAGCTGTCTGTTGTCTCAACAGTACTGCACAACAGAAGGTCATCGCTTAATTTGGAAATAAAATCAAACTTTGTAGAGTAGTTCATTCACAAAATGCCCTCGGCAAAGAATGGCTCTTTACAGTGTAACAGTTCCTCTCTTTCCCCTTTGTAATCCAGTACTTGGCATTCTAATTGAATGCCGTACTCGCAGACTAACATCCTTCAGTGCTGAATTTTCGTGATGTTTTGCAGAACCTAACCCTGCTTTTTATCACCTATTCTAACAACAGCAATATCGAGTATAATGAGTACAGTGGATTTAATGTGTGCAAGATTCCAGCAGAATTATGGCTCACGCATCAACTAATCAAGCAAACCACTTCTCTTTGTATCCTGTTCAAACTTTCTGATCCTGGCATAACACTGACATGCATAATCCTGATCCTAGCATCATATTTTCCACCAATTATGCATGTTTATACTGCTCAGCGCACTGAATGTTGTCAATCTATTATCTCCTTTAAGGCACCATGCAAGAATTCTCAGCTTTCTCCCCATAGGTGGTTTCACATGGGGATAAAG
Source organism: Somniosus microcephalus (assembly GCF_052327205.1). Taxonomy (NCBI): domain Eukaryota; kingdom Metazoa; phylum Chordata; class Chondrichthyes; order Squaliformes; family Somniosidae; genus Somniosus; species Somniosus microcephalus. Next base: position 13,717,184 of record NC_140999.1, read on the forward strand.
TTTCCAATTCGGATTCAGTGTCAGCCGTGGCTCAGTGGGTAGCACCTTTGCCTCTGAGTCAGATGGTTGTGGGTTCGTCGTCCCACTCCAGAGACTTGAGCACAAAAATCTAGGCTGACACTCCAGTGCAGTTCCGAGGGAGTGCTGCACTTTCGGAGGAGCCGCATTTCGTATGAACTGTTAAACCGAGGGCTCGTCTGCCCTCTCAGGTGGACGTAAAAGATCCCATGCCACTACTTTGAAGAAGAGTAGGGGAGTTTCCCCATTGTCCTGGCCAATATTTATCCCTCAATCAGCATCACTAAAACAGATTATCTGGTCATTATCGCATTGCTGTTTGTGGGAGCTTTCTGTGTGCAAATTGGCTGCCGCATTTCCTACATTACAAAAGTGACTCCACTTCAAAAAGTACTTCATTAGGTGTAAAGCACTTTGAGATGTCTGGTGGTCGTCAAAGGTGCTATAGAAATGCAAGTCTTTCTTTCTTATTGCGCACTCCAGGAGCGGAGCCTCGACCAGCGGGATATTGGGTAATCATGTGTCGGCCGCCCATGATTTTCCATCCTTCAAAATTAACAGATGGAAAATCCTAGGCTGTGTGAGCGATTTCCTGGTGAATGCTGATAGTGGGTGAGCCTCCATGTCAGGCGGGCACGATCAGAATACTTTACCCTATAAAGCACATATTTAAAAATAATTGTACATTTTCAAAAGTGCTGTAAATTTAAATACGGGGCAAGTTAAAAAGTATGAGATGTAAATACGGCAAACCGCTCATCTGCAAAGGCTGTGGGCAGCCCGATCCAGTCTTTTCACAAACTGGTTGTGAATTTTATGCTCTTGCAACCCACTTTGTGGTGAGTCTGACAAACTGCTGTCAAATTAGTTGCTCCTTGTACTGTACCATTAAAATGCTCGGGGCAATTTCTACACATCTACACACTGGGGAAACTCCACTGGGGCTTTCTGTATTGGCCTTCAATGGGCCGACAGAATGGAGCCAGATGATAAACATAAATCAGGGCGGGCAGCATGCAGATATAACACTGCAATGCTGCAACTGAACACCAAAGGTGAAAGGGGTATTAGTGTTGCCAGTCAGGCTTATTTAACATATCTGTGGTGATATGCTGTAGGAAAATTTGTACTTAGATGTTGTGCCAATATGCTTCTTTTGTGATAATATTAATCCATTATCTCAAATTGCTGCGCTACTGCCACCAGTGACTCAACCCAAGTTTGGAATCTATCATTGTAATGATGGATGTATTTCATAATGGAGATAGGATGCAACTTTCACTTGACTACATTACAACAGTGACTACACTTCAAAAAGTACTTCATTGGCTGTAAAGCGCTTTTGGACGTCCGGTGGTCGTGAAAGGCGCTATATAAATGCAAGTCTTTCTTTCTTTCGTTTTGCCCACGATTACGCTTTACTGAAGACCTCGTGTCATTCAACTTTATTATAAAAGGGATAAGGAGAATGAAAACTAAGGTGTGTTGTTAATGACATATATATAGTGACCAAAATTGGGGCAAGTTGGTGGCATAGACTGTTGGTGCACCCAAACGCGCACCCATGGCGGAGCAATGGTGGGGGGGAGGGGGTCATCCTGGGTTTTGGTGGGGGGGGAGGGGAGAGAAAGATCTAACTCATGCTAAATGTTTGCCAAGGAACACACTCCCTCTACCCCAGAGTTGTACCACCTATGGGTGTCCTAACTCATTGTACCTTGGAGAGCTAGGGTGTAGATTTAAGCTTTTTTAATATTTGTTATCGGGATGTGGGTGACACTAAGTGCAAGCTAGAGACCTGTGACAGTCGGTGAGTGAAGGTAAAGTTAATGGGGGGGGATAGCTTTGACACACTTAAAATACGTTATTTCATACGGTAATCAGTAGGCATCAGAGCTGCTTTGCTCGTACATGCCCTATCAGCAGGCCTTAGCCTACCTCTATGCTGATGACCAAGGACAACTACCTCTGTAGACTCTGGCCCAAAAGGGAGCCAGTTGAAGAGTTTTCCCATCTATTGCAAGAGTATCTGCAGCTAATCTCACTTTAACATAGAGACCACATTGCCAGTCAAGGTCACCACTGCCAGCTTTAATGCATTGGCTCACTGCATTATCAGCTAATGTGCAGCCCACATGTGCTTCGGTCAGCACGGCCAGCATTTTAATCTTTCCCATAATGCGTAGGGCATGGCTGGCTGACCTCACTACGCTGCTGCATTTCCCACGGTATAAGGGTTCATTAGTGGCAGCCATGTGGCCAGCTGGCTAGCAGGTTTCTGCTCCTTCTCTGCCACCACTTGCTCCTCATCACCTCTGTGCACTGTCTCACCCAGTGCCCATTAACTGCATCCTCTGGAATGTGTTTGGCCGTGCTGGTGCTTGCAAACCTTGGTGATGAGGGGTAGGGTGGTGTGTTGTGCTGTCTTGTCTTAACCACTGGCAAAGTTCACATACTGCTCTTCCAACAGCAGCAACAACAAATTGCATTTATATAGCGTCTTGAGCATAGAAAAACATCCTAAAGTACTTCATAGGAATGTAAACAGACACAATTGACACCAGGCCAAAGGAGGAGCTATCAGGAAGGGTGACTAAAAGTTTCATCAGAGGTGGGTTTTAAGGAGGGTCTTTAAGGAGGAGAGGGAGGAGGGGAATTCCAGAGCATGAGGCCTAGGCGACTGAAGGTCAGGCCTACAAAGACAGAAAAGGAACAAATATTAGAATTCTGGTGCAAAGACACTACATCAAACTGAGCATGCATTGCAAGATACAGGAAACTCTCGATTTACTGGCACCTAAATAACTGGAAATCTCTGTTAACCGGCAAAATTCAGGAGTAGGTTCAGGTAAGTTTTACTTCATATTAGTGGCAGTTCCTGGATCTGTGGCTGTGTAACTGGGGCTCCTACACTTGTTGCTAAGCAACAGGGACGCTTGGTCTGTGGCCAGAGTTCCTGCACATGTTGCTAAGCAACAGGGAAGCTTGGATTTGTTGCTGTGTACGGAGTTCTCGTACCTTTTAACTATACCTCTCTGTAATCCGGACTTTTTGAAAAACCGGCACCACGCCAGTCCCGTCGGTGCCAGATACCAAAGAGTTTCCTGTACTCTGTGTGATGTTTGTGTTATTGTAGGTATGCCTGGCGGAACTGAGAAGGAGCACAAGACATAACAGCAGATGGTTCTAGTTCTATGCTTGGGAAGACCTGTGAGATTACCCGAACATATTTCCTCCTCATGCCTGTATGCCAGGATGACCAGGGTAGCCTCATCTATGAGAGCCAAGGGGTTGTAATTTCTGAGCCTTCTTCCAGTCCAGGTCTTCTGTTAAGTGTTATCTTGCCACGGAATTAGAGCAGTAATCTTGAGATGTTGGAAGATGAAGGAGCACATACACGATGACAGGTGTGGCCAACCTGCAGGCCATCCTATGTCTCACTCAGTAACCATGTATCGTGCAGCTGCCGTGTTAAAATGATTTTTATGTGAAGCCCTTGGGAAGATATCAGTATGCCAATTGTAAGTTGCAACTCCAATATGTCTTGTTGAAGTTTTGGTATGCATGAGATGCAACGAAGGTTGTGTGATGCCTTTGCCCCATGGGTCAGCAGTTACTAGGGAACAGGCTGACAGGCAAAACTTTGCAGCATGAAATCTGGGGCATTCAATGTAGCACATGGTACTGTTGGGTAATCTTACCCTGCCAGGTTTCTTAAGCATGCCCACTTCTTCAGCATCTACAGATTGTGTATAGAACACTGAACCTGACCGCCACCACCTGCCAGGAAGAGCGCGCCACTATGGTGCCATGCATGCCAATGTTCCTCGCACCCATCTCATGGAGCAGCACTTACACGTTACCAGCCATCAACAACAATAACTTGCATTTATATAGCGCCTTTAACATAGTAAAATGTTCCATGGCCCTTCACAGGAGCCTTATCAAACAAAAAAGGGGACATTAGGGCAGGTGACCAAAAGCGTGGTCAAAGAGGTAGGTTTGAAGGAGCCTCTTAAAGAAAGAGAGGTCGAGAGGCAGAGAGGCTTAGGAAGGGAATTCCAGAGCTTAGGTCCTAGGCAGCTGAAGGCAAGGCTCCCAGTGGTGGAGCGATGAAAATCCAGAATTCGCAAGAAGTCAGGATTGGAGGAACACAGATGGCTCGGAGGGTTGTAGGGCTGGAGGAGGTTACAGAGATAGGGATGGGTGAACAGAGTATTAGGTTAACTCCCTGTCATTGACTCTGTGAAGGAGAAGGAGGTAGATAGATTTCTAGACACAAAAGGCATCAAGGGGTATGGGGAGAGAGCAGGAATATGGTATTGAGATAGAGGATCAGCTATGATCATATTGAATGGCGGAGCAGGCTTGAAGGGCCGAATGGTCAACTCCTGCTCCTATTTTTCCATGTTTCTATGTTTTTTAGCCTATACAAGGGTTTGCCTTCCCTTGCTTTTTGGTTGTTACTTCTTTCCTCCTCATACAGCCTTTGTGAAAACTTCCACATTGTTAAGATCAATTTTAGGCCTTTATAAAGGCAGAAAGAATATTGCCCCCATATATAGCCACCTATCTTTAAATGGTCACATCCCTTTCCATAATTTCCCCTCACCCCTTCAGCGAGCACTTGGTTGTGGGTGCCAGGTAGATTGTGAAGGGGTTATTTTGAGGAAAGGGTGAAAACAGGTGCTAAGTGGGCGCTGTGCTAATAAGACACGCCTATTTGAAAGTCTGGTTTTAGCCCACAATTTTAGGGCTAATTGACGATTACCATGATTTAAACATGCCTGGAGGCGCTATAGCAGACACCTGCACGTTTGCCACTCAACCGCTGTATTCGTGGAGCGGTATGTGCAGCCTCCACGTACCCACTTCCACTGAAGGTGTGGCCTGCGCTGGCGGACACAAAACAGCACGTTTCAGGATAACTCAGGGACTGAGGGAGAGGGCGCACAGGTTCTCGGACACGGCACTGGAGGTCCTGGTGGAGGAGGTCCAGAGGAGGAGGGATGTCCTGTACCCGCAGTGGGGGGGAAGCAGCCCACCTCGCCCTCCTGTCCCTCTCTCCTGCAGCAGCTGGTGCTGCTCTGCCTGGCCTTATCTCCACCTCCCATTCCTCCTCCAGACCAAGGGAGACCCCCTAGCAAGATGCCCATGACCAAGCACTCCCTTTCTCCTGGTGACTCCAATAAGGTCTCCAATAATGTAGAGTAGCACAGCACTCGCTCTCTTTAGGTGAAGTCCTCAGCAAATTTCCGGGAAAAATGTTGATAGAGTGTTGGTGAAGTCTTGACAAAGTGTCCCAGAAAGTCTCCTGATGTGTCTCAAAAAGTCCTCTTCAAATGCAGTCTATCTCCAGCAGCAAGTGAACAGTGAGCATTAAATGGCGCTGGAAATTCTCAGCAACAACTTCTTTACTCCTGGTGACTGTTAGAAAAGGTTGTTAATTGAAGCGCTAGCCACCAGAATGGAGTGCAGCCTCTTTAATAAGACCTAGCAGGCAATTTTATTGTTAATCAGAGCCTTAACAATCCTCGGGGATGCTGCTCCCAGCGTGCACTTCAACTCCTTTACCAAGACGGCGTCTTGCGCTAAAGGCAGGCTAAATTGGCATTGCAGCTCAAGATCCCATCTTGGTCACATCGGAGGCTCTTCAGCGCCTAAAGTATACGGGGAAAACCGCCTCCTGAGTTTGTCCAATCCCACAAAATAGTGTGAGGTTCTAATTTTGCAGTAATCGATGAGCTATGCACTCAACACTTCAGACCTGTCTGCTCTGTGCTGGGACTGCAAAGATTGTCCTATTTTCTTGAGTAATGCATCCAGTTCTGGTTACCAAGACATAAGTGAGACATTCAAATGCTGGAGGTTGTGCAGAGAAGAGCCACATGGCTGACCTCCAGCATCCAAGGTCTGTGTTATGAGAAAAGACTGGAGAGATTTCAGCTTTTCATCCGGAAAAGGAGGCATCTGAGAGATGGTCGGAAAGTAGAAGTTAAACCCAGAACATTACTTTGTTAACTAACGAGAGTAGCACAGGGGAACCTTGATTCAAATTAGTATCCGTGGCTTAACTAAGACCACTTATTTCCACTGCCGTAACATCGCCCGTCTCTGCACTGCCTCAATTCATCCACTGCTGAAAATCTCATCCATGTCTTTGTTACCTCTAGACTTGACTATTCCAACGCACTCCTGACTGGCCTCCCACATTCTACCCTACGTAAACTTGAGGTCATCCAAAACTCGGCTGCCCGTGTCCTAACTCGCACCAAGTCCCGTTCACCCATCACCCCAGTGCTCGCTGACCTACATTGGCTCCCGGTTAAGCTACGCCTCGATTTCAAAATTATCATCCTTGTTTCCAAATCCCTCCATGGCCTCGCCCCTTCCTTATCTCTGTAATCTTCTCCAGCCCTATAATCCCCGTAGACCTCTGCGCTCCTCTAATTCTGCCTTCTTGAGCATCCCTGATTATAATCGCTCAACCATTAGTGGCCGTGACTTCTGTTGCCTAGGCCCTAAAATCTGGAATTCCCTCCCTAAACCTCTCCGCCTCGCTACCACTCTTTCCTCTCTTGCCATGGAGGGAGTGCAGCGAAGATTCACCAGACTGATACCTGGGATGGCAGGAATGAAGTATGAAGAGAGATTGGGTCGATTAGGCTTATATTCGCTGGAGTTTAGAAGAATGAGAGGGGATCTCATTGAAACTTATAAAATTCTAACAGGACTAGACAGACTAGATGCAGGAAGGATGTTCCCGATGGCGGGGGAGTCCAGAACCAGGGGTCACAGTCTAAGGATAAGGGGTAAGCCATTTAGGACTGAGATGAGGAGGAATTTCTTCACCCAGAGAGTGGTGAACCTGTGGAATTCTCTACCACAAAAGGCAGTTGAGGCCAGGTCATTAAGTATATTCAAGAAGGAGTTAGATATATTTCTTAAGGCTAAAGGGATATGGGGAGAAAGCAGGGACAGGGTACTGAATTTGGATGATCAGCCATGATCTCATTAAATGGCAGAACAGGCTCGAGGGGCCGAATGGCCTACTCCTGCTCCTATCTTCTGTGTTTCCTCCTTAAAACCTACCTCTTTGACCAAGCTTTTGGTCACCTGCCCTAATTTACCTTTATGTGGCTCGGTGTCAAATTTTTTGTCTTAAAATACTCCTGTGAAGTGCCTTGGGGTGTTTTACTATGTTAAAGGTGCTATATAAATACAAGTTGTTGTTGTTGTAATAAAAGGTAAATTTAAGACTGGCATCAAGCAATTCTTCTTTACACAGACAGTGATAAACACGTGGGGCTCGAATTTCCAAGCCCCGTGGAGGCAGGTTTGGAGGCGGGAGTGGTGGGAAAATTGCAGAATCGGGAGGCACGAACCCATCCCGCCCCCAACCCGCCTCCGTGCCAATGTCCCAGGAGGCGGGTATCCGACCTGTACTGGGAGCCGCCTCCCAGAGGCGGGAAGGGGATTAGTGCCAATTAACTGCCTGTTAACAGGTAGTTAACAGGCAGTTTTTTGCCTAATCCCTATTTTTAGCCCTGACGTGTGGGCTTCCCGACGGCTCCGAACCATGCCAAGTTAGCGAGGCGGACCGTCGATCTGAAGGGGTTGGAGGGGTCGAGATGTCCATTGTGCAGGTGAGTGATGGGTGCATGTGTGCAGAAGTAAGTGTGTGAGGTAAGTGTAAAGTGTTTTAATAAGTTTTACTTACCTTTACTTCTTCCTGCAGGCTTCCTTCCTTCAGTTCTCGGGAGTCCTTCAGTTCACCGGCACAGAAAGCAGAATGGCCGCTGAACTGTCAAAAGTTGCAGCATTCTGCTTTCTGGTCTGGAAAGATCTCTAACTGAGTCTGAGTAGAAGGACTCAAGTTAGAAGACAGATTGTCAGTGTTTGACAGCTTCACAGAGCTGTCAAACGCTGATTTTTCATCTGTCAAAAGCTCTTGACAGATGAAATGTCAATCGCTGACGTCACCAGTAACCAGGTGTCCCTTAATTGGCCTGCTAAACCCGCTGGGCGGGCTTAACAAGGTCAATCAAGGGGAAATAGCGTGGGTTGGCCACAACTCGATGGAGGCGGGACTACAACCCAAAAAGTGGGAGTCCCGCCTCCATCACGTCCCCATTGACAAAATCCAGCCCATGGAATAGACTTCCAGGAAGCGTAGTGGAGAAAAAAACTCCCGGCATCTTTAAGAAACAATGGGGGGAAAATTCGGTATCGACCATTTTGGGGCGCTAACATCGCCTGGGCGCTAACTTTAGCGCCTGGTGGAAATTAGCACCAGTGACCGCGAAATTGAGTTTTAGCGTCCCAAGAGGGAAGTGAAGCGTTAAATCAAGCACTCAACTTCCTTCTTAGGGCGCTAACATCGGAGGGTGGGGCAGAGACTTCAGCAGTGCCGCACACTGGGCCGTGCGGCGCTGCCGTGTTCAAAGGCTCCTTCCCTCCCTTAAAGGGAAGGGCCATCACTGCAGGCTCTGCCATTTGAAAAGTACCTACCTGGACCACCAAGACAGTCACGATCCTGCGCAATCCTGATCGATCGTGGGCAGGAACCCACGATAAAGCTAGAACAGGAAAGGTTTTTTTTACTTACGCCTCCTGCAGCTGTCGGTGTTTTCGACCGGCGCTGCTACAGGGGGCGGAAGTCAATTTCGGGTTCCGGGGCGCTACCAGGGCGATGCGCACGGCGATGACATCACGATCTCCGAGCGAAGGAGAGCGGGGCGCAATGCCGTAGCGCCGCCGCAAAACCTCCGCCAAATATGGCGGGAGTCGATGTCAGCGCCACACCCAGTCGCAAAGCCATTTGCGCCCCGTTAGTACCCCAGAGGGAGGCGCAAAGGCACCCAATTTCACCCCAATGGTTGCTGAAAGGGGGAGACTTTAGGATGTTTCTGGATGGATGAATAAGGTAGTTCATATGGATTTCCTTATCTGTAACTATCATGTGAACTGGCAGTCTTGTGGAAGTTAGAACAGTGTATTAATATTTGCAGGAGGACCCTGGAAAAGTCAAGACTTTCTGGTTCCACCCACCATCCCATCAGCCCCTCTCCACATTAACGTGCTTGGATAGAAATTCCTTTATCCATTATTTTAATAGAGACATTAACCCAAAATGGGTCAGAATCTTAATTAATGTAGCGAATGAAAGAATTTTGTCTGAGCACATTCATTTATTTGTTGCTAATATCACAAAGACGCGAATTGTTACAACAAGCTTGGGTCCGTGTTAGACTCGGCCAATTCTTCCCCGTTACTGACCCCTCCCATTCATAAACTTAAGGAAAAATAAAAGGTTTTCTTTGCTTCTTCTTGACAAAGCCCAGGTACAATAAAACAACTTCACATCAGATCTGGGCTGATTGGTGATTCTTCAAGTGTTATGATTCAATTTCAGACAATAGCTTTCTTTATCGGAGGTGTTGCATTGCGTTGACATGGCCAAGATTGTACTTGTAGACTTAGTGAGACAGACGGCATCAGCAAATGTCAAGGTTGTCGCAAGGTAGCACACACAAAGAATGACCTCACACATCAGGCTACTGTTTAGTTAGTTTCAGATTTTCTCAAGGAACCTAAATTGGATTTTCATGACATTCACTTTTAAACATAACTTTTTTCGAATAAACACACTCCCCTCCTGTCTTCCAGTGCTGGGTATGTTCCTCAGGCACTGACCACCCTCTAGTACCTCACCCAAATGGCAAGTCCTTTCATGTGAGCTTGGATAGTGAGTGTTGGCAGGCCATTTACGTCATAAGAACATAAGAATTAAGAGCAGGAGTGGGCCACACGGCCCCTCGAGCTGCTCCGCCATTCAATAGGATCATGGCTGATCTTTGACCTCAACTCCACTTTCCCGCACGATCCCCATATCCCTTGATTCCCCTAGAGTCCAAAAATTTATCAATCTTAGCCTTGAATATACTCAAAGACTCAGCATTCACAGCCCTCTGGGGCAGAGAATTCCAAAGATTCACAACTCCCTGAGTGAAGAAATTCCTCCTCATCTCAGTCTTAAATGGCCAACCCCTTATCCTGAGTCTGTGCCCCCTATAGTTCTAAACTCTCCAGCCAGGGGAAACATAGCTAACCCAATCCTGTCCTTACTGGATGTTCATGCACACACTTCTTAGCATAGGTCACTGGCTAGTGAGAGCAGGAACTCAGGCTGAATTTCTTTTTCCCTTCCTAATCAGGGGATGTGTTGACCAGTTATAGTATCCCTACTGCTCTCCTGGCATACCCAAGGATTCAGAACCTGAAACCCTCTGATCTGTGTGGCTTAATCCGCACTAGGATGGTGCATTTATCAACTGACCCATCAAGAAGTTTTGTAGAGGTATTTAGTGCACTGCTGCCCTGATGTAGCATCTGTAGCGTGTTTCAAATTTTGAAAATAATTAACTTAATTGACTTGTTTCCATGATTGAGAAAAATCAGCTAAAACGCTTCAGCTGTCACTGCACTATTTTGTTGCCTTTCCAATGAGAACCTGATGGTAATTCTCCAAGTGAGAAGATAAACATCTCAGCTCTTGAACTTGGCCATAGGTAACCAACGACTCTCATTGTGCAGTCAGCGCCGCCTCTGAATGTATTTGCTGTATCACACTGCTCGGAGGTTCAGTGAAATCTGTTCAAGTATTTAGTGACGTATGAGGAACAATGTTCCCACACCTAAATGTATTTTCCCATCAATAAATCTGACATACCATATGCTGTCAGTAATAAAAAGCATATGGAAGCATTAAATCAAACGCCAAACTTATTTATTAAACAAGCAATGACTTCAGAACCACATATATTGGGTTGTTCAGTTCGGCAATTAGATATTTAGAATGCTGGCCCTTTATTCATCTTGTCACACATCTGTTACAGATATGTGGTGCTTTATTGGGTCAGGCACTTCTGAGAGCCATTTTGTGAACTGCTGCCCACATTTGTTTGTAATGCTCACCCTGTCGCCCCCTCTCTGACATGTGTCCAAATCTATCTCGCCTCTCTATTTTATTGATGGACCGCCTATTCCAGCCCTGTGCTTTCCTCTGTTTCTGTGTAATTATGGTTATCCCTCCCCTGAGATTTCTTCTTCAGTTCCAAACGCGCTGTTCGCATGCCCTTCCTCCACCCCCGCTTCCTAACTTTGTAGATTTAAAATGGGTTAAGCACTGTGTTCAAGCACTGCACAAGAGCGGTTTTATAGTGGCACGTTAACCAGTGCGTCTCGCTGGCTCTGAAACCGTGCAGCGGAATGCCAGCGTACAAGCACTTAACACGTTAGTCAGAAAGTCTCTGCGACGGTGGTGGAGTTTTCACTGCACTTTAAATAACCCGGGTAACAACTGCACGAAAGAGTGGAGTGAGGAATTTCAGATAAATGTGCTGTGATGAAATAACTCTGTGTTCTGGCATTTGTATTGTCTGTTGTTGTACTTGTTAATGTCTGGAATGTTCTATCGGTGTAACCACTAATGCTCCTCCCTAGCCCCGCCCCCCTTCTGGAATGTTCTACCAAGGGCTGAGTCGGTGATGAATGATGGTTGCCCTGTGTTAACTTGATGCCATGTTCTTACTTAATAAAAGCCTTTAGTTTTAAGCTTTAACCTCATGGATTCAGGCAGTTATTTTATTAAGTAACAACTTTTGGAAGATGGATCGATTTTTGAAACCAGAGCGTCTGGATATCGATCTCCATTCGGCAGACGCGTCGAAGAAATTTACGCATTGGCTTCGATGTTTTGAACACTTCTTCGCATCGGTCGATTCGACGGTTAACAAGTTGGGTCTTCTAACCAACTTGGTAAGTCATCAAACTTACTCGATAATTGAAGATATTACTACATATGAAGAGGCCCTCGTAGCCCTTAAGGCCCAGTACCTTAAGTCAGTTAACGAAGTATACGCCAGGTATCTTTTGTCTACTCGCAGGCAATTACCCGAGGAATCTCTGGACGATTTCCTGCAGGACCTTAAGGCTTTGGCTAAGGATTGCAACTACAAGGCTGTCTCTGCCATATTGTATCAGGAAGAGGCCATCCGCGATTCTTTCATATCTGGCCTCCGATTTAATTATATTAGACAGAGACTTCTCGAGAATGACTCGTTAGTTTTAAAAACGGTCGTCGCTACTGCTCGATCGTTAGATGTAGCCCAGAAGAATTTAGAAGTGTATGCATCAGCCCACGCGTCTTTCTAAGCCGCGTGTGTTCCGAGTATGGAGGCATCCATAACACCAATGGAGCCTCCACTCAATCCTATTGTTGCGGCTGTACCCCATGGGTCTAAGTGTTATTTTTGTGGCCAATCTAAACACCCCAGGCAACGATGCCCAGCCGGAGAGGCTACCTGTTTTAAATGTAAGAAACGGGGACATTTTAGTAAAGTGTGTAAGGGTAATCCTGTACCCGATGTCTTTTCTGCTGCCGCCTATCGTTTTACTCTAGCCTCGGTTACGGTTGACCAGACCATACCGTGTTCCTTGTCGAAATCTATGATGGACATCAAGATTAATGGTTGTCCTACTGGGTGTTTGATAGACTGTGGCAGTACTGAAAGTTTTATACACCCCAGCCTTGTTAACTCCTGTTCATTGAAGGTGTATCCTACTCTAAGTGAAATTGTGATGGCGTCCAAGTCCCTTACTTCGGAGGTAACTGGATATTGTAAAGTCACAATTGTAGTGTATGTACCTTTAAGAGGAACTATGTTTTTGAAGCCCCTGTATACTGTAGTACCAGTAGTGACCACTCAGGTATATAAGCCTGTGTAGCGTCTTGTGTAGTTAGTTCACCTCCAGACTTTGTTCAGTAAACACTTGTTAAATCAACTCCTGCATTCCGTGTCTCCATTAACACACGGATCTAACAGTGGCGACGAGTTAGAAACGAACTTACCTGCAATTTGGCAGAACCTCAAGGGGATCGATTCCTCAGACGAAGGTCGAAGCCAGAAGCAAGAAATAAATAAATAAATAAATAACTCGAAGAAACTCGAAAACGAGGGCCAGGCTTGGTCTCCAGTCTGTGGTTCCCCCAGCTAAATGGGCTGGTGGCAGGTAGTGCACTGATCCTTCCTGGGCTGCGGCGGGTTAGAGCTCGATCGGGTGGCTCTGCAACGGGGCCGAGCAGCGAGTCGGGAAGCAGAAGCAAAGAGAGAGAGAGGGTGGAGCACTCAGGGCGCGTCCGGTGCTGCAAAGCAGGTCAGCATTCGGACCGAGCAGAGGGAGGGGAAAGTCCCAGAGGGTCCGCTCCACGACGGGAACGGTTCTACAAGTAACGGAGAAACTATTGAAGCGATATATAAAAATTTTTTAAAAATAGAAATACCGCGAAAAACTGCAGGTCGCAACGGGAACCGCGGAAAACAGCGTTGGCTGCAGCGGCAGCGGCGGGAAAGCGCGGGAGGCGCCATCTCAACTCGGCGGGGAAGAAAGAAAAGCGCGGGAGGCGCCATTTTGATCCATCGGGGACGGAGGAAAAGCGCGGGAAGTGCCATTTTAGATTTTCAAGATGCCGAAGACTGGCAATATTACTGCTTTCGATAGTGATATAGAAGATTGGACCACATATGTGGAAAGAGTGGAGGTATATTGCAAGGCGAATGAAGTAGCGGATGATAAAAAGGCATCGGTACTTCTAAATCTGATGGGCGCAAGGACATACGGGCTGTTACGAAACTTGATCACTCCAGCCAAACCGATGGACAAGAATTTTAAGGAGATTGTTGATACCTTACAAGAGCACTTAAACCCAACACCGCTGCTGATAGCGGAACGATTCAAATTCTTCAGGAGGAATCAGCACAAGCATGAAAGTAACGCTGATTACCTCACCGAATTACGAAAGCTGTCAAAACACTGCCAATTCGGGGGAGGACTGGCAGATTCTCTACAAGACAAATTCGTCTGCGGTCTCCTAAGCGAAGGAACACAGAAAAGACTACTTTCTGAGAAAGATTTGGCACTGGACAAGGCTTTCAGTGTGGCTGTATCATACGAAGCAGCAGCAAGAGGAGCTGCAGAGATACAGCAAAAGCCACAGGACTTCGGCACCCATGAAATGACACGGGGTTTCGAGAGATGTTATCGCTGCGGCAGATCCACCCATGACCAGAAGGACTGCTGGTTCAAGGACAAAGCATGCAGGCAATGCGGAAAGATGGGACACATTGCACATGTATGCAGATCTGGAAAAAAATCCGCTGACAGTAAAAAGGTCAATAAGGAAAAGTACAGAAAGGTACAAATGATGACAGACAGTAGCTCCAAAGACCAGAAGAGCGATAGCGACTCCGGAAACAAGAGACTAAGCTGTCTCAAATTACATAATGTAATTGCCAAAGAAGATTACCAGACCATTTGGGTTACCCTCACGATAGCGGGGTCCCCAGTCAAAATGGAGCTAGATACAGGATCAGCTCTGACCGTCATAAGTCGACGGGATTATGAGTGGCTATTTCCGCATATACCTTTGAAAGACACATCCATTATCTTGAAGACATACGGGGCAGAAAGTATACCCCAGAGGGAAAATAAGGGTGCCTGTTGTATACAACGGCAAGGAAATACAGAAGTTGTATTTATACGTTCTGCAAGATGGTGGTCCACCGTTGTTGGGACGTGAATGGATCAGAAAGATACGTTTAGACTGGCACTCCATTCAGGCACTGACGGTGACCAGTAAGAAAAAAAACGATGATGACGTCATACCTGGACGATTAAAAGAAATCTTGGCTAACGCCAAAGAAGTGTTTCAACAGGAACTCGGAACCGTGAAAGGCGCCACCGCCTCAATAAAAGTGGAAGAGGCAGCTATTCCCAAGTTTTTTAAGGCAAGGCCGGTGCCATATGCAATTCGTCCAGCCGTCGAGGCAGAGCTGGAGAATTTGGAAAAAGCAGGCGTGTTATCCAAGGTAGATTGGAGCGAGTGGGCAACACCCATCATCCCGGTCATGAAGAAAACGTTGAATAATGATAAATCTGAAGAACAGAGAAAAGTTCGCATCTGTGGGGACTTCAAGGTGACTGTAAACCCGGTTCTTCACATGGTACAGTATCCTCTTCCGAGGATAGATGATATTTTCGCCTCACTATCCGGAGGGAAACGTTTCACCAAAATTGACTTAGCACAGGCATATCTACAGATGGAGGTTGAGGAGGCCTCTAAAAAGTATCTCACGATAAACACACACAAAGGCCTGTACCAGTACAATCGACTGGTTTTCGGAGTGGCATCAGCTCCGGCTATCTGGCAAAGAGCTATGGAGCAAGTCCTGCAAGGGATTCCGGGGACTCAATGCTACCTAGATGACATCCTTGTAACAGGAGAAAATGACAACGAGCACCTTGCCAACTTGCAGCAGGTGCTCACGAGGCTGAGAGAACGGGGCCTACGAGCAAATCGCCCCAAGTGCGAATTTTTCCAGAAACAAATATCATATTGTGGCCATGTCATTAACGAAGAAGGGTTGCATAAGTCACCTGAAAAAATTGAAGCGGTCGTAAAGGCCCCAGCGCCTGAAAATGTCTCACAATTAAGGTCGTTCCTGGGATTAGTAAATTACTATCATAAATTTTTACCAAACTTGTCGACGGTTCTGCACCCGCTTAACGCACTGCTACAAACGGGAGTAGTTTGGAAATGGAGCGAAGACTATAAACGTGCCTTCCATAAATGCAAAGGCTTGATCACGTCCAGGGAAGTGTTGGCTCATTACAACCCATCACTGCCAATCAGACTGGCGTGCGATGCATCCCCTTACGGCGTGGGAGCGGTATTATCGCATAGATTCCCTGATGGCTCGGAGCGGCCGATAGCTTTTGCGTCACGCTCATTGAACTCAGCTGAACGTAACTATGCCCAGATTGACAGGGAGGCACTCAGCCTGGTGTGGGGGGTGAAGAAATTCAACCATTACCTACACGGACAAAAATTTACCTTGTTGACTGACCATCAACCCCTTGTCTCCATATTCAACCCTAAAAAGGGCGTTCCCATTATGACAGCGCAAAGGCTACAGAGGTGGTCCCTTTTCGTAGGGGCACACCAATATGACATAGAATACAAAGGAACAAAACAGCATGGGAATGCTGACGGGTTATCGCGCCTACCGTTGCCAACGGTGGAAGTGGACTCAGTGGAGATGTTCCACTCGACCATAGTGGAATGTCTACCGGTGACAAATTCTACCATTGAAAAGGAAATGCGAAATGACCCGACTCTCTCACGAGTCTACGATTTAACGGTGAAGGGATGGCCAGCACATGGCGAACCACTGTTGCCAGCATTCTCGCAAAGAAAAGAACAGCTGTCAGTGTGCCGAGGAACCTTGATGTGTGGATCCAGAGTGGTGATTCCACCCAAACTCAAGGATAGAGTGCTAAAGGAGCTTCACGAGGGGCATCTGGGTGGAGTGAAAATGAAGAACTTAGCCAGAGCGTTTGTGTGGTGGCCAGGTATCGATGGAGACATCGAAGAAATGACCAAGAGCTGCCTAGGATGCCAGAAGGTCCAAAACGCCCCACCACAAGCCCCTCTACATCCATGGGAGTGGCCCTCATCTCCATGGCAAAGGGTACATATCGACTTTGCTGGTCCATTTATGGACTCAATGTTCTTAATCGCGGTGGATGCACACTCCAAGTGGCCGGAGGTAATAAAGATGTCCTCCACCACCACGGAAAAAACCATCACAGTATTAAGGACCATATTTGCCAGGAATGGGCTGCCTGAACAGATCTGTTCTGATAATGGACCGCAATTTGTATCCGAAGAATTCAGGAAGTTCTTAAAAAACAATGGGGTTAAGCACTACACGTCCGCCCCATACCATCCTGCCACCAATGGATTGGCTGAAAGATTTGTCCAGATCTTCAAGAAGGCCATAAAGGCCATGGGTAATGAAGACATAAATCTACAACATAAGGTAGATAACTTCTTGTTTGCGTACAGGAATGCAACACATGTGGTTACAAACCAAACCCCCGCCATGATGTTTTTCAATAGAAGACTAAGATGCCGGCTGGATTTGGTCAAGCCAAACGTCAGAAGGGACGTAGAGAACCGGCAATTTCAAAGCATGAATGAAAGGCCAACTAGAGCCTTCCAGATAGGTCAACCAGTTTTGGCCCGGGACTACCGTACCGAGAAATGGCAGCCTGGAACTATTTGCACACGACTAGGACCGCTGATGTATACCGTGGACATTGGAGAAAGCATAATAAGGCGCCATGCTGACCAGATCATAGAGTCATCCGAAAAAGGACAACCTACACCACAACTCTATACGCCTAGTGATGAAGCAGAGATACCCATAGTATCTACCTCCGATCCGGTGATACTGGAACCAGATAAACCCGACACTGGCATTGAAGCCGAATCGACCTTGCCAAAAGAACCTACTACACCACCGAAACCTACTACACCACCGAGGCGTTATCCGGACCGAGTCAGGAAGCCTCCAGAGAGACTGAATTTGTAATTGATTAACTTCAGCAAATGTGTATATTATTGTTCTTGTAAAAATGTTATTTAATGATTACTTAAAATGTTATGTACTATTTATCTAAAAGGGGAGGAATTGTAGTGTATGTACCTTTAAGAGGAACTATGTTTTTGAAGCCCCTGTATACTGTAGTACCAGTAGTGACCACTCGGGTATATAAGCCTGTGTAGCGACTTGTGTAGTTAGTTCACCTCCAGACTTTGTTCAGTAAACACTTGTTAAATCAACTCCTGCATTCCGTGTCTCCATTAACACACGGATCTAACAACATTGACCGTTAAGGATACGGAGTATAAGGATTTTAAACTCCTCATATTACCTCAGTTGTGTGTGAACTTAATTTTAGGCTTGGACTTCCAGTGTCAGCATGAGAGCGTCACCCTTAAGTATGGTGGATCCCAGCCTCTGCTCACAGTCTGCGGCCTTTCTACTTTAAAAATAAGTCCGCCTTCTTTGTTTGTGAACCTTGCTCCTAATTGTAGACCTATGACGACTAAGAGTCGACGGTATAGTTCAGAAGATAAAAAATTTATAAAAGAAGTAGTGGAAAGGCTTCAACAGGAGGGAATCATCGAACACAGTAATAGCCCGTAGTGTGCCCAGGTGGTGGTGGTTAAAACTAATGAAAAGAAAAGACTTGTGGTCGATTATAGCCAGACTATAAACTTGTATACCCAATTAGACGCCTATCCTTTGCCTCGTATTTCTGAGATGGTGAACCAGATAGCTCAGTACCACCTGTTCTCCACCATTGATTTAAAGTCTGCCTACCATCAACTCCCCATTATAATAGAAGACCGACCTTATATGGCCTTCAAAGCTAATGGGCGCCTGTACCAATTCCTTATGGTGCCCTTTGGAGTGACGAATGGGGTATCCGTCTTCCAACGGGAGATGGATCGTATGGTGGATGAATACGCGTTGGAAGCAACATTCCTGTACCTGGACAATGTTACTATCTGTGGGCGCGACCAACAGGAGCATGATCAAAATCTCGCGAAGTTCCTAGAGACTGCAAAGAGGTTAAACCTGACCTACAACGAAAACAAGTGTACCTTCAATACTACACGTTTGTGTATTCTTGGTTGCATTGTGGAGAATGGGGTAATCGGGCCAAACCCTGAAAGATTACGCCCACTTAAGGAATTACCTTTACTTCACACTGTAAAAGCTTTAAGAAGGTGTCTGGGATTCTTCTCGTACTATGCCCAGTGGGTGGCTAACTACTCAGATAAAGTCCGACCTCTTATTAAGTCGACGTCTTTTCCGCTATCGGCGGAAGCTCAGGAGGCTTTCCTTAATATCAAACGGGACATTGAGAAGGCAGTGGTATGTGCCGTGGATGAGAAGATCCCTTTTCAAGTGGAAAATGATGCATCTGATTTTGCGTTGGCAGCAACTCTTAACCAAGCTGGTAGACCAGTAGCTTTCTTCTCTCGTACATTGCAAGGACCAGAAGTTCGACATTCTTCAGTGGAAAAGGAGGCACAGGCGATTATCGAAGCAGTCAGGTATTGGAGGCATTATCTCGCTGGCCAACGTTTTACGCTCATTACTGACCAGCGATCCGTGGCCTTTATGTTCGATACTAAGCAGAGAGGCAAGATCAAAAATGATAAGATTTTAAGATGGCGAATAGAACTGTCAACATATGACTATGATATTCAGTACAGGCCTCGAGTATTTAATGAGCCATCGGATGCTTTGTCACGAGGAGTATGTGCTAGTCTAGGTATAGATAAGCTTCAAAGTCTCCACGACGCACTCTGCCACCCTGGGGTTACCAGAATGAACCACTTCATTAAGTCCCACAATCTACCCTACTCTATTGAGGAGGTCCGGACAATGACCAGAACCTGTCATGTTTGTGCTGAATGCAAACCCCGCTTCTATAAGCCGTCCAAGCCAGTTCATCTTATTAAAGCAACTCGACCATTTGAGTGTTTGAGTCTCGATTTTAAAGGTCCCCTTCCATCGAGCGACCGTAATGTCTATTTTCTTAATATTATAGACGAGTACTCTCGGTTCCCTTTTGTTATCCCCTGTCCAGATGTGACTAGTGCTGTTGTAATTAAATGCCTCTGCCAACTGTTTTCCTTGTTTGGCATGCCTAACTATATACATAGTGATAGGGGTTCTTCCTTTATGAGCGAAGAATTGCGACAGTTTTTGCTATCGAAAGGGATTGCAACGAGTAGAACTACCAGCTATAACCCTCGTGGTAATGGGCAGGTCGAGAAAGAAAATGCAACAGTGTGGAAGGCTATCGTACTGTCTCTGAAGTCGCGAGGCCTGCCGACCTCTCGCTGGCAGGATGTCCTGCCAGACGTGCTGCATTTCATAAGGTCTCTTTTGTGTACAGCGACGAATGCCACCCCTCATGAAAGGATGTTCAGTTTTCCAAGAAAAGCTACTAATGGAGTAATGTTACCCACATGGTTGACGACCACGGGCCCTGTGTTGTTGCGCAGACATGTGAGAGGCCACAAGACTGATCCACTGGTGGAGGAAGTGCAACTCCTCCATGCTAATCCCCAGTATGCGTATATTCAATATCCAGATGGGCAAGAGGATACGGTCTCTATTAAAGATCTTGCACCTGCTGGAGCTCAAAAAGAGTTCGACTCTGAGAGTAGAGTTTTCAATCGTGGTATTGGACCTTCAGAGACACAAACCCTCAGTGTGGAAAATACTGATGACTCTGGGAATTCGAATGAACCGGAGTTAGTACTCCGGGAGGAGCCTCAGCAAGAGTTACATCGTTCCCAGAGGATTATCAGACCTCCTGACAGACTGAATCTATAGCAGGGGGTGAATGTGATGAAATAACTCTGTGTTCTGGCATTTGTATTGTCTGTTGTTGTACTTGTTAATGTCTGGAATGTTCTACTGGTGTAACCACTAATGCTCCTCCCTAGCCCTGCCCCACTTCTGGAATATTCTACCAAGGGCTGGGTCGGTGATGAATGATGGTTGCCCTGTGTTAACTTGATGCCATGTCCTTACTTAATAAAAGCCTTTAGTTTTAAGCTTTAACCTCATGGATCCAGGCAGTTATTTGGCACATCATGTGCTAAGCACTTGTGTGCTGGTATACTTTATCCCATTGCCTACGGTGACTGGTGCAATGCCCATCTGACACCAGTCCATAGTTAAAATAGTCACTCCACATGGTGGCATGACACAATAGCAAAATACTGCGGGTGCTGTAAATCTGAACTAACAACAGATAGTGCTGGCAACACTCAGCAGGTCCGGCAGCACTGAGGAGAGAGAAACAGAGTCAACGTTTCGGGTCGAACCCTTGGTCAGAACTGGAAAAGTTAGGGAAGAGAGATTTTTAAGCAGGGGGGCAGGGAGGAGGGGAGGAAAGAACAAAGGGAAGGTCGGTGACAGGCTGGAAGGCAGGAGAGATTGACTGACAAAAGGGATGATGGTGCAAGGCAAAAGGAGAGGTAATGGGACGAGTTAAGAAACAAAAGATGGCTCTAGGTGATGTGTGAGTGATGATGGCAGCAACATTAACAGCCACCACGTGAGGAAATAAGAGAGAAATGTTGGCCACATGGTGGCATGACATGATGTTTTGCTGGGGTAGCCAATTCCCCCACCCCACATGGCTCCTTTCTGATCTCAGCCAGCCTGCCAGGGTGAGGCATGGTATACTATCCTGCCAGGGAAGGAATGTCAGAGAATAAGACCACATGAAATGAATGGCAAAAGGCCCTTCAATGCTCAGTGCAACCTCATTCACCACCCTCCCCAATCACTAGCAAATAGAGATATTGGGCTGGATTTTGTCAATGGGGACGTGATGGAGGCGGGACTCCCACTTTTTGGGTTGTAGTCCCACCTCCACGGAATTGTGGCCAACCCACACTATTTTCCCTTGATTGACCTTGTTAAGCCTGCCCAGTGAGCTCAGCAGGCCAATTAAGGGACACCTGGTTACTGGTAACGTCAGCGATTGACATTTCATCTGTCAAGAGCTTTTGACAGATGAAAAATCAACATTTGACAGCTCTGTGAAGCTGTCAAACACGGACAATCTGTCTTCTAACTTGAGTCCTTCTACTCAGACTCAGTTAGAGATCTCTCCAGACCAGAAAGCAGAGGCTGCAGCTTTTGACAGTTCAGCGGCCATTCTGCTTTCTGTGCCGGTGAGCTGAGGGACTCCCGAGAACTGAAGGAAGGACGCCTGCAGGAGAAAGTAAAGGTAAGTAAAACTTATTAAAACACTTTACACTTACCTCACACACTTACCTCTGCACACATGCACCCATCACTCACCTGCACAACGGACATATCGACCCCTCCAACCCCTTCAGACCGACGGTCCGCCTCGCTAACTTGGCGTGGTTCGGAGCCGTCGGAAAGCCCACACTTCAGGGCTAAAAATAGGGATTAGGCAAAAACTGCCTGTTAACGAGCTGTTAACAGGCAGTTAATTGGCACTAATCCCCTTCCCGCCTTGGGGAGGCGGCTCCCAGCACAGGTCGGGTACCCGCCTCCTGGGACATTGGCACGGAGGCGGGTTGGGGGCGGGATGGGTTCCTGCCCCCCGATTCTGCAATTTTCCCACCACTCCTGCCTCCAAACCCGCCTCCATGGGGCTTGGAAATTCGAGCCCATTGAGTACAAAAGTAGAGAAGTTATGCTGAACCTTTATTACGCGCTGGTTAGGCCACAACTGGAGTATTGCGTCCAGTTCTGGCCACCACACTTTAGGAAGGATGTGAAGGCCCCTGAGAGGGTGCAGAGGAGATTTACCAGAATGGTTCCGGGGATGGGAGAATCTTAGCTACAAGGACAGGTTGGAGAAGCTGGATTTGTTTTCATCCGAGCAAAGGAGGTTGAGGGGTGATTTGATAGAGGTGTACAAGATTATGATGGGTTTGGATAGGCTAGACAGGGAAAGGCTGTTCCCATTAGTTGATGGTACAAGGACTAGGGGACACAGATTTAAGGTTTTGGGCAAGAGATACAGGGGGGATGTGAGGGAAAACTTTTTTACGCAGCGAGTGGTGAGGACCTGGAATTCGTTGCCTGCGGAAGCGGTGGAAGCGGAGACACTCAGTGTTTTCAAGGGGAGACTGGGTAGGCACTTGAGGGAAATAAACTTGCAGGGCCACGGGGATAGAGCGGGGGAATGCGACTGACTGGATTGCTCTGCAGAGAGCCAGCACAGGCTCGATGGGCTGAATGCCCTCCGTCTGTGCCATATGACTCTATAACACTAACTCCTGGGGAGGCAAAAAAAAACTGTGACCAATTTCAGGAAAAACTCTGGGAAATTTTTCCTTAAGGCAATCAAGCAAGCTTCGGGAGACCATAACACATCAATAAGGATACTTGATGTGATAATAATGATAACTTCCGGGAAGTTATGTGTCACTTCCTGTGAACTGTGAACTGTGAACTTTGTACATACATCACTTCCTGTCACACGTCACTTCCTGTTGGACTGGTATAAATACTGAACTGCTCAGTATTGTAAAGGGGCTTCTACCAGAGGCATGGTGAAGACCTCTCTTGTATATAGTGTGATTATAAGTTGCTTAAAGCTTACTTTAAAGTTACTTGATGTGTGAGACTCCTTTTTCTTACATCACTTGACTAACGAACCCCCTCCATCCGGCAACATGTCCCAGTTAGTAACATAGGACAACCCAATCTGCTGTTGCAGACCTCCAAGTAGGATTGGGCAAGAGCTTAGGAGAACGTCACTCAAAGCCCGCTTTGGTGCGGAATAGTGCACGGTGAAAAGGCTAAAGGAGGCAAGAAAATAATTTGCAAAATGGAAGGGCAAAATTAAAATAATAAAATAACAATGTTAACTTCAATAATAACATTTATAAATCATCGCCAGGGTTTAATCGGTCAAAGTGCTCCGTTTCCAATCACAATAATCCTGAGAGCAGTCAAATAAAAAATGATATGTTCTCTTGTGAGGGGAGCACTAATAATTTGCTGGGACATTCCATGAATAATAATGCCTACGGCTGGAAGGGAGAGAATCCTATCTGGAGCTGTATCCAATGGAATCTGGCCTGATGTTACAGGACAATATTACATTTTAAAGAAATGCCTTTTCTCTTCTTGCCTTCCTGCAGCTGGATGATTTATAACATATTTCACGCTAGCCTCTCCCCTCTGATTGTTGTGTTCGCTCAAGGTGTGAGCAGGAAGCCTTTGGCCTCACATATTGTAGCTCACGGCGCATCACAATTGAAAGGAACAAGAGAGATGTGAATATTATAAATATTTGGATAGTGTCTGACCTGGAAAACATCCTTCGCCTGTGTGGTAGAATCATAAAAATTTACGGCACAGAAGGAGTCCATTCGGCCCATCGTGTCGGTGCTGGCCGAAAAAGAGCTATCCGGCCTAATCCTACTTTCCAGCTTTTGTAGCTCTGCAGGCTACGGCACTTCAAGGGCATATCCAAGTACTTTTTAAATGTGATGAGGGTTTCTGCCTCTGCTGCCCTTTCAGGCAGTGAGTTCCAGACCCCCACCACCCTCTGGGTGAAAAAAGTTCTCCTCAACTCCCCTCTAATCCTTCTACCAATTACTTTAAATCTCTGCCCCCTGGTTATTGACCTCTCTGCTAAGGGAAATAGGTCCTTCCTATCCACTCTATCTAGGCCCCTCATAATTTTTTCTTTAAAAATATAACGCACCGTCCCCAAACCCCATACTTTATTTATCGGTGTTGAATTTTCGAGAACAACCATTGAGAATTTATATGTTCTTTTTGGCCATTTTCAGTGAG
The DNA here is from genome assembly GCF_052327205.1 of Somniosus microcephalus. Lineage (NCBI taxonomy): Eukaryota > Metazoa > Chordata > Chondrichthyes > Squaliformes > Somniosidae > Somniosus > Somniosus microcephalus. The sequence continues at coordinate 13,741,498 of NC_140999.1, forward strand.
TGAAATGTGCAATGTACAGAATTTCCCATCTGTTTGGCAGACAGTGCATTACACTCTTTAACCTGTGAATTGACGTCACTTTAAGATTGATTGTTTTGATAGAACTATTGGTCCTGAGTTGTTGATTCACCTCCTCCCTCTTCCTGGAGGAACTTGCCTTGCCTTCACTTGACAACTCCAATTTGATAATCAGGAGCTCACCAGGGCGAGAGGTGCAGGCGTTGACTCGCAGCTCATTGTTCTGTGGGGCAGGTTGTTGGAGCATTCCTGAGAATGGACCTTGAACAAGAGATGGTTGAGATTATGGCCCTTGACATAGAGAATTATTGGCCCAGAAATTCGGGTCCCAACGCATGAGTACGGACGGAGTGCTCACGCGTGGACCCGATGGAAGTGCCGGAATCTTGCATGCACTACGCATGCGTGGGAAACCGGCACTTCCGATCCTCTGAACCAAGGGGTTCAGAGGTCGAACGCGTACGCGTGGGAGTCTGCGCGTACGCGTTGAACTTCCTTTTTGTTTTCAGGTTTTAACGTGCGGGTAAGTCTGTATATTTTAGAAATGTATAAAGCAGCCGCAAGGACTTCATTTTCAAAGGTAAGTGGTCAATTATTTTAAATGAAAACATTTTTTCCACAGGTTTTTTACTTTTAAATACTTTAAAGCAAGGTAAGTTTATTTTTAGCCCCGTTTTTTTATAAAATTATTTTTTTCCAAAATTTAAATTTTTGTTTAAAATAGTTATTTAATGTCACTTATAGTTTATTTACAAAGTGTGATTTAAAAAAAAAATTATTTGAAGGTAAAGTACAGTTTTACAGCCTCAGCATTTATACGTTTTGACAGGTCTATCTGTCAAGACTTATGAATGGAGCATTCCCTGCTCCGATTGGCTGCCTGTTGCTCACGTGATCCCAGGGGAAGCTTCGCACTAACTACGCCCCTGGGACACGCCAGTATAGCGCGCCGGCCTCTGGGACAGGCCTCGGAGAGGAATTCCACGTAGGCCAAGAGCTCAACTGCCGGCGCGCTAGGTAAGTGTAGTTCGGGGGCTTGCACCCGCGGGAAGCCCCCGGCCCGAATTTCTGGGCTTTTTTTTTACATGTGGGTATATTTTACTTACATTGAACTTCCAAGAGCAGACATTGATAACATAAATCAGTTGTATATATCGTCATAGTCTTGTCACATGACCCAGGATCACACCTCTGTAGAGGGAAGGGCCATTTGGGGCTGTAATGGTATAGAATGAGCATTTACAGACGGTCCCTTCCTTTAACAAGTGTCAATATTTCATCTCATTTTGAGTATGTAAGTTAGAGACACTCCCTTAACAATCAGAATTTGGCAATGTATCAATTAAGTTTGATCCAGGCTCCCCCCGCAGGGGAATAGAAGCAGAAGCTTTGCCAGCAGAAGTTAAATTGTGGAATGCTGCTGTGTATAATTTTGCTTTAAATTTTAATAAAGTTGTTCCTTTAGTTTCAATCTTATAGAATTGAGGTTGAGTCAGCACCTTCAAGGGAGAAAGGGGTTGCGGTGGGGGGGGGGCGTGGTGGGGGGCAAGAGAGGAAGTAAAAAATAAAATTCTTATGCCAGTTTATGGAAAAGATTGTTCTTGAAATTAATCTGAAATTGAACCTTGTCAGTTTCTTTCTATTAATCTAACAGTTCACTGAATTTCATTAGTGTAGGTATTGCATTATGGCTCATTTGATTCCTGTTACAGCAGCGATAGTAACACAAAGACAGATGGTCCGGGCCACTAGCTTATTAGTAAGTCTTTTCAGGATCCACTTAAAAAGAACTTACAAGGTGTTACTTCACTGTTCTCGCTGTACGGTCACACACTAATAAATGTTAGATAATTCACTTTTACCTGCAGTGCTTGCGAATGATCATTGCTGGCGTATAATGCAGGTGCTGCTGTCTAACGTGTAATATCCTGCATTTGTCATTCTTCAATTCTGACTATTTGCAGGTGTGTGATGGAACAGCCTTGTCCTTGCAGATGTGGTGCAACTCAATCTCTCTGCAATACCTCTGAGGGTAGAATCCAATTTGAAAACTTGATTCTCATGGGCAATGGCCAGATCCACGATTTTTTTTTACAAAATGAATGCAATCTGACTTACAAATGCTTGGCACAATTCTATATTGAGGACAATGGTTGGAAGTTGTTAAGCATCTGCTGCTCTTAGTGTATATTTCTGAGTTACGTGTTACATTCTGAGTTGAAAAAAGGGCACTTGTCCCTGTGGTGGGCAGAAGTGGTACATTAATCTTAAAAAAAACAACTCCTATATACCCTGGTAAATGGGAGGACATGGTGATAAACAGACCACCATGGCAGGTCGCTCTGATGCCTTTCACTTGAAAAGGAACACTTGATTCCTGTTACAGCAGCGATTAGACAGAAAACAAAAAAAAACCCATACAAAACCACACAGAGGTCATTTGCTGACCACAACCCGATCATCCTTCGCTATGTCCGGTGTGAGAAGACCTGTGATGCCTATCGTTCAGTTCATCGAGGAAGAACCTCAGGAAGTCCTGGTAATCGACTCATTCTCGACATGCTGGGCGGTTATTGACTGTCCATGGTGCTCCATGGGGAGCAACACTGACAAGAGCAAGTTCCAGTCAAAAGAATAGGATCATCACGTTCTCAGGTCTGGAACAGGGGCATTAGCAATGATGCAATTGGTGCTGTGATGAATACTTCTTCTTCTTCTTAGGCAGTCCCTCGGAACCGAGGATGACTTGCTTCCACATTAAAAATGAGTTCTCAGGTGACTGATGAGTCCAATGCAGGACCTACAGTCTCCGTCACAGGTGGGGCAGACGGTGGTTGAAGGGGCGGGTGAGTGGGGTGCTTGGGTTGACGTGCGCTCCTTCCGCTGCTTGCGCTTGGCTTCTGCTTGCTCCCGGCGAAGAGACTCGAGGTGTTTGGCGCCTTCCCGGATGCTTCTCCTCCACTTTGTGCGGTCTTGGGCCAGGGATTCCCAGGTGTCGGTGGGGATGTTACACTTTTTCAAGGAGGCTTTGAGCGTGTCCTTGAAGCGTTTCCTCTGCCCACCTGGGGCTCTCTTGTCGTGTCGGAGCTCCGAGCAGAGCGCTTGTTTTGGGAGTCTCGTATCGGGCATGCGGACGATGTGACCCGTCCATCGGAGCTGATCGAGCGTGGTCAGAGCTTCGATGCTGGGGATGTTGGCCTGAGCGATGAATAATCATGTGACTAGTTGCATCTGCTGCTTCAAATTATTCTTATTAAAGAAACCTAGATGAAGGGTGAAAGCTCAAGGCATAAAATCAGACCAAGGTTGAACAGAGCATGAGAGAAGAGAAGGTTGTACTTGAAGTAGTGCCAAGCCTTGGATTTAAGAAAGTTTAGACTATAGAGGGGGAAGAGTTAAACATTCCACAATATTTAGGTTCTGGGAAAGAATGAATTAAACTAGGACATGGTGTGTGATAAGTCTTGATTTCTACACAGTGAGAATGCGGGGATGAGGTAAAAGCATGTAAGCTGGCTAATTTGAGGAACAAGTGAAGAAAAAGTTTAGAGTTGCAATGGCCTTTGAGGTATGGACAACACTGTGCCCTGGAACACTACCCAAGGGAAGAGAGGGAATATAGCAGTGGGGCTTTATACAGCAGTTCTACTTACACAAGTAGAGCTTGGTGTGCAAGTTAAGTCGGAAGGTATACTTACTCATAATCCTTTCCACTGGTGAAACTATCCCATATGGCATTGGCTAAACATACATTACAAGACGAAAAGTAGGTCAAAAGATAAAATGACCTACCAGGCCCATCACAATATTTTTTTCTGTTGCTAAACACAGAACACCAAACATTTTGATTCCAACAGCATGCACTATATGTTTAAGAAAATTGCTACATACATATATATATCCCACATGGTTACTCTTCTTGGCTGGAGGATCATGCTGGGCTATGTTTTTTGCTAGTGGCAGCCCTCTGGTACCTCAGCCTAGGGTCCATTCTCCTTGTGTGAGCCTAGACAGTAAGTGCTGGCAGCAACGTCCCCCCTAAGCTGCGCGGGCACACGGCCACGCATCGATCAGGAGGTCCCGCGCAGGCCGCTCACCGGCTGTTGACGCTGGAGAAGATACTGTGCATGGGCGGCCGCAGCAAATTTAAAGGGACCGCGCATGGAAAGAAAAATTAAGGGGAGCATTAGCTGGCAGAGCACTGTACGGGAAATGCATCATGCCTGAGTTTGCTCACCACAGCCACACATGTGCACTCTCCAAAGAGGTCACTGCACAGCAATCGGGAGTGAGAACTTTTACTAATTTCCTCCTCCCCCTTCACATGTCCTTCCTGTATCAGCCATAAGATCTTGAGATATAAAGAAAGAAAAAATTTGTATTCAAATTGCGCCATTTATGGCCTCATGACATCCCAAAGCGCTATATAGCCAATGAAGTACTTTTGACGTGTAGTCACTGTTGTAATGTAGGAAACGTGGCAGCCATTTTGCGCACAGCAAGCTCCCACAAACAGCAATGTGATAATGATCAAATAATTTTTTTTAATGGTGTTGGTTGAGGAATTAATGTTGGCCCAGGACACCGGGGAGAACTCCCCTGCTGCTCTTCGAAATAGTGCCATGGGATCTTTTACATCCACCTGAGAGAGCAGACGGGGCCTCGGTTTAACGTCTCATCCAAAAGACGGCACCTCCGATAGTGCAGCACTCCCTCGGCACTGCAGTAGAGTGTCAGCCTAGATTTATGTGCATAAGTCACTTGAACCCACAACCTCCTGACTCAGAGGTGAGAGTGTTGCCAATGAAAATTAATTCAGTCAGAACTTATACTATTTGACCAACTAAAATTACTGCTTTTTTAACCAAGAACTTCACAGATGATACAAAATGAGGAGCTAAATTTTTCCGTTCCAAAAATTAGCTCAAAATGGTTAACCATGCTGTGTAAATATAACAATAACACAGGCCCCCTCCTGGCAACAAAACAGACCAAAAATGTATAAAAGCATTCCAGAAAGTTTACATTATTAAAAACCAGATACCCTGCAGTGACTTCATTGCAATAACCTAATCTCAGAGTTCAGATGACAGTTAAAAAACTGCCCAAGTTTAGCTGGTTTCTGACATGCTCTGAATTCCTCGATTAGATTGCTGCCTTGTAATCATTCCTGGTTATCCAATATATTGTACAAACCAGCTGAACCACTCAAATAAATTACATTCTCATAATCACTCCCAGTTACCAATAATTCTGTATATAAAACGTTGGAATGCTGCAATTAGATTAACCGCTGTGCATTCACTGCCAGGGACCTATCGCTTTCCAGTTCAACCCTCAGACTGGGCTGCAATCTTGAACCAATTCCTTGCTATCTGTTCCTCTTAATAAGAACAGAAATAATAGATATCATGTAAAGCTGGAATTTCTAGCTTCTGTCCCTCCACATTATGAGGAGAGGTTCAATGTCTAAACGGTGACTATCCTAAAATGATCCCAATCTCCCTTTGGATTATATCATGTCAGCTCAAGCTCACTGGCAGTGTCTTTATTCTTAGATTCGGTCAAGTTTCAGGAAATGACGGTTCCATTGGGCTGACTGGCAGTGTATATTTTCAGCTCGTTCACTGTGACTGAGATGAACATTAATATTACAGTGATAAAACTACTCACAAGTCAGGAGTAGCGCCATTGCTGTAATAGTAATCCTAAACTAAATTACAGGAGACTTTGGTTTATCTGGAGGTTGTATGTCCGGAAACCTCGATCTACCGGCAGAAATCAGGAGCCGTTTTGTTCGGTTTTTTTTTCTTCTCGTGGCTTTTTTTTCAACAGTCAGGCTCTGGAAAGTCTCTCTGAAGCTGTTGCTAAGCTACAGAGACGCTTCCAAGGTACGGGCCGACTGTTTAGAAGCTGTTGCTAAGCAACAGTGTTTGTTGTCAGATACGGAGATGAAAACCTCCGTATGCTTCAACTTTATGGAATGCTTTTATACATTTTTGGTCAGGAGGGGGCCTGTTATTGTTATATTTACACATCCCCACCGACACCTGGGAATCCCTGGCCCAAGGCCGTACAAAGTGGAGGAGAAGCATCCGGGAAGGCGCCGAACACCTTGAGTCTCTTTGCTGGGAGCAAGCGGAAGCCAAGCGCAGGCAGCTCAAGGAGCGCACGTCAACCCAAGCACCCCACCCACCCGCCCCTTCAACCACTGTCTGCCCCACCTATGACAGAGACTGTAGGTCCCGCATTGGACTCGATCAGTCACCTGAGAACTCATTTTTAATGTGGCAGCAAGTCATCCTCGGTTCTGAGGGACTGCCTAAAAAGAGAAGGTGTCAGGTCAGGATGTAACTCCTGGCTGCATTAATGCAATAACTGCTTTACATCAGCACTACAATTACAGTGTGAGTGCACCGTAACGTCGCCTTATCGACCTGTTCTAACTTATTTCAAATTGTGAAAAGCTTAAATTCTTTTACTTGTGGCTCACCTGACAGCTGTATGATTGCTCACTTCAATATGCAAGTATTTTATTCAGAGAGGGTACAGAGGAGATTTATAAGGATGTTGCCAGGAGTGGAGAATTTGAGCAATGAGGAAAGATTGGATAGGCTGGGGTTGTTGTCCTTGGAACAGAGGAGGCTGAGGGGAGATTTAATTGAGGTGTATAAAATTATGAGGGGCCTAGATAGAGTGGATAGGAAGGACTTATTTCCCTTAGCAGAGAGGTCAATAACCAGGGGGCATAGATTTAAAGTCATTGGTAGAAAGATTAGAGGGGAGTTAAGGAGAAAATTTTTCACCCAGAGGGTGGTGGGGGTCTGGAACGCACTGCCTGAAAGGGTGGTAGAGGCAGAAATCCTCATCGCATTTAAAAAGTACTTGGATATGCACTTGAAGTGCCGTAACCCACAGGGCTATGGACCAACAGCTGGGAAGTGGGATTAGGCTGGAGAGCTCTTTTTCAGCTGGCGCAGATACGATGGGCCGAATGGCCTCCTTCTGTGCTGTAAATTTCTATGATTCTATCTCATTCATCATCCAAACATGTGCATCCTCTCCATTTTACGATTAATGGATTTGTCAGCTGCAAGTTCATTAATTTGAGTGTGTCAGCTGCCAACAGGAGCTGGTTGAGTTGGGTCAAGGCTGCCAGAGAGAGTAGGTCAGGATTTGCAATGAAAGGTTGGGCTGCTTGGAGGAATTGGTTTGGTCTGGGCTGTCAGGGAGTCAAGTTGGGTTGGTATTCCAGTAGAAATCATATCCAGCATAAAAGGCTATTATGTCAACTCTTAAAATTAGGTTAGATAGAAAAGAAAGACTTGCATTTATATAGTGCCTTTTATGACCTCAGTACAGAACAAACAGGAAACTGTTCAACCTCCATCGCCTCCAGTCCAGATCCAAGGTCGTCCCTTCCTCTGTCGTCGGATTACAGTATGCAGACGACGCTTGCGTCTGCGCACACTCGGAGGTCGAACTCCAAACCATCGTTAACACCTTCACCGAAGCACACAAGAGCATGGGCCTTACATTAAACATCCGTAAGACAAAGGTCCTCTACCAACCTGCCCCCGCCACACAGCACTGCCCCCCCATTATCAAAATCCATGGCAAGGCCTTGGACAATGTGGACCACTTTCCATACCTCGGGAGCCTACTGTCAACAAGGGCAGATGTCGATGACGAAGTCCAACACCGCCTTCAGTGTGCCAGTGCAGCCTTCGGTCACCTGAGGAAGAGAGTGTTTGAAGACCAGGACCTCAAACCTGGCACCAAGCTCATGGTCTACAGTGCAGTAGTAATACCCGCCCTCCTGTATGCCTCAGAGACATGTACAGCAGGCACCTCAAAGCACTGGAGAGGTACCACCAATGCTGCCTCCGCAAGATCCTGCAAATCCATTGGCAGGATAGGCGCACCAACGTCAGTGTTCTCGGTCAAGCCAACATCCCCAGCATCAAAGTTTTGACCACGCTCAATCAGCTCCGATGGATGGGTCACATCGTCCGCATGCCCAATACGAGACTCCCAAAACAAGCGCTCTACTCAGAGCTCCGACATGGCAAGAGAGCCCCAGGTGGGCAGAGGAAATGCTTCAAGGACACCCTCAAAGCCTCCTTGAAAAAGTACAACATCCCCACCGACACCTGGGAATCCCTGGCCCAAGGCCGTACAAAGTGGAGGAGAAGCATCCGGGAAGGCGCCGAACACCTCGAGTCTCTTCGCCAGGAGCAAGCGGAAGCCAAGCGCAAACAGCAGAAGGAGCGCACGTCAACCCAAGCACCCCACCCACCCGTCCCTTCAACCACCGTCTGCCCCACCTGTGACAGAGACTGTAGATCCCGCATTGGACTCATCAGTCACCTGAGAACTAATTTTTAATGTGGAAGCAAGTCATCTTCGGTTCCGAGGGACTGCCTAAGAAGAAGAAGAAGACATCCCAAAGCGCTTTACAGCCAATTAAGTACTTTTGACGTGTAGTCACTGCTGTAATGTAGTAAACATGGCAGCCAATAGCACACAGCAAGGTCCCACAAACAGCAATGTGATAATGACCAGATAATCTGTTTTTGTTATGTTGATTGAGGGATAAATATTGGCCAGGACCCTGGGGATAACTCCCCTGCTCTTCTTCAAATTAGTGTCATGGGACCTTTTACATCCACCTGAGAGAGAGCAGGTGGGGCATCGGTTTAAAGTCTCATCTGAAAGACAGCACCTCTGATAGTGCAGCACACCCTCAGTACTACACGTGAGTGTCAGCCTAGATTTTTGCACTCAAGCCTCCAGAGTGGGTTGATGAACCCACAACCTTCTGACTCAGAGGCAAGGGTGCTACCAACTGAGCCACAGCTGATACTGCGAGGTGGGTAAAGGAAAGGGAAATAAAGGGATATGGAAACTGCGTGGAGCAAGGCGACTAGGACTGCTGCTCATGTGGAAGATAAACACCAACATGGACTGGTTGGGCCAAATGGCCTGTTTCTGTGTTGTAATTCTATGTAATACCAGCAGGAGCTGGATCAAGTCAAGTTTGCCAGTCGGAGTCAGGTAACTAAGGCATCTGCACCCACTAAATTTGCCACTGAATACTTTTTAGCAATAAGCACCAGTTGTGCGAATACATCCAAATCTTGCATCAGACAACCAATCCTTGCGCTAACTGATATCTCTGAACTCAACCTCTGTTTCTATTCCACCCGTGCATGATTTTACGAAGATTGACCATAACAAAGCATCGCCATCTTTAACAAGCTCTTAACAAGCAGTTCAAGCATTTCCGCCACCTCCAGTGTGATTCCACCACCAAACGCATCTTCCCCTCATCTCCCCTTTCAGCATTCCGTAGGGACCGCTCCCTCCGCGACACCCTAGTCCACTCCTCTATCGTCTCCAACACCCCTTCCCCTTTGCCCGGCACCTTCCCGTGCAAGCGTAGGAGATGCAACACATGCCCTTATACCTCCCCCCTTCCCACTGTCCAGGGCCCCAAACACCCCTTCCAGGTGAAACAGCGATTTACTTGTACTTCCTGCAAATTAGTATACTGTATTCGCTGCACACGATGTGGTCTCCTCTACATTGGGGAGACCAAACGCAGATTGGGTGACCGCTTTGCGGAACACCTCCATTCAGTCCATAAGGGGGACCCCGAGCTTCCGGTGGCCTGTCACTTTAATTCACCGCCCCATTCCCACTCAGACCTCACCGTCCTCGGCCTCTTGCATTGTTCCACGGAAGCTCAGTGTAAGCTCGAGGAACAGCACCTCATCTTTCGATTAGGCACTCTACAGCCTTCTGGACTCAACATAGAGTTCAACAATTTCAGAGCATAACCTCGGCCCCTATCACATATATATATTTTCTTCTTTTTTTTTTATCCACAATTTTTGTTTGACCCCTTTTTTTCTTCCCTCCCACATGGCAGCTGTCCCTCATTCTGCCAGCGCAATTCACACCCCATCTAGAGCCATCCTTTGTTCCTTAACCTGTCCCATTACCACCTCCGCTCGCCTTGAATATCTCTTAATGTCTCTCAATGTCTCTTAATCTCTCCTGCTTTCTATCCTATCACTGACCTTCCCTTTAGTTCTTTCATCCCCTCCCCCTTTTCCCAGCCCCTAAACTTGCTTTCCATTTCCTGCTTTTTTCCAGTCCTGACGAAGGGTCATTGACCTGAAACGTTGAATCTGTTTCTCTCTCCACGGATGCTGCCTGGCCTGCTGAGTTTTTCCAGCGTTTTCTGTTGTTAGTTCTTGATGTTTATTTCATTGATTGCTTTTCAGCCATTTTACAATAGGAAACAGACTTTTTGGTCCATTTCCACTTACTACCGGACTTGCCCACCTGTTTATACTCGTGTCCACTTTCTTGTGATACTTTATAGCTGGAGGTAAACTTTTCCCCCTCTCTGTGTTGCTTACATAAACAGTTCAAAGAGCCTTGGATCATTTATATGCTCTTACAGCTGAAATATGTGAGGGAAAGGAATCTTTTGAATACGAAAAACATTCAACAAACAACCAGGCTACATAAGTGATGAAGATCCAAATGGGTTGTGACAGCTGGGTCACGGTTTGAATATTTCTAATGTTTAAATGTCTCCATTGAGTAAGTTGTTTATGTCACAAAAGTGACAGTGGATGTCAACTGTGGTGATCGCTTTCAAATTTCTTCAACTTTCGGGTGAGAGGCAGATCAGCATCTGTTTTTTTTAAAAGGAGTGAGATTTGAGCTCCCTTGATGGCTTAATAGGTAAATGCGTTACATTGTGCGGCGCTATGATAGACAGCCCAATCCCTGGTCTACTCTGATCTCATTCGGACAGTGATAGGACCACTACAATGGGTCTCAGTGTCCCTGTGTTTGGGAGAGAAAAGTTGTTCAGGGTTCCCGCGGCAGGTTGTTACCCATCTAGAAGTATGCACGTTCAAGGATGGCAAATGGTGACGGAATCAGGCTTGGCTGTGTTGCCACTCTCAGTCAAATAGTCTGCTGATATTCATAGTCCATGATTAGATGTGAAGAACAAATGAGATACGGTTGGGGGTGATGGGGGTCGGGGGCGGATTGTGCCTTTGCAGCTAAACTCCAGTAAGATATGATCATCTTCAGGAGAGGAAGGGAGGAGAATTGATGAGAAAAAATGCATTTATTTAACACATATGTATTTCTTAATTGGCTTTTAGTTGGTGTTAAAATAACAACATATTATTGACTCTGCTCCTCCACAATAGTGCCAATTAAAGAGAGTCTCACCATCAGGGGCCTTTTTAAATTGGGCTGTTTTGAACCTGTTTGATTATTGAAGACACTGTTGAGCATACTAACCTGGAAGGGTCACCAAGTGGGACCGTGAAATATAGCTCAACTATCCGTGGTTTATGACTATAGTGTAGAACTTAGTTGCGTCCATATCAACTGACGAACATTTAACGTACTTGTATGACCTGTCTGCCATTTCAGAAGGGACGTACTTGTATGACCTGTCTGCCATTTCAGAAGGGACGTTACCCCATTTTCCATAAAAGAAGCAAACGCCCGCCTTAAGACAACAGAAATAGAGGAAAGACAAACATTAAATGTTCATTTTTTTTATTAGTTCCTGGGATGTGGGTATCACTGGCAAGGCCAGCATTTATTGCGCATCCCTAGTTGCCCTTGAGAAGGTGGTGGTGAGCCGCCTTCTTGAACCGTTGCAGTCTGTGTGCTGAAGGTATTCCCACAGTGCTGTTAGGGAGGGAGTTCCAGGATTTTGACCCAGTGACGATGAAGGATCGGCGATATATTTTCAATTCAGGATGGTGTGTGACTTAGCGGGGAAGTTGCATGTGATGGAGTTCCCTTGCGCCTGCTACATTTGTCCTTCTAGGTGGAGGAGGTCGCTGTATTGATTTCTTTGTGGGTTCAATAACGACTCATTTATGAAAGAGAAAGTTGTTTTAATCTAAAGTCTATTCAACTCTTTTTAACAGCCTTTACAGAACACACTATGCTGTGATGCATCTAGAATCAAACTGAAAGTAAAAGCTTGTCCTCCTGCTTGTCTGTGTCACATGACCTCTGCTGCTCAGGCACAAGCAATCAAAAACACAGACAAATATGCTGTAAGGCATAAGTAATCAAACACAGACAAATATCATCACTATTTGCTGATATCATTACATCTCCCTTTCTTAAAACAAAAGTATTTTACTTTTAACTAACAACATTTAATGAACTTACATTATCATTATCATGATCAAGGTTTTTTACCCTTGCTTTGTGTGTTCACATGAAATATGTCAATACACTAGAACTTGAAGAAAGAATAAGATAACATTACTTCCTTCTATAACAATAGTCCTTAAATTTGCTCAATGAGTCTCTCAGGAGGCTTCACGTGTCTTGAGGATTTTCTGATTGATTGTCCTTGAATCTGAGTTGTTGCCTCAGATGATTGGTTCTCAGCTGTGTGATCAGGTTGTTCAACAGTATCAGTCTCTTGACCTGCTGTGGCTGGTCCCATGAGAAGATCTCGACGATTTCTTCTCAGAACAGCACCCTCATCTGTCTGAATGGTGTATGATCTTGGTTGAACTTCACTCAGGACAGTTCCCTTCTGAGTCCATGTGTTTGTTTTGTCTTTGAACCTTACTTGGTCACCAGTGTGGAGTTCAGGTAGGTTTTGTGTTCCTCTGTCATAATAGTACTTATGCTTTTCTTTCTGTTGTTCTTTGAACTTCCTCACTTTCTCCCCCTCTTTTGTTTTCAGGAGGTTCTCCGGGATGGGTAGGTTTGACCTTAGCCGACGTCCCATCAGGAGTTGGGCTGGTGACATACCACACTCGAGCGGCGTTGTGCGGTATACAAGCATGCTTTGGTAGAAGTCGGTTCCACTGTCTTTTGCCTTGTACATCAGTCTTTTCACTGTCTGGACCGATTTTTCCACTAGTCCATTGGACTGTGGATAGTGAGGACTTGACGTTGTGTGGACAAAGTCCCACTCTTTGGCAAAGTGTCGGAAATTTGCATTGTTAAACTGGGGTCCGTTGTCTGTGAAGACCTCGCTTGCCACGCCATGTCTGGAGAATATGGCTTTCATACTTCTTATCACAGCTTCTGCAGTGGTGGTGTACAGTCTACAAACCTCTGGATACAGGGAGTAATAGTCTGTGACGACAAGATAGTCCTTCACTTGACATACGAATAGGTCAGCGCCTACCTTCTGGTAAGGTCTGTCTGGTGCTGGGTGTGGCTTTAGTGGTTCTACCGGATTGCTTGCTCGATATTTCAGGCATATTGTGCAGTTTGACACCTCATTTGTCACATCTTGGTTGATTTGTGGCCAGTACATCACCTCTTGTGCTCTTTTCTTACACTTTTCGATTCCCAGATGTCCTCCATGGATCTTTTTTAGCATCTCTCTTCTCAGACTCTTTGGGATAACTATTTTACTTCCTTTGTAGATGATGTCTTCGACCACTGATAGTTCCGCCCTGCAGTTCCAGTACTCTGCTATATCAGGTGAGCAGTCTTGCTTCATGTTGGGCCATCCATCCAAGATGCTTTTTCTCAGTCGTCTCATTGTTTCATCTTTGTTTGTCTCAGTCTTTATGAGCTCCATTTTTGCATCTGCTATGGGCAGTGCACTTGTGATCATGTCCACGTAGGCGTTCACTTTTTCATCCATTGTGGTGTTTGCGGGCTCACTTGGGTCAACAGCTCTGGACAACGTGTCTGCTGTACACATCAGCTTACCCGGTGTGTACGCAACATTCAGTGTATAGCGTTGCAGCCTGATCATCATTCTTTGTATTCTAAGCGGACAGCTATTTAGTGGCTTTTGGAACAATGTAATCAAGGGCTTATGGTCAGTCTCTACACTGATTGCTTGTCCTGCCACAAACTGGTGAAATCTTTCACAGGCGTATGTGATGCTGAGCAGCTCCTTTTCTATTTGAGCATATCGCGTCTCTGCGTCTGTCATTGAGCGCGATGCATATGCAATAGGTTGCCAGTAGTCATATTGTTGCAGAAGAACGGCACCGAGCCCACTCTGTGATGCATCTGATGATATCTTGATGGGTCTCGCTGGGTCATAAAACCTCAGAACTGGTTCCTCTGTGAGCAGTTTCTTTAGATCGCTCCATGACTTCTCATGCTCATGATTCCATTCCCATTCTATGTTCTTTTCAGTTAGTCTTCTCAGTGGCGCTATTTTTTCTGAGAGGTTGGATATGAATTTACCCATGTAGTTGATCATTCCATTAAACCTCTGCACGTCCTTTTTGCATTGTGGCCTTGGCATATTCTCAATGGCGGACACCTTTCTGGGATCTGGTTTGATGCCCTCACTGCTAAGGATATCTCCCACGAATGTCAGTTCTGTCACCCCGAGCTGGCATTTCTCTCTATTCAGCTTCAGGTTTGTTTTCCTTGTTGCTTCCAGCACTTTTTTCAGTCTCTCGTCATGCTCAGTTCTCGTGGTTCCCCATACTATGATGTCATCCATTGATGTATCAACTCCCTCCAGGTGCTCATAGATCATATGGATAGTCTTGTGATACACTTCAGGAGCTGAGGCAATGCCAAATGGTAACCTTAGGAATCTGTATCTGCCAAATAGAGTGTTGAACGTGCATAGTCTTCAACTTGCTTCGTCCAGCTTCATCTGCCAAAATCCTGAGGACGCATCTAACTTGCTGAAATATTTTGCATTTGCAAACTGTGCCATGATTTCCTCACGTGTAGGAAGCTTGAAGTGCTCTCTCTTTATTGCTCTGTTTAGATCTCTTGGATCCAGGCAAATTCTGAGCTTTCCATTCTTTTTGTCCACTACGATGAGGGTGTGAGGGTGCCAGTCAGTTCCTTTTTGTAACCTCTAGATGGCACCTTCACCTCTTTTATATAAACCCAAAAAATAAACCCTTAAACAAATAAACCCTTTAAATAACCCGATTAATCAAATTAAAATTTGGCCTCTTAAATCGATTACGCACTCCAGTCCCCGCGGCGCCCACCGGTCACGAAAGAGCTCGAGCTCGCCGGCGATGGCACCTTCACTGTGTTCCTTTGTTAATTGTTTCTCGTTCTCTGGTGTTAATTGTTCCTAACCCTGTGTTAGTTTTTAATCAGCCTGTTAGCTGTTTATGGGTGGCACCTGGTTTTCTTGGTATATAAGTTCTGTTGTTGTTTCACTCAGTGCTCAGTCCTCACTAGGGTGAACCAGGGAGTTAGTCTTGACAATGTTCCTTGTCTTGGCTAGGTTCTCTGTGTGACTAGCCTTTCCTCTATGGCAGCTTGCCTTCACAAGCTGGCTGCCATAGTTCTCTTGAGCTATGTATCTAAGTCTGTGTTCTAGTTCTCTTGAGTTATGTATCTAAGTCTGTGTTCTAGTTCTCTCGAGTTATGTATCTAAGTCTGTGTTCTAGTTCTCTCGAGTTATGTATCTAAGTCTGTGCCATAGTTCTCTCGAGTTATGTACCTAAATCTGTGTTCTAGTTCTCTCGAGCTATGTATCTAAGTCTGTGTTCTTGTCTCTGGATTTAAGATGTATTTAAGTCTTGTTCTGTTGAGCTGCTTGTCTTGGTAAGGTGCTGTTTGGACTAGCGTGTTGCTATGTGGGAGCCGTTGGGAGCTTGTCTTGAGCTTTGCATTGGTGAGCCGATTACCCTTGGGTAGCTTGTCTGGAGTTGTGCCTCGGCAAGCCGGTTGCCCCTTGTGGTAGCTTGTCGCAAGCTCAGTATAGACAAGTGGGCTTCCTCATGGAAGCTGTCCTGAGTTCCTATCTTGACTAGCTGTCTTGTAACTTGTCTCTAGTTCTTATGTTTCTGTCTCGAGTTCTCTTGTCTCTAGTTCTTATGTATATTGCTGTTAATCTGGTTATGTGTAAATCTAGTAAAGTTCAAACAAAGTACTGTATATTTGTCTCTTGTCTGGTTTCTGCACTTGGGTCCAGATCCTACCTTGCCCGGAGATCACGGCCTCGTATTTATATGGCCCCGTGGCTCCCCAACCCTGACAGAGGGAACTCACCCACTCAGTTGGCTCATCTATCTTCTGAATCACGTTCAGGCTTTCCATCCTGTCCAACTCTGCCTTCAGTTGCTTTTGAAGAGCAAACGGAACTTTTCTGCATGGATGTATGACCGGTGTCATGCTTTTATCTACTCTGATCATGTATTCTCCTGGAATGCAGCCTAGACCCTTAAATAGGTCTTTGTACTCTTTCATGAGTTCATCATAGACTGTCTCTCCTTCGCTTTCCACAACGAGGACTCTCTTTACCAGGTTCAGTCTCTCACAGGCTTTTAAACCTAGTATGGCTTGCACATCCTTTGGCACCATGATTAATGCTAGCGTGTGCTCTCTGTCCTTGTGTGTTACTTTGACAATGCATTTTCCTTTCACTGGTATATCAGTCCCTGAGTATCCGGTCACTTTCACTTGTATTCCATGTAACTTTGGTCTGGGTCTAATTCTCTTAAAATCGGTCTCTGATATCACATTAACTTGTGCTCCAGTATCCAATTTAAATGGAATGTGTATGTCGTTCACTTTTAGTGTCAACATCCAGTCTCTTTCTCCTTTCTTGTTTTCAGACACAACATCTACATTGAATTCCTCTATCTCGCTTTCATCTACTGTATGGACCTTGCTTTGTTGCGCTTGGTTCTTACAGCAACGGGCATAATGGTTGTTTTTGTTGCATCTATGGCATGTTTTACCATATGCTGGACACTTTCTTGGTGGATGCTGTGTACCGCATCGATTACATGATTTCCGATTGTCCCTTTCATTTTCGTTTGCTGGCCACGTCTCTTTTTTCACATTGGCGCTCTCTTTGTTAAACGGTTTGTATCCGTTCTTTCTCACTGCATCCACGTTGCACCTACTGTCACTGAACAGCTCCTTTGCCTGCAACTTCACAGTCTCTGTAGCCCTACACAGTGCTATGGCTTTTCCCAGGTCTAGATCTTGCTCTCTTAGCAGTCTTTCCCTTAGACCATTATCTGGAATACCACACACCAGTCTGTCTTTTATCAGCGAGTCTGTGAGTCCCCCAAATTCACACGATTTGCTTCGGTTTCTCAGTTCAGTCACATACTGATCAATAGTCTCGCCGATTTTCTGTACACATGTGAAAAATTTGTGCCTCTCAAAGGTCACGTTGCGTTTAGGTATGCAGTAGGCCTCAAACTGTTCCATTATTTTATCTAGCTTCATTTTGTCTCCATCAGCAGCAAATATGAAATTATTATATACCTCCAGCGCTGCATCACCCACGACATGTAAGAACAGTGACGATTTCTGTTTATTACTTTTATCGTCCGCTCCGATTGCTGATAAATACAACCCTACACGTTGTTTGAATCTCCTCCAATTTTCAGCCACATTACCTGTCAATTGAAGCGTCGCCGGTGGGAGTAAACCTTCCATTTTTCACTTCGTTAGCTATTCTCTAATGGTAAGCAACGATGTTCTCTTCTGGCTTGCTAATCTGCGGAGAGCTGATTTCGCTTACTTGCCACAACTCCTTTCACTGTCCCATCGAGTTGCTAACTTCAGATGTTTTCTCTTTCAGCCACTTCTGACATCATGTATTGATTTCTTTGTGGGTTCAATAACGACTCATTTATGAAAGAGAAAGCTGTTTTAATCTAAAGTCTATTCAACTCTTTTTAACAGCCTTTACAGAACACACTATGCTGTGATGCATCTAGAATCAAACTGAAAGTAAAAGCTTGTCCTCCTGCTTGTCTGTGTCACATGACCTCCGCTGCTCAGGCACAAGCAATCAAAAACACAGACAAATATGCTGTAAGGCATAAGTAATCAAACACAGACAAATATCATCACTATTTGCTGATATCATTACAGTCGCGGGTTTGGGAGGTGCTGCCAAAAAAGCCTTAGCGAGTTGCTGCAGTGCATCTTGTAGATGGTACACACTGCAGCCACGATGTGCCGGTGGTGGAGGGAGTGAATGTTTAAGGTGGGGGATGGGGTTTAAAATTTTTTTTTTTTTATCCATTGATGGGATGTGGGCGTCGCTGGCTAGGCCTGCATTTAGTGCCCATCCCTAATTGCCCTTGAGAAGATGGTGGTGAGCCGCCTTCTTGAACCGCTGCAGTCCATATGGTGTAGGTACACCCACAATGCTGTTAGGAAGGGAGTTCCAGGATTTTGGCCCAGCGACAGTGAAGGAACGCCGATACAGGTCCAAGTCAGGATGGTGTGTGGCTTGGAGGGGAACTTGTAGGTGGTGATGTTCCCATGTGTCTGCTGCCCTTGTCCTTCTAAGTGGTAGAGGTCGCGGGTTTGGAAAGTGCTGTTGAAGGAGCTTTGGCGAGTTGCTGCAGTGCTTCTTGTAGATGGCACACACTGCAGCCACAGTGCGCCGGTGGTGGAGGGAGTGAATGTTGAAGGTGGTGGATGGAGTGCCAATCAAGCGGGCTGCTTTATCCTGAATGGTGTCGAGCTTCTTGAGTGTTGTTGGAGCTGCACTCATCCAGGCAAGTGGAGAGTATTCCATCACACTCCTGACTTGTGCCTTGTAGATGGTGGAAAGGCTTTGGGGAGTCAAGAGGTGAGACACTCGCCGCAGAATTCCCAGCCTCTGGCCTGCTCTTGTAGCCACAGTATTTATATGGCTGGTCCAGTTCAGTTTCTGATCAATGGTAACCCCCAGGATGTTGATAGTGGGGGATTCATAGTAACATAGAGAACATAGAGATAGGAACAGGAGTAGGCCATTCGGCCCTTCGAGCCTGCTCCGCCATTCAATGAGATCATGGCTGATCCTCGTCTGAGATCATAGCTGATCTTACCAGTTCAGTACCCCGTCCCCGCCTTTTCTCCGTAACCCTTAATCCCCTTAGCCTTCAGAAATATATCCAATTCTCTCTTGAAAATATTTATTGAATTAGCCTTCACAGCCCTCTGTGGCAGGGAATTCCACAGGCTCACCACTCTTTGAGTGAAGAAATTCTTCCTCATCTCTGTTTTAAATGATTTGCCCGCTATTTTTAGACTGTGGCCCCTGGTTCTGTGCTCCCTGGCCATTGGAAACATTCTCTCTGAATTCAGCCTGTCCAGGCCTGCCATAATTTTATATGTTTCGATGAGATCCCCTCTCAATCTTCTAAACTCCAGTGAGTACAAGCCCAAACTATTCAATCTCTCCTCGTAGGTCATTCCCGCCATTCCAGGTATCAGCCTGGTGAATCACCGCTGCACTCTTTCCATGGCAAGAACATCCTTCCGCAGATGGGGCGACCAAAACTGTACACAATACTCCAGATGCGGTCTCACCAGCACCTTGTACAGCTGTAGTAAGGTATCCCTATTCCTATACTCGAACCCCCTTGATATGAAGGCCAACATACCATTTGCCTTCTTAATCGCCTGTTGCACCTGCATGCTCTCCTTCAGTGACTGGTGCACAAGAACACCCAGGTCCCTCTGCACTTCCCCATCTCCCAATCTATTGCCATTTAGATAATAATCTACCCTCCTGTTTTTACCCCCAAAGTGGATAACCTCGCATTTATCCACATTATAGTGCATCTGCCACGTATCCGCCCATTCCCCCAACCTGTCCAAATCGCACTGTAGCCTCCTGACATCCTCATCAGAGCCCACCCCTCCTCCTAGTTTAGTGTCGTCAGCGAATTTGGAAATATTGCATCCAATTCCCTGATCCAGATCATTTATATATATTGTGAACAGCTGGGGTCCCAGGACAGATCCTTGCGGCACCCCGCTGGTCACTGCCTGCCACTCTGAAAACGAGCCGTTTATTCCAACTCTCTGTTTTCTATCCGCCAGCCAGTTCTCTATCCACGTTAATACTTTGCCCCCAATCCCATGAGCCTTAATTTTGCATGACAATCTTTTGTGTGGAACCTTATCGAAGGCTTTCTGGAAGTCAAGGTACACCACATCCACTGGCTCTCCCCCATCTATTTTACCAGTTACTTCCTCAAAAAATTCCAGCAGATTAGTCAAACACGATTTACCCTTTGTAAATCCATGTTGACTCTGTCCGATCCTTTCCCCATTTGTCAAGTGCTCCGCTATTTTATCCTTAATAATGGACTCTAGCATTTTGCCCACAACCGATGTAAGGCTTACTGGTCTATAATTCCCTGCTTTCTCTCTACCCCCCTTTTTAAATATTGGGGTAACATTAGCTACCCTCCAATCCACGGGTACTGTTCCCGAGTCAATGGAGTTCCGGAAGATGATCCTTAGAGCATCTGCTATCTCCAGGGCCACCTCCTTAAGTACCCTAGGATGTAGTTTATCAGGCCCCGGGGATTTGTCGGCCTTCAGTCCCCTCAACTTACCCAACACCATATCCCTAGAGATACTAATTTCTGTCAGCTCCTCCCTCTCATTAGTCCCTATGTTTGCCGATATTCCTGGGAGGTTATTTGTGTCCTCCTTTGTGAATACAGAACCAAAGTATGAGTTTAATTGGTCTGCCATTTCCTTATTCTCCATTATATATTCTCCCGAATCGGACTGCAGGGGACAGACTTGGGATTTTACCAGTCTTTTCCTCCTGATATACCGATAAAAGCTTTTGCAGTCTGTCTTTATTTTTGCTGCAAGTTTACTTTCGTATTCTATTTTCCCCTTCCTGATTAATCCCTTTGTCCTCTTCTGCTGTATCCTGTACTGCCCCCAATCTTCCGGTCTGGTGCTTTTTTTTGCCAGTTGATATGCCCTTTTTTTTGATTTTATGCTGTCCCTAATTTCCCTCGTTATCCACGGTTGAGTCACCTTTTTAGGTTTATTTTTATGCCAAACCGGTATAAACATGTTCTGGAATTCTTCCATTCTATCTTTGAATGCTTGCCATTGTCTATCCACTGTCAATCCCCCCAGAAACACCACCCAATCAATCTTACCCAATTCCCGTCTCATACCCTCGTAATTCCCTTTATTTAAGTTCTGGACCTTAGTCTCTGATTCAATTTCCTCACTCTCCATCTCGACTGAGAGCTCGATCATATTATGATCGCTCTGACCCAAGGGGCCTCGTACAAGAAGATTGGTGATAAGTCCCTTCTCATTGCACAATACCCAGTCTAAAATGGCCTGATCTCGAGTCGGCTCCTCGACATATTGGTCCAGATAACCGTCCCGAAAACATTCCAGGAATTCCTCCTCCTCAGAATTTTTACTAATTTGGGTAGTCCAATCAATATGTAAATTAAAGTCACCCATGATGACAGCTGTGCTCTTATCGCACGCTTCTCTAATTTCCCTTTTTATGCCTTCCCTCACCTCCATATTACTATTTGGAGGCCTATATATCACACCCACTAACGTTTTTCTCCCCTTGCTATTTCTCATTTCTACCCATACAGATTCCGTTTCATCCGAGTTAATAGCCTTCCTTTCCATTGCATTAATCCCCTCCTTTACCAGCAATGCTACCCCACCTCCCCTACCTTTTTGCCGATCCTTCCTAAATATTGTATATCCCTGGATGTTAAGTTCCCAGCCTTGCCCACCCTGCAGCCACGTTTCTGTAATCCCAATCAAATCATACTTGTTTACCTCTATTTCCACAACTAATTCATCCACCTTGTTCCTAATGCTTCTAGCATTAAGATACAAAGCCTTCAGGCTTGCTTTTTTCACACTCTCATTATGAATTAGTTTGGCCCTTTGTGTTTCTCTCCTTTGCTTATTGCTTCTCACCTTTCTACCATCTATTTCTGACTTCATATGACTTCCCTCTTTTCCACTACCTAGGTTCCCATCCCCCTGCCAAATTAGTTTAAATCCTCCCGAACCGTCCTAGAAAATATTACCCCGAGGACATCGGCTCCCTCACAGTTCAGGTGTAGACCGTCCCCTTGGTACAGGTCACTCCTCCCCAAGAACTGGTTCCAATGCCTCAAGAATTTAAATCCCTCTCCCTTGCACCACTGCTCAAGCCACGTATTTAGCTTATCTATCTTACTCTCTCTAATCTTATTAGCTCGTGGCACTGGTAGCAATCCAGAGATTACTACCTTTGAAGTCCTACTTTTCAATTTAGCTCCTAACTCCCTAAATTCAGCTTGTAGGACCTCCTCCCTCTTTTTACCTACATCGTTGGTACCTACATGTACCACGACAACTGGCTGATCCCCCTCCCCCTTCAGAATGCTCTGCACCCGCTCCGAGACATCCTTGACCCTTGCACCAGGGAGGCAACATACCATCAGCAATGGTAATGCCATTGAATGTCAAGGGGAGATGGTTAGAGTCTCGCTTGTTGGAGATGGTCATTGCCTGGCACTTGTGTGGTGCGAATGTTACTTGCCACTTGTCAGCCCAAGTCTGAATGTTGTCCAGGTCTTTCTGCATATGGACACGGACCGCATCAGTACCTGACGAGTCTCGAATGATGCTGAACAGTGTGCAATCATCAGCGAACATCCCCACTTCTGACCTTATGATGGAGGGAAGGTCATTGATGAAACAGCTGAAGATGGTTGGGCCTAGGACACTGCCCTGAGGAACTCCTGCAGTGATGTCATGTGATTGAGATGAATGACCTCCAACAACCACAGCCAACTTCCTTTGTGCTAGGTATGATTCCAACCAATGGAGAGTTTTCCCCTTGATTCCTATTGACTTCAGTTTTGCTAGGGCTCCTTGATGCCACACTCGATCAAATGCTGCCTTGATGTCAAGGGCAGTCACTCTCACCTCACCTCTTGAGTTCAACTCTTTTGTCCATGTTTGGACCAAGGCTGTAATGAGGTCAGGAGCTGAGTGGCCCTGGCGGAACCCAAACTGGGCGTCAGTTAGCAGGTTATTGCTGAGTAAGTGCCGCTTGATAGCACTGTCGACGACACCTTCCATCACTTTGCTGATGATTGAGAGTAGACTGATGGGACGGTAATTGGCCGGTCGGATTTGTCCTGCTTTTTGTAGACAGGACATACTTGGGCAATTTTCCACATTGCCAGGTAGATGCCAGTGTTGTAGCTGTACTGGAACAGCTTGGCTAGGGGCGCAGCTAGTTCTGGAGCACAAGTCTTCAGTACTGTTGCCGGAATGTTGTCAGGGCCCATAGCCTTTGCAGTATCCAGTGTCTTCAGCCGTTTCTTGACATCACATGGAGTGAATTGAATGGGCTGAAGACTGGCATCTGTGATGCTGGGGACCTCAGGAGGAGGCCGAGATGGATCATCCACTCGGCACTTCTGGCTGAAGATAGTTGCAAATGCTTTAGCCTTGTCTTTTGCACTCACGTGCTGGGCTCCGCCAATCAAGCGGGCTTCCTTGTCCTGGATGGTGTCGAGCTTCTTGAGTGTTGTTGGAGCTGCACTCATCCAGGCAAGTGGAGAGTATTCCATCACACTCCTGACTTGTGCCTTGTAGATGGCGCAAAGGCTTTGGGGAGTCAGGAGGTGAGACACTCGGACTAATGTCTGCCTTAAGAAAACAGACAGAGAGGAAAGACGAGCATTAAATGTTCATGTGCTGATATCGCCATTACTAATGTTTAGGTTTCTCGCCATACCTAATGTTGATTCAGCTCACACAGTCAGGCTCAACATAAGCCAGTAGCTCCAGTTATGGCATCGGCATTTACTCTTCAAACAAAAAAAATTTAAAGATTGACAGAAACTAAAGGATGTTAATGTTAAATTATAATCCCTTGTAACCATTTGATTTTTGAAAGCAAGACCCCCGTTGTGTTTAAGTTGCTTTAAATGCCTTGCAGTTGTGTTTACAGTTAAGCCATTCCTCTGGAACATTGCCCAGTATTCCCGAGCCCTGTATTATTCAACAGGTAGTGTTCAATGGATCCTGGGGCTTCTACCCTTACAAAAGCTAGCTGTTCCATGGCAGCCCCAGTTGGTTTCAGTTTAAGCCTTTCACATTGCTGCCTTATAAATTATCTGAATGAAGACTAATAACATCTTTAGAGATAGTGAGTAGATAGGTTAACTTTGAAACACAGCGTGAATACGTATAGAAAGCGAAATAAGTTTAAATTATTTTTTTCTAAAAAAAAGAGACGGGAAATAAGAAAGTAAATTGTCAGATACTGTTTAATTCTCTGCATAAAATGATGCCAAGAACCCATGAGGATTGTCAGGACCTTTCAGTTCTGCCAACCCACACACTCATTACAGTGAAGCCTAAGGTTCTAGGCCCTTTGAGAGCAGATCACGAGGGAACAAGAATACAGGTTCCTATGACGACTGTTGGGTGGATTATGTCACTGCCCTGAGCAGTGCTTTTGGAACTTAAAGATCAAACGGTAAGGGCAAGCGCTGCTGCAAACAGAGGCAGCTGTTTAGATGCCTTTTCTAATGAGTTGAATTTGTATTATCAGGGCGGTGAACTGGAGCAACAGCAGGGGAAACGGAAAGGCTGAGTCTGTGCCCTGTCAGCTCCTAATAAGTATTTTTATAAGCTCCACGGGTCTACAGAAACAGATGGCACCCTGGAGCCCCGGACTTCCATTTTAGCCATAGAAAATATTAATCATCAAAAGAAGTTTGGCCTGATGGTGTCTGAAGTTGTAAGAAAGATATTTGATCAAGGTATCCAAAAGGATTCTTTTTAACAAGGGGCTCCTCCTGTCAGATATATTCCTCAGAAGACGTCCATTAGATAACTTATTTTATTTTAATTTTGCTGCTCAAAATTGCTTACACCACGAAAGCAACTTTGGGAATACAGTAAACTCTTTCGTATCCGGCACCTACAGGACCAGGATGGTGCCGGTTGATGAAAAATTCTGAATAACAGAGAGGTAGGCAATTTTTAACAGAAAAAAATAAAAACCACTGACTAACTCGGCCACTGCGGGAAACTCGGACTCGGAAAAACGAGCGCTGGATGGATTCGGCAAGATTACCGGTTATCTATTTTGCCAGTTATTAAAGAATTCCAGATGATTAAGTGCCATTTAAGCAAGAGTTTACCGTAGTTGAACACCGTTCAATGGGACCGCAGGCTATTTAAACAGGAGTGGCATTTTATAGCCATAATAGTAGTCATCCTGCAACATCATAAAATAGCATGGTGCCTCTGTGGAAACAAACAATCACAAAGAAGTTTGTTGAATTATTTAATTTGGTATTAAGCACTCTGTTTCCTACCCAGATCCCTGGTCTCCTTGGCAACTCACGGTTGTGGGCGAAAACATGGACAACTGAGCTGCTCGCACGCATTTGCCAACACTGTTCTGAACGGCCACGTGTGGGTGTGTGGCAGCAGCCTCGTGAGTATTTTGTCTCTGATTTGTCCTCCTTCCCATAGAATGGCCAGCTATTTTTTTTTAAATGGCTGCCATCATTCTGTAAAATCCGACACTGTTTTTCCAGTGGGAAATAAACCTCAGCTGCCGTCTTGCTGTGGCGTACTTCCAACGACCTCTGGGGCTCAGTGAGCCAGCTAATGTCCATCAAAGAGCAAGAGAAAAAATAAACTGAAGGCAAAGAAGCAAAGAAAGAAAGAATGGAACCGGGGAGAAACCAAAGGAGGGGGGGGGGTGGAAATCAAGGAGAAACATGTTGTGTGTGGAACTAGGTTCTGAATGAAATTGAAGATAAACTATTCCTTTTACAAGATCACTTTGTCTATTTTCCATTGTTTCCAGCAGCCATTTTCTTACTTTTCAACTAGGGCGTTAGTCAGTGATGACATTGTGATGAAATATGCCATTCATCAGGCACTCTGTATTCTCTGTGTTTGATTGTGCCTGTGACTGTGACAAGCAGGGGAGTTTAGTTTCAGTTTCATTTCCTTACCTGTATTGTATTGTGTGTAGGGCTCCGCCCATACCTGGCCCCTACTTAAGCAGGCCCCAGCGTGTCTCACAGGCAGTACAGCAGATCTCTGGATGAGAGACACTTCTCCACTGTGTATTACTTTCTGAGTTAATAAAAGCCTTGCTTTGCTCTGTTAACGTTGAGTCTCGGATTCATTGAGGCACATCAGACATTAACACCATGACTCGCTCCCTCTGCTAATACAAATGCACTTTCATAATTTAGTGCCAAACACTGCAGTATACATAGGAGTAAAAACACATCAAGCAATGTGGAGAAACTACTTCAATATCCCCAAATTGGGTTGATAAGTGGCAGGTAACATTCATGCCGCACAAACATAGAAACACAGAAGATTGGAGCAGGAGTAGGCCATTCGGCCCCTCGAGCCTGCTCCGCCATTCAATGCGATCATGGCTGATCATCCAAACTCGGTACCCTGTCCTTGCCTTCTCTCCATATCCCTTGATCCCCTTAGCCTTAAGAAATATATCTAACTCCTTCTTGAATATATTTAATGAATTGGTCTCAACTGTCTTCTGTGGTAGAGAATTCCACAGATTCACCACTCTCTGGGTAAAGAAATTCCTCCTCATCTCGGTCCTAAATGGCTTACCCCTTATCCTTAGACTGTGACCCCTGATTCTGGACTCACCCGCCAATGGGAACAGCCTTCCTGTATCTAGTCTGTCCATGGCAAGAACATCCTTCCTCGGATAAGGCGACCAAAACAGCACACAATACTCAAGGTGCGGTCTCACCAAGGCCCTGTACAACTGCAGCAAGACATCCTTGCTCCTGTACTCTAATCCTCTCGCTATGAAGGCCAACATACCATTTGCCGCCTTAACCGCCTGCTGCACCTGCATGCTTACCTTCAGCGACTGGTGCACAAGGACACCCAGGTCTCGTTGCACTTCCCCTTTTCCCAATCTATTGCTGTTCAGATAATAATCTGCCTTCCTGTTTTTGCCACCAAAGTGGATAACCTCGCATTTATCCACATTATACTGCATCTGCCATGCATCTGCCCAATCACCCAACCTGTCCAAATCGTGCTGGAGTTTCTCTGCATCCTCCTCACAGCACACACGCCCACCCAGCTTTGTGTTGTCTGCAAACTTGGAGATATTACATCTAGTTCCCTCTTCTAGATCATTAATATATATTGTGAATAACTGGGGTCCTAGCACCGATCCTTGCAGTACCCCACTAGTCACTGCCTTCCACTCGGAAAAAGACCCGTTTATTCCAACTCTTTGCTTCCTGTCTGCCAACCAGTTTTCTATCCAAGTCAGTACCTTACCCCCAATCCCATGTGCCTTAACTTTGCACGGTAGTCTCTTATGTGGGACCTTATCGAAAGCCTTCTGAAAGTCCAAATACACCACATCCACTGGTTCTCCCTTATCTATTCTACCAGTTACATCCTCAAAAAATTCCAGTAGATTAGTCAAGCATGATTTACCTTTTGTAAATCCATGTTGACTTTGTCCAATCCTGTCAGTTTTCCAAGTGCTCTGCTATTACATCTTTTATAATGGGCTCTAGCATTTTCTCCACTATCGATGTCAGACTTACCGGTCTATAATTCCCCATTTTCTCTCTACCACCTTTTTGAAATAGTGGGGTTACTTTAGCTACCCTCCAATCCATGGGAACTGTTCTAGAGTCTATAGAATTTTGGAAGATGACCAGTAATGCATCTACTATTTCTAGGGGCACTTCCTTAAGCACCCTAGGATGTAGATTATCAGGCCCTGGGGATTTATCGGCCCTCAATCCCATCAATTTCCCTAACACCATTTCCCTACAAATACTGATTTCATTCAGTTCCTCCCTCTCATTAGACCCTATGTTCCCCGACATCTCTGGGAGTTTATTTGTGTCCTCCTTTGTGAAGACAGAACCAAAGTATGTATTTAATTGGTCTGCCATGTCTTTGTTCCTCATTATAAATTCCCCTAATTCTGACTGCAAGGGACCTACGCTTGACTTTACCAATCTTTTTCTCTTCACATATCTATAGAAGCTTTTATAGTCAGTTTTTATGTTCCCTGCAAGCTTACTCTCATACTCTATTTTCCCCCTCTTAATTAATCCCTTTGACCTCCTTTGCTGAATCCTAAACTGCTCCCAATCCTCAGGTTTGCTGCTTTTACTGGCCAATTTTTATGTCCTCTCCTTGGATCTTATGCTATCCCTAATTTCCCTTGTTAGCCAATGTTGAGTCACCTTTTTTGTTTTATTTTTATGCCAAACAGTGATGAACAAATTCTATAGTTCATCCATGCGATCTTTAAATGTTTGCCATTGCCTATTCACCATCAACCCTTTAAGTAACATTCCCCAATCCATCCTAGCCAACTCACGCCTCATACTATCGTAGTTTCCTTTATTTAAATTCAGTACCCAAGTCTCTGAATCAATTACTTCACTCTCCATCTTAATTAAGAATTCTATCATATTATGATCGCTCCTCCCCAAGGGGCCTTGCACAACAAGATTGCTAATTAATCCTTTCTCATTACATAATACCCAGTCTAAGATGGCCTGATCTCTAGTTGGTTCCTCAACATATTGGTCCAGGAAACCATCCCATATACACTCTAGGAATTCCTCTTCCACAGTATTGTTACTAATTTGGTTAGACCAATCTATATGTAGATTAAAGTCACCCATAATAACTGCTGTGCCCTTATTGCACGCATCTCTAATTTCCCATTTAATGCCATCCCCAACCTCAGCATTACTGTTTGGGGGTCTGTATACAACTCCCACTAACGTTTTCTGCCCCTTGGTATTTCTCAGCTCTACCCATACAGATTCCACATCATCAGAGCTAATACGATAGCAAAATACTGCAGATGCTGGAAATCTGAAATACTGCAGATGCTGGAAGTCCGAAATATCAGAGCTAATATCCTTCCTTACTATTGTGTTAATCTCCTCTTTAACCAGCAATGCTACCCCACCGCCTTTTCCTTTTTGCTTGTCCTTCCTGAATATTGAATACCCCTGGATGTTGAATTCCCAGCCTTGGTCACCCTGGAGCCATGTCTCCGTAATGCCAATCATATCATATCCGTTTGCATCTATTTGCACAGCTAATTCATCCACCTTATTATGAATGCTCCTCGCATTAAGACACAAAGCCTTCAGGCTTGTTTTTTTAACACTCTTAGACCTTTTAGAATTATTGTTTACAGCGGCCATGTTTGATTTACACCCTTGATTTCTCTGACTTCCACTTTTGCTTTTCTCCTTCCTGTCCTTTGCTTCTATCCTTGCTTCCCTTTCCTCTGTCTCCAAGTGCCAGGCAATGACTATCTCCAACAAGCGAGCGTCTAACAACTGCCCCTTGACAATCAACAGTATTGCCATCGCCGAATCCCCCACCGTCAACATCCTGGGGGTCACCATTGACCAGAAACTTAACTGGACCAGCCACATAAATACTGTGGCAACAAGAGCAGGTCAGAGGCTGGGTATTCTGCGGCGAGTGTCTCACCTCCTGACTCCCCAAAGCCTTTCCACCATCTACAAGTCAGGAGTGTGATGGAATACCCTCCACTTGCCTGGATGAGTGCAGCTCCAACAACACTCAAGAAGTTCGACACCATCCAGGACAAAGCAGCCCACTTGATTGGCACCCCATTCACCACCTTAAACATTCACTCCCTCCACCACCGGTGCACCCTGGCTGCAGTGTGCACCATCTACAAGATGCACTGCAGCAACTCGCCAAGGCTTCTTCAGCAGCACCTCCCAAACCTGCGACCTCTTCCACCTAGAAGGACAAGGGCAGCAGGTGCATGGGAACACTACCACCTCCAAGTTCCCCTCCAAGTCACACACCATCCTGACTTGGAAGTATATCGCCGTTCCTTCATCGTCGCTTGGTCAAAATCCTGGAACTCCCTACCTAACAGCACTGTGGGAGCACCTTCACCACACTGACTGCTGCGGTTCAAGAAGGCGGCTCAACACTACCTTTTCAAGGGCAATTAGGGATGGGCAATAAATGCTGACCTTGCCAGCGACACCCCACATCCTGTAAACTAATTTTTTTAAATGTGTTCTCAATCTGTTCACACTCCCATGTATGCAGGCATGACTCCTTCTCTTTCCAACTGTTCCACTAAGAGCGTAACAAAACAAAACATTGGATGAGAAAAGGCCATTTAGCACATTAACCCCACTCCTACAACTGGATACAATCTACCCTGTCGTATTGGAGTCAGAGGGCTGTGGTTTCAAGCCCCACTCCAGGATCTGAGCACCTAAACTGAGCTGACGCTTCAGTGCAGTACTGAGGGAGTGCTGCATTGTCAGAGATACCGTCTTTCTGATGAGACAGTAAATCAAGGCAACCGTTTGACTATTACGTTGGGTTTAAAAGATCCCATGGTATTATTCAGAGACGGGCAGGGAGTTCTGGTGCTCTGGCCAACATTCTTTCCTGAATCAATACCACCAGAGACAGACGAACTGGTCATTCAGCTAATTTACAGTGCACAATATCAATTGCTGGATTCACCTACATAACAACAAAAGGTTTGCACTTCAAAAGGTAATCTATTAATTGTAAAGCACTTTGGGATATGTGAGGACATGTTGAGGCGCTATATAAATGTAAGTTCTTTCTATTATTTGCTCAAGTCCACCCATTTAATTTCCTGAAGGAACGCTCTGCATAAATAATCCCTGTTCCTCAAAGATATTAAAGCATAAATCTTGCAAATCTTAATAAATTTAAAAATCACAACTGCAAATCAAATGATCAAATCAAATCAACTTTTATTGTCATTGTTAGTGCACAATTAAATAGGAAAATCCTATTTAATTCATAGGATTTTCTTCCTATGAATTAAATTGCCAATAATCTCATTATGTAAACAGACGTCTACACATTAAAACTGTCCGATACCACTTTCAGCAAGCGAGCAATAAGCGGAACGTCGGTGCTGAACTCGTCTTTATCCTCCGTGTATTAAAAGCTCAAATCAGAGCACTAGGCAGGGGACAGAATAATAGGAAGCCTGACATCGCAGATAATGCCATTCCTCTTAATTCTGTGGTCCCAAGTGTCTTAATGCCTCGTGTGAGATAAGGTCACTGAGGATTCCGAATGATGCAGTCTTACACTATATGGCGATCTTCCTTTGTGCCGCTGATACTCCCCTCTCCCCCCACCCCCAAGCCCCCGCCCGTGTTTCAATTATCGTAAAGATAACTGGAGGTCAGCTCCTTGTGTTCGATGTTTTGTGAACGTTGCTCAGGGGATCATCCTCCAGGGAAAGTAGGGCACAATTCACAGAAGTGCCAACTCATCTTGCACATGTCACTGCAATGCTGAGGAGTTATTTAAACTGCTACCGCTTGTCGGAGATATTCTGGTGCACACTTGGCAGCTTCTTTCATTCTGCTCAAATTCTACGCTCTTACGCACAATGTATACTATCAAATAAATCCCCAGTTTTAAATCAATTTCTTTTTTTTGGTGTCTTCAAAGCACAATTGCAAATTAATAACATGGGCTGAAGGTCATTCCTGAAGGCACTGCGCACAGTTCCATAGGCACCAGTTACTCGGTATTTCAATTGGCCATTCTTCATGTGGTTCAGTTGGTAGTCACACTTGCCTTTGATGTTATGAAGGTTGTGGGTTCAAGTCTCCACGCCACGAGACTTGAGCACAAAAATCTAGGCTGACTGACAGTGCAGTACTGAGGGAGTGCTGCATTGTCCGAGGTGCTGTCTTTCAAATGAGACATTAAACCGCAGCCCTGTCTGCTCTCTCAAGTGGATGTAAAAGATCCCATGGCACTATTTCAAAGAAGAGTAGGGGAATTATCCCTGGTGTCCTGGCCAATATTTAACCCTCAACCAAAAAAACAGATTATCTGGTCATTATCACATTGCTGTTTGTGGGAGCTTGCTGTGTGCAAATTGGCTGCTGTGTTCCCCACATGACAACACTTCATTGGCTGTAAAGCACTTTGAGATGTCCAGTGGTTGTGAAAGGCACTATATAAATGCAAGTCTTTCTTTTTGAGCCGAGTCAGTGTCGGCAGGCTATCCAACATCACAGCCCAGTCCAATCTTGTCCTCAAATGGTGACCCTCCCTAGCCCAGTGGTGCTGAGGCCAACCGCTGTCCTTGCTGAGATCAATAGCAACAACAACTTTGTTCCTATAGCGCCTTTAACATAGAAAAACATCCCGAGGCATGAGGAAAGCGAATGGCCAGCAATAGGAGAGATTAGGAGGGGGGGGTGATCAAAAGCTTGGTCAAAGAGGTGGGGTTTAAGGAGGAGAGAGAGAGAGAGATGGAGAGGCGAAAGGGTTCAGGGAGGGAATTCCAGAGACTGAGGACCTAGATGGCTGAAGGCACATTTGCCAATAGTCAGGCAAATGGAAGCAGCGCGAGGTGGGTGGGGAGGAGGTGGTTTGCACAAGAGACCAGAGTCAGATCAGCGTAAACCAGGGATTGAATCTGCGGCCTTCCCGACCTGTGATTTAGTATCGCATGGGGCAGCGGATTTACCAACAGAATCATTGGAAGCAAGAAACAGTTCAGATTCAAGAAAGTGCCCTGAAAATTAGTGACTCTTTTATGTCGGTAAACCTGGCAGCCATTCTGCACATTGCAAAATCCCACAACCAGCAACGAGATGGATGAGCACTTTATCTGCTTTTGGTGCGATTGGTTGGAAGAGGAACAGTGGCCAGGACACTGCGGAGAACTCCGAGCTCTTCTTTGATTCATGTCATGGGATCGGCGACATACCGTCTGAACTAGCAGACAGGGCCTAGGTTTAATGTCTCAGGACAGGAGCTGCAATAATGCAGCACTTACTGAATTGCCAGCTTAGATTATAAATTCAAGGTACTGACATGGGGCTTGTAGCCTGCACCTGATGGCCTAGAAGCGAGAGTGCTACCACCTGAGCCGAGCTGCCACACTTGGGGAACTTGGACCCCTTTACCTATTGAGTTTCAAGTATTTTGTGGTGTCCAGTCACATAGCAATAGGAGTTCTACCGGAGAAAATAATGTTTTAAAATGAACGTAAGCATCATGGTTGGATGAAGTGTATTGAGAGAGAATATAAGGTTTTACGCTCCATTTACTTGTCTTACTAATCTCCCGCTTCTACCAGTTGCCTGTAGCTATCTTGTTGTCTGTTTGCTTATTCAGGTCTAGGTACTATTGAATTAAACTGGAAACATATTGGTTTTGAGAACATTGGCTGCAAAAGCAGATGCTGTTTCACAGGGCTGGCCAGAAGCCAGACAGACAAGGTACGCCAGATGTAAATAGCTGTCAGGAAAAGCTGAAAATCTATATTGACTGATCCCTCACTATAATTGTTTTCCCAAATTTCCTGCTCTCATTTTCTCTCCTCCCGCCCCAGCTCTACAACCCCCGTTCTTCTATTTCAGGCATCGACTCGCTCACTGGGGTATGGTTCTGGGGCAGTGGGCGTCCTCTAGCACCTTGCTGAAGTGATCACCATTCGTGTGTCAGGTTTGACAGTGAGTGCCAACAAACCATGCCACCATGCTGAGCCCAATCCTGTCCTCACCTGGTGTCCTCACGCACACAGTAGGCATCACCCGATCACCACCCCAGCTGAGATCAGCTGGCATAATGATGCTTTCAAATACAAAATGGACCCCATTCATCTCACAGCAGTTGTTTGTCAGACTGCACAGGATCTGCACGCAATAATATTGTCAAGGCGATACCTAAACCTTTCAATTAATAACTTTAAAATAGGAGAAGTATAATAAAGAACCCCAAACCTTGGGAGCTACAGTTGATGGGGAACTGCAGGTCGTTCTGGATGGATGAGCTAGATTAGTTTAATGACCTTTCTCATTCATAGCTATCTGCTGATCTTGTGAACCAACACAATATACAATGAAATACAAGCTGTATGTGATTCTGAAAGGTGGACCATAGAGTATATTGGGGAACTACACTCGCCGACAGTTCAGGAATGAACTGGATGTGATACATTCATGAAGGAAATACCTTGTGGGAACCAACTGTTGGGGAGTGGGGGGAGTAGGGGAGAGATTGATGGCTGAACCTGATATGTAGAGGCTGAGCAGAGCAACATATAATAACATAAGAATTAGGAGCAGGAGTAGGCCATACGGCCCCCCGAGCCTGCTCCGCCATTCAATAAAATCATGACTGATCTTTCACCTCAACTCCACTTTCCCACCCGATCTCCATATCCCTTGATTTCCCTAGAGTCTAACAATCTATCGATCTCAGCCTTGAATATACTCAACGACTCAGCATTCACAGCTCTTTGGGGCAGAGAATTCCAAAGATTCACAACCCTCTGAGTGAAGAAATTCCTCCTCATCTCAGTCTTAAATAGCCGACCCCTTATCCTGAGATTATGCCCCCTAGTTCTAGACACTCTACCAGGAGTATTTGCTGAACAAGAACCCAGCCACAACCACCGCAATGCTGGAGTCTTTGAACTCGTCAAGACGTGAAAGGTGGAGGAGCCTTTTGGAGAAGACTAACTTCACTCACTCCAGGAGGAAAGCATGGGACCTGCTCCGTCAACTTGGCGGGGCAAACCCCGCCTATAAACACAGGATGACCATCAGAGCGGACGCCATTGCATCCCACTTGATACAAACATCAACAACTCCGGTGGACAAAGAATTTCGACACCAGGTGAAGTGGCAGCTTTCGACAAACTTGATGGCGACACCAAGATCGTCAACTATGTCTGATCCATTCACCTTGGACGAACTAAATGAAGCCCTGTCGACAACCAAATCTGGAAAGCTGCTGGTCCAGATGGTGTTTGCCCAGAATTCCTAAAAGCACTGGGACTCAAAGCGAAGAGATGGTTGATGTTGTATCCGTGTGTTAATGGAGACACGGAATGCAGGAGTTGGTTTAACGGGTGTTTACTGAACAAAGTCTGGAGGTGAACTAAAAGATACAAGATGCTATACAGGCTTATATACCCGAGTGGTCACTACCGGTATTACAGTACACAGGGGCTCTTAAAGGTACATACACTACAATTCCTCCCCTTTTAGATAATTAGTACATAACATTTTAAGTAATCATTAATTAACATGTTTACAAGAACAATAATCTACACATTTGCTGCAGTTAATCAATTATAAGTCAGTCTCTCTGGAGGCTTCCTGACTCGGTCCGGATAACGCCTCGGTGGTGTAGTAGTTTTCGGTGGTGTAGTAGGTTCTTTGGCAAGGTCGATTCGGCTTGAATGCCAGTGTCGGGTTCATCTGGTTCCAGTATCACCGGATCGGAGGTAGATACTATGGGTATCTCGGCTTCATCATTAGGCAGATAGAGTTGTGGTGTAGGTTGTCCCTTTTCGGATGACTCTATGATCTGGTCAGCATGGCGCCTTATTATGCTTTCTCCAATGTCCACGGTATACATCAGCGGTCCTAGTCGTGTGCAAATAGTTCCAGGCTGCCATTTCTCGGTACGGTAGTCCCGGGCCAAAACTTGTTGACCTATCTGGAAGGTTCTAGTTGGCCTTTCATTCATGCCTTGAAATTGCCGGTTCTCTACGTCCCTTCTGATGTTTGGCTTGATCAAACCCAGCCGGCATCTTAGTCTTCTATTGAAAAACATCACGGCGGGAGTTTGGTTTGTAACCACATGTGTTGCATTCCTGTACGCAAACAAGAAGTTATCTACCTTATGTTGTAGATTTATGTCTTCATTACCTATGGCCTTTATGGCCTTCTTGAAGGTCTGGACAAACCTTTCAGCTAATCCATTGGTGGCGGAATGGTATGGGGCGGACGTGTAGTGATTAACCCCATTGTTTTTTAAGAACTTCCTGAATTCTTCGGACACAAATTGCGGTCGATTATCAGAACAGATCTGTTCAGGCAGCCCATTCCTGGCAAATATGGTCCTTAATACTGTGATGGTTTTTTCCGTGGTGGTGGAGGACATCTTTATTACCTCCGGCCACTTGGAGTGTGCATCAACCGCGATTAAGAACATTGAGTCCATAAATGGACCAGCAAAGTCGATATGTACCCTTTGCCATGGAGATGAGGGCCACTCCCATGGATGTAGAGGGGCTTGTGGTGGGGCGTTTTGGATCTTCTGGTATCCTAGACAGCTCTTGGTCATTTCTTCGATGTCTCCATCGATACCTGGCCACTACACAAACGCTCTGGCTAGGTTCTTCATTTTCACTCCACCCAGGTGCCCCTCGTGAAGCTCCTTTAGCACTTTATCCTGAAGTTTGGGTGGAATCACCACTCTGGATCCACACATCAAGGTTCCTCGGCACGCTGACAGCTGTTCTCTTCTTTGCGAGAATGCTGGCAACAGTGGTTCGCCATGTGCTGGCCATCCCTTCACCGTTAAATCGTAGACTCGTGAGAGAGTCGGGTCATTTCTCGTTTCCTTTTCAATGGTAGAATTTGTTACTGGTAGACATTCCACTATGGTTGAGTGGAACATCTCCACTGGGTCCAATGTAGGTGCCTCTTCTACCGTTGGCAACGGTAGGCGCGATAAACCGTCAGCATTCCCATGCTGTTTTGATCCTTTGTATTCTATGTCATATTGGTGTGCCCCTAGGAAAAGGGACCACCTCTGTAGCCTTTGCGCTGTCATAATGGGAACGCCCTTTTTAGGGTTGAATATGGAGATGAGAGGTTGATGGTCAGTCAACAAGGTAAATTTTTGTCCGTGTAGGTAATGGTTGAATTTCTTCACTCCCCACACCAGGCTGAGTGCTTCCCTGTCGATCTGGGCATAGTTACGCTCAGCTGAGTTCAATGAGCGTGACGCAAAAGCTATCGGCCGCTCCGAGCCATCAGGAAATCTATGCGATAATACCGCTCCTACGCCGTAAGGGGATGCATCGCACGCCAGTCTGATTGGCAGTGATGGGTTGTAATGAGCCAACACTTCCTTGGACGTGATCAAGCCTTTGCATTTATGGAAGGCACGTTTACAGTCTTCGCTCCATTTCCAAATTACTCCCATTTGTAGCAGTGCGTTAAGAGGGTGCAGAACAGTTGACAAGTTCGGTAAAAATTTATGATAGTAATTTATCAATCCCAGAAACGACCTTAATTGTGAGACATTTTCAGGTGCTGGGGCTTTTATGACCACTTCAATTTTTTCAGGTGACTTATGCAACCCTTCTTCGTTAATTATATGGCCACAATATGATATTTGTTTCTGGAAAAATTCGCACTTGGGGTGATTTGCTCGTAGGCCCTGTTCTCTCAGCCTAGTGAGCACCTGCTCCAAATTGGCAAGGTGCTCGTTGTCGTTTTCTCCTGTTACAAGGATGTCATCTAGGTAGCATTGAGTCCCCGGAATCCCTTGCAGGACTTGCTCCATAGCTCTTTGCCAGATAGCTGGAGCTGATGCTACTCCAAAAACCAGTCGATTGTACTGGTACAGGCCTTTGTGTGTGTTTATCGTGAGATACTTTTTAGAGGCCTCCTCAACCTCCATCTGTAGATATGCCTGTGCCAAGTCAATTTTGGTGAAACGTTTCCCTCCGGATAGTGAGGCGAAAATATCTTCTATCCTCGGAAGTGGATACTGTACCGTGTGAAGGACCGGGTTTACAGTCACCTTGAAGTCCCCACAGATGCAAATTTTTCTCTGTTCTTCAGGTTTATCATTATTCAACGTTTTCTTCATGACCGGGACAATGGGTGTTGCCCACTCGCTCCAATCTACCTTGGATAACACGCCTGCCTTTTCCAAATTCTCCAGCTCTGCCTCGACTGCTGGACGAATTGTGTATGGCCTTGCCTTAAAAAACTTGGGAATTGCCGCATCTTCTACTTTTATTGAGGCGGTGACGCCTTTCAAGGTTCCTAGTTCCTGTTGAAACACTTCTTTGGCGTTGGCCAAGATGTCTTCTAATCGTTCAGGTATGACGTCATCATCATTTTTTTTCTTACTGGTCACCGTCAGTGCCTGAATGGAGTGCCAGTCTAAACGTATCTTCCTGATCCATTCACGTCCCAACAGCGGTGGACCACCATCTTTCAGAACGTATAAATACAACTTCTGTATTTCCTTGCCGTTGTATACAACAGGCACCCTTATTTTCCCTCTGGGGTATACTTTCTGCCCTGTATATGTCTTCAAGATAGTGGATGTGTCTTTCAAAGGTATATGCGGAAATAGCCGCTCGTAATTCCGTCGACTTATGATACTCCTGTATCTAGCTCCATTTTAACTGGGGACCCCGCTATCGTGAGGGTAACCCAAATGGTCTGGTAATCTTCTTTGGCAATTACATTATGTAATTTGAGACAGCTTAGTCTCTTGTTTCCGGAGTCGCTATCACTCTTCTGGTCTTCGGAGCTACTGTCCGTCATCATTTGTACCTTTCTGTACTTTTCCTTATTGATTTTTTTTCTGTCAGTGGATTTTTTGTTTCCAGATCGGCATACACGTGCAATGTGTCCCATCTTTCCGCATTGCCTGCATGCTTTGTCCTTGAACCAGCAGTCCCTCTGGTCATGGGTGGATCTGCCGCAGCGATAACATCTCTCGAAACCCTGTGTCATTTCATGGGTGCCGAAGTCCTGTGGCTTTTGCTGTATCTCTGCAGCTCCTCTTGCTGCTGCTTCGTATGATACAGCCACACTGAAAGCCTTGTCCAGTGTCAAATCTTTCTCAGAAAGTAACCTTTTCTGTGTTCCTTCACTTAGGAGACCGCAGACGAATTTGTCTCGTAGAGAATCTGCCAGTCCCGCCCCGAATTGGCAGTGCTTTGACAGCTTTCTTAATTCGGTGAGGTAATCAGCGTTACTTTCATTCTTGTGCTGATTCCTCCTGAAGGATTTGAATCATTCCGCTATGAGCAGCGGTGTTGGGTTTAAGTGCTCCTGTAGGGTATCAACAATCTCCTTAAAATTCTTGTCCATCGGTTTGGCTGGAGTGATTAAGTTTCGTAACAGCCCGTATGTCCTTGTGCCCATCAGATTTAGAAGTACCGATGCCTTTTTATCATCCTCTACTTCATTCGCTGTGCAATATACCTCCACTCTTTCCACATATGTGGTCCAATCCTCTATATCACTATCGAAAGCAGTAATATTGCCAGTCTTAGGCATCCTGAAAATCAAAAATGGCGCCTCCCGCGCTTTCCTTTCTTCCCTGCCGAGAAAAAATGGTGCCTCCCGCGCTTTCCCGCCGCTGCCGCTGCTGACAACGCTGTTTTCCGCAGTTTTTATTTACACAGATATTTTTAATAGTTGGAGACTCGTTCCCGCCGGACTCTCTGGGACTTTTCCCTCCCTCTGCTTGGTCCGAACGCCGACCTGCTTTGCAGCGCCGGCCGTCTCCCGAGTGCTCCACCCTCCATCTCTGTTTGCCTCCGCCTTCCGACTCGCTGCTCGGCCCCGCTGCAGAGCCACCCGATCGAGCCCCAGCCCGCTGCCCAGGAAGGATTAGTG
Organism: Somniosus microcephalus; assembly: GCF_052327205.1. Classification (NCBI taxonomy): domain Eukaryota; kingdom Metazoa; phylum Chordata; class Chondrichthyes; order Squaliformes; family Somniosidae; genus Somniosus; species Somniosus microcephalus. The sequence continues at coordinate 13,780,782 of NC_140999.1, forward strand.
CAGTACCTGCCACCAGCCCGGCTAGCTGGTGAACTCACAGTTTTTTTTTTTCTTCGACCTTCGCCTGAGGAATCGATCTCCTTGAGGTGCTGCCGAATTGCAGGTAAGTCTGTTTCCAATTCGTCGCCACTGTTGTATCCGTGTGTTAATGGAGACACGGAATGCAGGAGTTGGTTTAACAGGTGTTTACTGAACAAAGTCTGGGGGTGAACTAAAAGATACAAGACGCTATACAGGCTTATATACCCGAGTGGTCACTACCGGTATTACAGTACACAGGGGCTCTTAAAGGTACATACACTACAGTTGATCTCCTTCTCTGAGGTACTGGCAACCGGTAAAATTCCACCTATTTGGAGGGAGACTAAAATAATTGCCCTCCTGAAGCAGGGGAAGAATGTTTGTGAAGCTTCCAGCTACCGCCTGATCTCCTTACTTTGCACTTGTTATAAAGTGCTGGAGAGGTGACTACTCCACAGACTAACCCCCATCATCAAGCCAACCATTCCTAAGGAGCAAGCGGGCTTCCAGAGCAGCCGTAACTGCTGCGACCAAGTGGTAGCTTTAACAACTCATCGAAGCAGGCTTCCAGCGCCAGCTCAAGACCACTGTAGCACTCGTGGACCTGTCAGAGGCATATGACACAGTGTGGAAGCATGGACTGCTTTTCAAGCTCTCCACCATTGTACCCTGCAGAACAACGATCCATCTTCTCAACTCCATGCTTAGCAACCGACGCTTCCGTGTGTACCCTGGCACCCAGAAAAGCAGATAGAGGACAGTGAACAGCGGACTCCCACAGGGTTCTGCCCTGGCACCCATGTTATTCAACGTTTACACCAGTGATCTGCCCGAAACAGAGTCCTGCAAGTTCGTATAGGCTGATGACATTGCCTTGGCCACGCAAAACATGAATCTGGCCATCACTGAAGAGACCCTAGCCAGTGATTTACAGAGGATGGAGGCCTACTGCCGCTGATGGTGACTTCGGCCAAACCCGCAAAAGACCGTCACCTTGACATTCCACCTCAACACCCATCAAGCAAACCAAGCTTTGAAAGTCTCCTTTTGTGGCGCAGAGGTAAACCATGCCAAAAACCCCTCCTATTTAGGAGCCACGCTTGATCGCACCCTGTCATATAGACAACGTCTCCAGAATCTTGGGAAGAAACTAAACAGTAGGGTCAACTTGATCCAGTAATTCGCCGGATCCACATGGGGAGCAGACGCTTAAACCCTCCGTACGGCAGCACTCACCCTGGTGTACTCTACAGCGGAGTACTGCTCTCCGGCATGGCTAGCGAGTCCGCATGTCAAATTCGTTGATGTCCAACTGAATTCTACTATGAGAATTATCACCGGTACACTTTTATCGACACCAACACCTTGGCTGCTCGTGCTTGCAAACATCGCACCACCACACCTACGCCGCGAATATGCAGTCTCCAGAGAATACAACCGCTACACCGGCAAAGACATGTCGATCCAGGCCGACTTGAACAACCTACCACCAAACCGTCTCAAATCTAGAAGGCCATTTTGGACCGTCGCCGAGGCCCTTCAGCGATCTCCCCTCAGCCTTGATGACCGATGGCGAAATGCTTGGAAGAACTGTGACATACGGAATGGATTCCTTATAGAGGACCCTACAGTACAGCCTGAAGGATCAAACCTTCCTCGCAAACAATGGACAACCATCAACCGCCTTAGAACTGGTCATGGTAGATGCTGCCACCTTCACCATAGATGGAAGATTAAAGCATCCCCATCATGCGACTGTGGAGCTCCTAATCAGACCCTGGAGCACATCATTGAGCACTGCCCTCAGAGGAAATTCGCAGGCAGCCTACAAGATATCCAGGCTGTTACACCAGAAGCTTTGGCCTGGATATCTGACTTAGATATTGACATTTGATTTGCTTTGCTACTACCATACGACAGAAGAAGAAGTGCTAGACTCTCCAGCCAAGGGAAGCAACCTCTCAGCATCTACCCTCTCAGCTTCAATCACTCTCAGAATCTTATATGTTTCAATGAGATCACCTCTCATTCTTCTAAACTCCAGAGAATATAGCATCAATCTACTCAATCTCTCCTCATAGGACAACCCTCTCATCCCAGGAATCAATACATCACTATCTGGTGCTAGGGAAAGGGAGGTTCCAAATGTAAATACTGGAGATCAGACTCATACTACTCAAAGTGGCCTCCAATAATGACTTTCACTGTCCTTTTCTGTCGCTTGTCAGTCCTAGAAGCTTATTCTCAAGATAAGGCACGGAGCCCAGATGGGGTACAGGTTTCTACCAATGTCTTATAAAAGATTTGCATGCAGTTTGTAAAGCGTACTGAGGAACGCCTGGACCGTTACCAGCTGCAATGCAACTGTAACTTTTAAAACTTGAGTGAGGGGAAAATTCTCTAAAATGAGAGAGAAGAAGAAGAACTCCAAATGCTGGAGATCTGAAACAGAAACAGAAAATCCTGGAAATTACACAACAGGTCCATCAGTGTCCGAAAGGGAAAGACAAGCTGAAACATTAGCCTTCTATTACCTTTCATATTCCAGTATTGGATAGAATTACATAGCGTGTGTTTCCAGTATTTTCTGCTTCTATTTCAAAATCCAAAATGGAGTGTTCCTTCCCTGGAAGGAGACTCATCCCTTGGGCGAATTTTCCGTGCACAGAAATTCAGGGGCAAAGATCAGCGGGCCCCATGTATAGTGATCAAGAGCAAGAATCCTGGGTGATTTTCTCCCTCCCTCGCCAACTTACTCCTGCTGAATACACTGAGTGTTGACAGGAGGGGGCTCAGCCACAATGCCCGTGTGGTTGTATACCCTGCCCCCAGACTCAAACACAAAGAAAGAAAGAAAAGAAAGACTTGCATATATATAGCGCCTTTCACAACCTCAGGACATCCCAAAGAGCTTTACAGCCAATGAAGTACTTTTTTTGGAGTGTAGTCACTGTTGTAATGTAGGAAACGCGGCAGCCAATTTGTGCACAGCAAGCTCCTACAAACAGCAATTTGATAATGACCAGATAATCTGTTTTCTAGTGATGTTGGTTGAGGAATAAATATTGGCCCAGGACACTGGGGATAACTCCCCGGCTCTTCTTCGAATGTTGCCATGGGATCTTTTACGTCCACCTGAGAGGGCAGACGGGGCCTCAGTACTGCGGTCAGTTGATGTAGTGGCGCTTTGTAATTTCCAAACATGCAGCCACTGAGCTTTGAGGCTTTTAACAATGAGTAGACGCGTGTCGAAATAAAACGTTCCAAAACGTAACTTTGTCTTTAAACTGTTTACTGTAACACCTTACAAACAGAATTACAAAGCAAAACACGTTTAAACGAACACGGTCAAAAACTGTAGTGCTCCAGCCCTCAAAAGCCTTTACCTTCTCTCCAGCCTCGTGCAGCTTGAACTGTGAAATGGCTGGATACCATGTGACAAGCTCAAGGACTGTACCATTGTAGCAAGAATAAAGGGGGTATCTCAGACTATACTACTGGAACAAGAAAATAGGGGGTTTCTCAATACAATAAGTCAGTCAGGTAAATTAACTGTATTATACTATTTAACCAATATTTTAAAGTATTTTCTTTCTTAAACTTTCATGACTCTTACATTCCGGCCCCTAATTGACTAGGCACATGAAGCATATCAATTACTCAAACATTCTTAAGAGTCATAAACTAATGAGTTCAACATATTTACAATATAAATGTCCACTTTTTTTGTTCAGGAACCTTTCACGCTGCTTCTTGTAGCAGGCAGAGCTTTGTGATCGGTCTTTCCAGGGTACTGGTCTTGGTTTGCAAACAAACGCGACGAACAACGCCTCTGGAGTCTGGCATGGTCTTAATTATTTTTCCCATCAACCAAGAATTTCTAGGGGCTGAATCATCCACGATTGAGACGATGTCTCCGACAATGAAGTTCCTCTTTATTTTGGACCATTTTTGACGCTCCTGTAGCAGAGGTAAGTATTCTCTTGTCCATCTGGTCCAGAAAAGGTCTGACATATACTGAACTTGCCTCCACTTCCGACGGGCATACAGATCTTCCTCTTTGAAGACTCCCGGGGGCATGACTGGCTGTGTTTTCAACAACAACAGGTGGTTCGGAGTCAGGGCTTCGAGGTCATTGGGATCATCTGATGTCTTAGTTATCGGTCGGTCATTAATGGTGGCTTCAACCTCACACAGAACGGTTTGAAGTCCCTCGTCGTCAAGCACTTGCAGCTTCAGTACAGAACTGAGTAGTTTTCTTACGGTGCGTATCTGTCTTTCTGGCCATGATCTCTCTGTTTCCAGCAGATAACTTGGGCCTTGTATCCAAGTTTCACTCCTCATGAAGTTTTCAGCCTTCAATCCCCGTGAGGCTTGATCTGCTGGGTTTAATGAGGTGTTTACATACCTCCATTGAGATGGTTGTGTAGCTTCTCTAATGGATGAGATTCTGTTTGCTACGAAGGTCTTGAAGCGTATCTTCTCATTCTCTATATACTTCAGCACCGTCGTGCTATCCGTCCAGAAGACAGATTCTTCTAATGGGAGCTGTAACTCTTTCCGCATCACCTGGTCAACTTTAACTGCAACAAACGCTGCCGTCAACTCCAGTCTCGGGATGGTGACCTGCTTCAGCGGAGCCACCCTGGATTTCCCCATGAGGAAGGCACAATGTTTCTGGCCCTGTTGATTTGTCAGCAAGAGGTAAGTAGCCGTGCCATAGCCGTCCTCACTGGCGTCCGAGAAATGATGTAGTTGAGCCGTCTTTGTAACTCCAAAACTCACAGGCTTGATGCATCTACTGACGTTGAAGCTAGAAAGTTGTTGCAAATCTGTCAACCATCTGAGCCATCTCTGAGCTTGACCTTCTGGGATATCTTCATCCCATCCTCTCTTGTCTCTACACCACTCTCGTAGGATCAGCTTCACCGGCAGAATGAGTGGTGCCAAGAATCCAAGAGGGTCGTAGATGGAACTGACCACGGAGAGAATCCCTCGTCTTGTGGATGGTCTTTCGTTCACCATTATTCTGAAGTTGAACGTGTCTGACTCAATGCACCATTGTACACCAAGAGCTCTCTCAATAGGAAGTACATCGTGGCTCAGGTCCAGATCTTTGACTTCAGTGGCTCTTTCCTTTTCTGGGATAGAAGCTAGAACTGCTCTGCTGTTGCTTATCCACTTAGTCAGATGGAATCCTCCATTCGAACACAGAGTCCTAAGGTCTCTTGACAGTGCAATGGCATCATCTTCTGTTGACACGGACTTCAGACAGTCATCGACATAAAAGTTTCTGAAGATGGTTTCCACAGCCTCTGATGGTGCTTTGCCTTTGCCATCTTCTGCAGTTTTTCTGAGAGCGTAGCTTGCACAGCTGGGAGATGATGTGGCTCCGAACAAGTGTACAGCCATTCTACATTCCACCATCGCTTGACTAACGTCGCCATCTGGCCACCGAAGGAAACGCAGAAGATCAGCATCTTCATCAGGGATTCTGACTTGGTAGAACATTGATTCTATGTCTGCCATCATGGCAACGAGCTCTTGTCTAAACCTAGTCAAGACACCAATGAGGGTATTAGTAAGATCAGGACCTTGAAGCAGCTGGTCATTCAGTGAAGTTCCTCTGAATGAGGCGGCGCAGTCAAACACTACACTGATCTTTTTCTTCTTTGGGTGATACACACCGTGATGAGGAATGTACCAGACCCTTCCATCGTCTCTGTTCAACTGTTCCTCGGGCACTTTTACAGCATAGCCTTTCGCTATGATGTTTCTCATGAAGCCTTTGTAGTCTTCGTGAAAGTCGGGGTTCTTGTTCAGCTTTCTCTTTAGACTGATGGCGCGCTGCTCTGCTATGCAGCGATTGTTCGGCATCTTCGCGGTCTGTCTTCTCAGTGGCAAACCAATGTGATAGTGGCCATCAATGAACTGTGTAGACCTTGTCATCAAATCCATGAACTGATGGTCTTCTTGTGACATCTCTGTCTTTTCCTCACAGCTGTGTTCTGAAAAGTCTGCGTTGAACTGCTGTATCAACAGCTCTTCAATGCTTGCGATAGAGATACAATTAACTGTTACATTTTGTCGTTGCTCCTTGTTCGACTTGTTGCCATCATCTCTCCTTACCGGTCCATTGACTACCCATCCAAGGGCTGTCCTGACTGCGTAGGGTCCGTCATCCTTGCTGTTTATCACCTGCCATGGCTCCATAGTTTTGTAGGCATTGGTTCCAATTAATAGGCCAATTTCTGCTTCAATATATGGGAGACGCACCTTTTCCAGGTAAGGCCATCTCTCCACATCCTTCTGCAGGGCTAAGTTTCCTATTTTAACAGGAATCTCCCTCTGTGTGAAAACATTAGGCAGGTCTATGAAGTCCTTCTCTTCAAGTCCACACACTTCTAAGTCTGACAGGATATAACTTTGCATTGACTTCTCATGACCCATGGTGCGTAATAGGATTTCTGTTCTTCTGCCTCTAACGTTCAGCTGTCGCATGAGTGATTCTGTGCAGAACGTTGCTGAACTACCTGGATCCATGAAGGCGTAAGTCTCCACAAACTTCTCACTCCTCTTAGACTTGATCTTTACAGGTACGATGGCAAGAATACAATCACTGTCACCGGCCCCAGTGAATCCACAAGTCTCTGGTTCTAGCGACACCAGAGCACTTGAAACAACCTTCTCGTCGGTATTGTTTTCTTCACTCTTCTGAGAGACTTGTTCTTCTTTGTGGATATGCAGCAGACTGGGATGTTTCCGAGTGCACTCTCTGCATGTTGTTCTTTGCTTACAGTTTCTACTCAGGTGCCCCTGAGAGAGACATCCAAAACATAGGCCATTGTACTTCAGAAATTCGATTCTGTCCTTATGTGGCTGTGCTTTGATGTCACTGCAGAAATCCAATGTATGATTCTTCTGGCAGAATAAACATGGCTTCTGAAAGGCATTAGCAGACGTCACTGTGCTGCTCCTTTTGGGAGATGAGTTCTGAGACCTTTCTTCCCCAGCCTGAGTGACGATAGTTGCAAAGCTGCTTCCCCTGGAACCACCTTTCCTGAGAGTCTTTGATTCAGCAGGCGTGGCTTTCACTCTTCCATCAGTAGTCGGGCTGACATCCTGGATGTTTCCAAACAATAGGTCCCTAGCAATTTTAGCCTGTTTGTCTATGAAATTCACTAAGTCTGCAAACCTGGCTCTACTTTTCCGTCTCTCCATTATCTCAAAGGCTGTTCTTCTCCATTGTTCTCTCATCCTGTAAGGAAGCTTAGAGATGATGATTCTCATAGTCGTAGGATTGTCCATCTCTTCCATGAATTCAACATCCTCCATGGTGTTGCGACATCCTATGAGAAAAAGAACATATGTGTTCAATGCCTCCCCGTCCTCCGATCTGATCTGTGGCCACTTGGTAGCCTTTTCAATATATGCAGTGGCTATCTTCAACTCGTTACCATAGTGCTCCTGCAGCAACTTCCTGGCTTCTATGTATCCCCGGTCCGGTCTCATGTGTTCACAGCTTCTGACCAGGTCTTGTGGTTTACCACTGGTGTACTGTCCCAGGTAGTACAACTTATCACTGCTGCTCTCTGTTTTGGAGTCAATGGCTTGTTCGAAGGATCTGATGAAGGGCTTATACTTGAGTGGGTCGCCTTGGAACACTGGTATGTCTCTTTGAGGGAGTCGAAACAGATTCTGTTGTTTTACAAGCATCTCTGTAATTTCGTTCTGACGTTGCATCACTCGGTATAGGCTTCTCCCTGTGTCTTCAGGCCCCTGGTGGTCATCAGCAGGGTCTAGTCTAGACCGTCTGACGTCTGGGGTAGCATCACGTGCTCCTGTTAGTGGAGAGGCCTCTCCTCCACGCTGTACTGTCAGGAGATGGCCTTCAGACTCTCTTTTAACTCTTGAAGGTGCCCTGGATCCAACTCTGTGTGACAACATTGACTGGCAGTATTCGTTCATGCCATCCTGTGAGCCTTCATAATCTTCATACACACTCAACCTGGCATCTGAGACCGCAATAGCTGTTTTTATCTCCAGCTGTTCTTTCTTTGCCTGCACTTGGGCCTGTTGGGCCTGCAGTTGGGCCTGTTGGGCCTGCAGTTGGGCCTCTTCCCATTCAAGAGCTTGCTTCTCCACTAAAGGTGCGGCGCGCGCCATCAACGCTGCCCGTTCAACCTCCTCTCTCATGCGTCGCGACGAGCGTGTGGTAGAAGCGACTGACCTGTGTTCAGAAACAGAGCTACCTTCTTTTCGATTTTTGCTCAGTCTGGCTGAAGTCTCTGAAATGCTATCATCTGGTCCGACTTCATCGTCATCTTTATCTTTCTCTGCTGTATCAGCATCTTGACGAATCTTTAACATCCACTGTTCTGTGGCCTTGACATAGTCCTTAATGCTGGATGATTTAAGATCAAACCAGTTGTGCTGATCAGCGTTTCCCTCTTCTTCAGACAGAAGTGCTAATACATCTTCATTGAGTACATTAAATTCTTCATGCAACTTGGAGAAATCATAATGCATTATGTCTTCAGCTTTCTTAATATTAGCATTATCTTCCATGAGACAATCAATTATCTTCATTTTTCCAGTTATCTGAGCTAATTTAGCCCTCCTTGCACCTATTCTTCTATGTAACTTCTCTTCCATTGCCTTTGGGGTGAGCTTTACTTCCCTCTTTTGGCCAACAATCCTTCTGGCTGGGGGAAGCTCCTCACGGCTCCATAAGGCCTCGGCCATTTTACCCGCAGCTCTTATTTAGCTTCTCAATAGAATGAACAAGGCAAGTAACAGTCACTGTACCTTCGCTTTCTTATATTGCCGTCTGGCTCCGTGACCATTCCTGTTTATACGTTCGCCGACAATTCTGTCCTTTCCTTCTTAGGGAGCTAGTTTTTGACTAATGTAGTGGCGCTTTGTAATTTCCAAACATGCAGCCACTGAGCTTTGAGGCTTTTAACAACGAGTAGACGCATGTCGAAATAAAACGTTCCAAAACGTAACTTTGTCTTTAAACTGTTTACTGTAACACCTTACAAACAGAATTACAAAGCAAAACACGTTTAAACGAACACGGTCAAAAACTGTAGTGCTCCAGCCCTCAAAAGCCTTTACCTTCTCTCCAGCCTCGTGCAGCTTGAGCTGTAAAATGGCTGGATACCATGTGACAAGCTCAAGGACTGTACCATTGTAGCAAGAATAAAGGGGGTATCTCAGACTATACTACTGGAACAAGAAAATAGGGGGTTTCTCAATACAATAAGTCAGTCAGGTAAATTAACTGTATTACACTATTTAACCAATATTTTAAAGTATTTTCTTTCTTAAACTTACATGACTCTTACAGTTGATGAGATATCGGAGGGAGGCTGGCAGCTGTGGAGCTGCACCCAGTCGAAGACACTGCCCTCAGACGGTAAGGGGAGAAAAGGGCGGAAAAAAGTTGACATTTTGTCTGGCTGTCTTGTCATATCTGAAGGTTGAAGAGCCCGGTTCACTAATAAAATGTCCTACTCCACAAGTACTCAGATAACATGTATTAATTATGATTTTAAAAGCTCCACCGTTAGCGGCCATGCCTTCAGCTGCCTCGGTCCTAAACTGAATTCCCTCCCTAAATCTCTCCGCCTCTCCACATCTCTTTCCTCCTTTAAGACGCTCCTTGAAACCAAACTCTTCGACCAAGCTTTCGGTCGTCTGCCCCAACGTCTCCTTATATGACTTGGTGTCTAATTTGTTTTTTTTGTTAACACTCCTGAGAAGCGCCTTGGGACGTTTAATTGTTGCTGATAAGCGACCAGAGAGCTTGGTGCTTCGGAGTACAGCACAGCTGATAAACTGTATGAACAGCAACTACATTGTTGGTCTTACCATATTAATTAGGGCATATCTTACGATATTCCCCCGCCATGTGCGAGCTTTGCCCGTCAGGAGTGTGTATCAGGAATCCGGAGTGTAGGTCGGTGAATAGAATTTGGAAGGATTGCAAATCCATTATATCCACCTATTGTGTACAAGCCGCAGCAATAAAAGAGTGTTCCAGCCATTATAAAACACTGTACACTGCAACCCGCTGTGAGCAACACCAGGCGAGAGTCACTAGTAGCCAGTAAAATTTCCACAGCACGACTGAGAAAAATATCGTATCTGGATTTTTTTTTCGGAAGAGATATTGAGGTGATTTAATAAGGATGGGAGAGTCAATAGGATCGACGGTCTGAGGAAAATCAATGGTACAAAGTGAAATAGATGTTTCAGATTTGTCAGTTGCTCTATATAAAAATCCATTAAACTAACCACATAGACGAGCCACATAGGTTACATCAACTGGCTGGGATAAACCATAGTAGATAGTAATGTGTCACTAAGCCAGAAAATGGACAAGAAAACTGATGTAAGAAAACTACTAGGCACTTGGTCTAAGCGTTAAACAAAGCTTTAATCAACTGTTTTACAACATGGAGGTCTAGTTGTGTCCTTCACTAGTTCCTGTTAAGAATGTCCTGCGCAAGCTGGGCCCGTGCCCGAGTATTTATAGTCTCCCTGGACAGCACCACCCGCAGTCTGCTCAGTATTATTTCATAAGTCTTTCTTTCATGAATGACTGATTCATGTCAAAAAGTTTCTACATATGAATGTAATGGAAATAGTGTGAAGTGCCCAGAGGTTGAATGGAAATTTGCGCAGAACCTAAGGGTAACTGTTATGTCCGTGTATAATCAGACACAGACTGCAGAGAACGGTACAAACGGTGTTTACTCAACGTGGCTCAGACTGCAACTGAACTGTACAGATTACTACTCAACGTTATATACAGGTGTGGTCACTGCCGGTACTACAGTATACATGAGCTGTAAAAAGTAGTTCTCCCCCTTAAAGGTACATACATTACAATTCCTCCCCTTTTAGATTAACAGTACCATAACACTCATTTAACAATTAAATATCAAACTAATTACAATTAACACATTTAACATGCAACATTAGCTGAAAATAGTCTATTTATAAATTCAGTCTTTGGGGAGGCTTCCTGATCCTTTCTGGATAGTGCCTTTCCCGAGTGTCCTGCTCTTGGTGCGGAGGCGATTCTGGCCCCCTGTCGTTGGTTGGTTCATCAGCTTCCGATGCTACTGTTTCTGGGGTAGATGCTACCTGTACGTCGGGTTCACCACCAGGTACGTATGGGTGAGGCATGGTGTTGACTTGTTCCTGTGACTCTAGGATCTGCTCAGCATGGCGTCTCACGATGCTCTCCCCAACGTCCACTGTGTACATTAGTGGGCCCTGCCGTGTGCATATCATTCCTGGCTGCCATTTTTCTGTTCGGTAGTCGCGGGCCAAGACTGGTTGCCCTACATTGAAGCTCCTTGCTGGCTTCCCATGGATGTGCTGGAATTGCTTACTCTCAACATCTCTTCGTACGTTTGGTCTGAGCAAATCCAGGCGAGATCTTAACCTTCGGTTTAAGGACATCATGGCTGGGGCCTGGTTGGTGACTACATGTGTCGCAAAGGCGGTAGGCGAACAGGAAATTGTCCATCTTGTGCTGCAGTGGAATGTTGTCATTGTACATAGCCTTTATTGCCTTCTTAAAGGTTTGTACGAACCTCTCAGCCAATCCATTTGTGGCTGGATGATACGGGGCGGATGTGTAATGCCTTACCCCATTCTTTTTCAAGAACCTCCAGAACTCTTCGGACACAAACTGTGGGCCGTTGTCGGAGCAAATCTGTTCTTGCAAGCCATTCCTGGCAAAAATGGTCCGTAGGACTGCAATAGTTTTCTCCGTGGTGGTGGAGGACATTTTGATGACCTCAGGCCATTTCGAGTGCGCATCCATGGCTATTAAAAACATTGAGTCCATGAATGTGTAGTGTCCGAGTATCAATAACACACGGACTGCAGGAGAACAATAATAACAGGTATTTACTGAACAGAGGGTAACTTAAGACTGAAGTACAGAAGCCTGCTATGGCTTTATATGCAGGGGTGGTCACTGCCGGTACTGCAGTATAGAATCAGTTCTTCTCTTAAAGGTACATACACAACAATTCCTCCCCTTTTAGATAAACAGTACATAACATTCATTTAACAACTAAATAATAACTAATTACAATTACAATTTTCTCTGTACTATATACATCAACTGAAATAATCATTTATAAGTTCAGTCTTTGAGGAGGCTTCCTGATCCTGATGCGCCTTTCTCGAGTATCCTGTTCTTGCGGCGGAGTTGATTCTGGCTCATTGTCATTGGTTGGTTCGTCAGCTTCCAATACCACTGCTTCTGAGGTAGACGCAATCTGTACTTCGGGTTGATTACCAGGTGCACCTGCTCGTGGTATGGGTTTGGCTTGTTCCTGTGACTCTAGAATCTGGTCAGCATGGCGTCTCACGATGCTCTCTCCAACATCCACTGTGTACATTAGTGGTCCCTGCTGTGTGCATATCGTTCCTGGCTGCCATTTTTCTGTTCGGTAGTCGCGGGCCAAGACTGGTTGCCCTATCTTGAAGCTCCTGGTTGGCTTCTCATTTATGTGCTGGAATTGCTTATCCTCAACATCTCATCTTATGTTTGGTTTGAGCAAATCCAGGCGACATCTGAGCCTTCGGTTGATGAACATTATGGCTGGAGCTTGGCTGGTGACTGCATGTGTCTAAGCAAACAAGAAATTATCCACCTTGTGTTGTAGTGGTATGTCGTTGTTATACATTGCCTTTATTGCCTTTTTAAAGGTCTGAACAAACCTCTCAGCCAATCCATTTGTGGCTGGATGATATGGGGCAGATGTGTAATGTTTCACCCCATTATTCCTCAGAAACCTCCGGAAATCCTCAGACACAAACTGTGGCCCATTGTCGGAGCAAACCTGTTCTGGCAAGCCATTCCTGGTGAAGATGGTCCGTAGGACTGCAATAGTTTTCTCCGTGGTGGTGGTGGTCCTGTGTAACGAGACAGGATTAATTAAAAATGTCCCAGTAAAGGATCCCCTTGGAATGAGTGACCAGAACATGGTTGAATTTCATGTTCAATTAGAGGGTGAGAAGGTTGGATCTCAAACAAGCGTGCTAAGCTTGAATAAAGGAGACTATGAAGGTATGAGAGCGGAATTGAGTAGAGTGGATTGGGAAAATAGATTAAAGGGTAAGACGATACATGATCAGTGGTGTACATTTAAGGAGTTATTTTACAACTTCCAAAAAAAATATATTCCACTGAGAAGAAAAGGGTGTAAAAGAAAAGTCAGCCATCCGTGGCTAAGTAAAGAAATTAAGGATAGTATTCGACTAAAAACAAGGGCATATAAGGTAGCCAAATCTAGTGGGAGGATAGAGGATTGGGAAAACTTTAAAAGACAACAAAAAATAACAAAAAGATTGATTAAGAAAGGGAAGATAGATTATGAAAGTAAATTAGCAAAAAATATAAAAACAGATAGTAAGAGTTTTTATAGTTATACAAAAAGAAAAAGGGTGGCTAAAGTAAATGTTGGTCCATTAGAGGATCAGACTGGGAAATTAATGGTGGGAAATATGGAGATGGCAAAAACACTGAATGAATATTTTATATCAGTCTTTACAGTAGAAGACACTAAGAATATCCCAACACTGGACTAACAGGGGGCTAAAAGGGGGGAGGAGCTAAACACGATCAAAATCACGAAGGAAGTGGTACTCGGTAAAATAATGGGACTCAAGGTGGATAAATCACCTGGACCTGATGGCTTACATCCTAGGGTCTTGAGGGAAGTGGCGGTAGGGATTGTGGATGCATTGGTAATAATTTTCCAAAACTCCCTGGACTCAGCCAAGGTCCTGGCAGACTGGAAAACTGCTAATGTAACACCCTTATTTAAAAAGGGCAGTAGACAGAAGGCTGGAAACTATAGACCGGTTAGCCTAACATCTGTGGTAGGTAAAATTTTGGAGTCCATTATTAAGGAGACAGTAACAGGACATTTGGATAATCATAATTTAATAGGACAAAGTCAGCATGGTTTTATGAAGGGGAAGTCATGTTTGACAAATTTGCTGGAGTTCTTTGAGGAAGTAACATATAGGGTGGATAAAGGGGAACCAGTGGACGTAGTGTATTTAGACTTCCAAAAGGCATTTGACAAGGTGCCACACAAAAGATTATTGCTTAAGATAAAAAATCACGGGATTGGGGGTAATATTCTGGCATGGATAGAGGATTGGCTATCTAACAGAAGGCAGAGAGTTGGGATAAATGGTTCATTCTCAGACTGGCAATCAGTAACTAGTGGTGTTCCGCAGGGGTCAGTGCTGGGTCCCCAACTCTTTACAATCTATATTAACGATTTGGAGGAGGGGACCGAGTGTAACATATCAAAGTTTGCAGATGATACTAAGATGGGAGGGAAAGTAGTGAGTGAGGAGGACATAAAAAACCTGCAAGGGGACATAGACAGGCTAAGTAAGTGGGCAGAGATTTGGCAGATGGAATACAATACTGGAAAGTGTGAGGTTATGCACTTTGGCAGGAAAAATCGTAGAGCAAGTTATTATCTTAATGGCAAGAAACTGGAAAGTACTGAAGTACAAAGGGATCTGGGGGTCCTGGTGCACGAAACTCAAAAGGTTAGTATGCAGGTGCAGCAAGTGATTAAGAAGGCCAATGGAATGTTGGCTTTCATTGCTAGGGGGATAGAATATAAAAATAGGGAGGTATTGCTTCAGTTGTACAAGGTATTGGTGAGACCGCACCTGGAATACTGCGTACAGTTTTGGTGTCCATACTTAAGAAAGGACACACTTGCTCTCGAGTCAGTACAAAGAAGGTTCACTCGGTTAATCCCGGGGATGAGGGGATGGACATATGAGGAGAGGTTGAGTAGATTGGGACTCTACTCATTGGAGTTCAGAAGAATGAGAGGCGATCTTATTGAAACATATAATATTATGAAGGGGTTGGATCGGGTGGATGCGGGGAAGATGTTCCCGATGATGGGTGAAACTAGAACTAGGGGGCATAGTCTTAGAATAAGGGGCTGCTCTTTCAAAACTGAGATGAAGAGGAACTACTTCACTCAGAGGGTGGTAGGTCCATGGAATATGCTGCCCCAAAAAGCTGTAGAAGCGACATCATTACATAAATTTAAAACAGAAATAGACAGTTTCCTAGAAGTAAAGGGAATTAAGGGTTACGGGGAGCGGGCAGGAATTTGGACATGAGTCTAGGTTCGGATCGGTCATGGCCCTGTGGGTAGCGGAGCGGGCCCAGGGGCTGTGTAGCCTGATCCTGCTCCTATTTCGTGTGTCTAATTCTGTTAGATTTAGGAGATGGTTCTGTGATAGTGGATTGGCGGTTAGGATCAGATCAGCCATGATCTTATTGAATGGCGGAGCAGGCTCGAGGGGCCGATTGGCCTACTCCTGCTCCTATTTCTTATGTTCTTATGTTCTTATTTTGATGACCTCTGGCCATTTCGAATGTGCATCCACGGCGATTAAAAACATTGAGTCCATAAATGGACCAGCAAAATCAATGTGTACCCGTTGCCATGGAGATGAGGGCCACTCCCATGGATGTAGCGGGGCCTGTGGTGGAGCGTTTTGGACCTTCTGGCATCCTGTGCATCTCTTGGTCATGTCCTCGATTTCTTTATCGATTCCCGGCCACCACACAAACGCCCTGGCTAGGCTCTTCATTTTTACCCCTCCCAGATGACCCTCATGAAGCTCATTGAGCACTCTATCTCTCAATTTGGGTGGAATTACCACTCGGGATCCACACATCAAGGTCCCCCGGCACACTGACAGCTGTTCTCTCCTTGGCGAGAATGCTGGCAACAGTGAGTCGCCATGTGCTGGCCATCCCTTCACCGTCAATTCATAGACCCGAGAGAGTGTCGGGTCATTTCGGGTTTCCTTCTCTATACTTGAGTTTGTAACAGGTAGACATTCGACTATGGTCGCGTGGAATATCTCAACAGGGTCCACTGCAGGTGCTTCCTCTACCGTAGGCAATGGTAGGCGCGACAGCCCATCAGCGTTTCCATGCTGTTTCGTACCCTTGTACTCTAGGTCGTACTGATGTGCCCCTAGAAAAAGTGACCATCTTTGCAGCCGTTGCGCCGTCATCACCAGAACGCCCTTCTTTGGGTTAAAAATGGAGACCAGGGGCTGATGATCAGTCAATAGGGTGAATTTCTGCCTGTGCAGATAGTGATTGAACTTCTTCACCCCCCACACTAGGCTGAGGGCCTCCCTGTCAATCTGGGCGTAGTTACGCTCGGCTGAGGTTAACGAGCGCGACGCAAAGGCTATTGGCCTCTCTGAACCGTCAAGGAATTTGTGTGACAGCACCACTCCGATGCCGTAGGGAGACGCATCACATGCTAACCGAATCGGTAGTGTTGGGTTGTAGTGGGCCAATACTTCTTTTGAAGTGATTAGGCATTTACATTTCTGAAAGGCACGCTTACACTCATCACTCCATTTCCATGTTACTCCAGTTTGCAGCAGGGCGTTCAGTGGGTGCAGAATTGTAGATAAATTCGGCAAGAACTTATGGTAGTAGTTCACCAACCCGAGGAACGACCTCAGTTGCGACACATTTTCCGGTGCTGGAGCCTTGACTACAGCCTCAACCTTATCCGGCGACTTATGCAACCCTTCCTCATCAATCATGTGGCCACAATACGAGATTTGTCTCCTGAAGAACTCGCATTTGGGGCAGTTGGCTCGTAGCCCATATTCCTGTAATCTAGTGAGCACCTGCTCCAGGCTGGCAAGGTGTTCACTGTCATTTTCGTCCGTAACCGGGATGTCGTCCAAATAACACTGGGTCCCCGGGATCCCTTGCAGGACTTGTTCCATCGCCCTCTGCCAAATAGCCGGGGCTGATGCTACCCCGAATACCAGTCGATTGTACTGGTAAAGGCCTTTGTGAGTGTTTATCGTGAGGTATTTCCTAGATGCTTCTTCCACCTCCATTTGTAGATACGCTTGGGCCAGATCAATCTTTGTAAAGCGTTTCCCTCCAGATAGTGAGGCGAAAATATCTTCTATCCGTGGAAGTGGATATTGTACTGTGTGCAGGACTGGGTTCACAGTTACCTTGAAGTCCCCACAGATGCAAACCTTTTTCGGTTCCCCAGGCGTGCTGCTCAATGATTTCTTCATTACAGGAACGATGGGTGTGGCCCACTCGCTCCAGTCCACCTTGGACAGCACACCCGAACGCTCCAGACTCTCCAGCTCTACTTCAACGGCTGGGCGGATCGCGTAAGGTCTGGCCTTAAAAAATTTGGGGTTTGCGTTATCTTCGATTTTTATCATTGCCGTTACTCCTTTTAGAGTCCCAAGTCCTTGTTGGAACACCTCTTTCGCATCAGTTAGAATTTTTGACAGTCGTCCAGGTGTGACGTCATCATCCTTTTTATCAGTCACTGTTAGCGCCTGAATGGAATGCCAATCCAATTGTATTTTTCGGATCCATTCACGTCCCAATAATGGTGGTCCTCCATCTTGTAGTATATATAGATACAGTTTCTGTGTTTCCTTGCCGTTGTATTCAACTGGCACCCTTATTTTTCCTCTGGGGTAGACTTTTTGCCCTGTGTATGTCTTCAATACAATGGACGTGTCCTTCAAGGGTATGTGTGAGAATAGCCGCTCATAGTCTCGTCGATTCATGACAGTTAGGGCTGACCCTGTGTCCAATTCCATCTTTACTGGGGACCCTGCTATCATGAGGGTGACCCAAATGGTTCGGTGATCCTCCTTTGCGATCACGCTGTGTAACTTTAGACAACTTAGTCTCCTGCTCCCGGAGTCCTTATCATTCTCCTGATCTTCCGAACTACTGTCTGTCAATTTCTTTACTTTCTTGTACTTTTCCTTAGTAGTTCTTGTAGTGTTGGTTTTCTTTCCCGACCTGCAGACTCTTGCTATGTGTCCCATTTTCCCACATTGCCTGCATACTTTGTCCTTAAACCAGCAGTCCTTCTGATCATGGGCTGTTCTGCCGCAGCGATAGCACTTTTCTGCTCCATACGCCATTTCGTTAGTGCTGTATTCTTGTGGTTTCTGTTGTATTTCCGCAGCTCCCCGTGCTGCTGCTTCGTAGGATACTGCCAGGCTGAAAGCCTGTTCTAGCGTCAGGTCCTTTTCCGAAAGTAGTCGTTTCTGGGTTCCTTCACTCTGGAGCCCGCAGACAAACTTATCCCGTAATGTGTCTGCCAGTCCTGCTCCGAACTGGCAGTGCTTCGATAACTTGCGTAGTTCCGTAAGATAGTCAGCATTGCTCTCATCTTTGTGCTGGTTTCTTTTATGGAACTTGAATCTTTCTGCTATCAGCAGCGGTGTAGGGTTTAGATGTTCCTGTAAGATGTTAACAATCTCTTCAAAATTTTTCTCCATTGGTTTAACTGGGGTAATTAAATTCCGCAATAGGCCGTACGTTCTCGCGCCCATCAAATTTAATAATACCGACGCCTTCTTTCCATCGGCCACCTCATTTGCCTTGCAGTACACTTCAATTCTTTCCACATACGTGGTCCAGTCTTCTACCTCGTTGTCGAAAGCAGTGATACTGCCACTTTTCAGCATCTTGGGTGATTTAAAATGGTGCCTCCCGCGCTTTTTCTTCTTCACCAATGGATTAAAATGGCGCCTCCCGCGCTTTTCCTTCTTCCCCTTGCTGCCACGCTGCTCCTAGCATTCTGCAGGGTAATGGCGGCGACCCGCGGCTTCGGCGCATCTCACTTTTCCTTCCCCTTGTTTTATTTTCGCTACGTTGCCCGGTTCTTGAGCACCGACCGCGCCCTGTGCACTCCACCCTCTCTCTCTCTCTTTTCCTCCCGATGACGCTGCACGGCCCCTTTGCAGAGCCGCTTGATTGAGCTCGAGCCCGCCGCAGTCCGGAGGGGTCAGCGCACTACCTGCTACCAGCACGATTTGCTGGAACACCTTGACTGGGGAGCCAAGCCCAGCTCTCCACAACCTCTCCTGCAACTCTCCGAACTCCGAGGGATCCTTGGGCGGTTGCCCGCGGTCGACGCCCATTGCTCTGACTTCGACCTCCAAGAAGCTTCTTCTCAGGGAAAGATCCCCGTGAGGTGATGCAGTACTGCAGGTGATGCAGGACTGCAGGTGAGTTTGAACCTGTTCGTCGCCACTGTAGTGTCCGCGCCTTAATAATACACGGACTGCAGGAGAACAATAAAGCAGGTATTTACTGAACAGAGGGTACTCTTTTATTTGGACCCAAAAAAAAACCAATTCGACTGTAAATAAACAAAAGTTCAACTAAAGCTTAACAAATCAAATTAAAATTTGGTTTTCCGTGTTGATGATGCACTCCAGTCCCCGCGGCGCCCACCGGTCGCGGAAATACTCAAGCGCACCGGCGGACACCGCGTGCTCCATCTCCAGGGCCACCCGGGCGCGAACATGGCTGCGGAAGAGATGCAGGCAATCCGGCTGGACGACCCCCTCGACCGCCCGCTGCCTGGACCAATTGATGGCTCTTTTAGCCAGGCCCAGGAGCAGGCCCACAAGGAGGTCCTCCAACCTGTCCGCTCCCCTCCGCACCGGGTGACCGTAGATCAAGAGCGTGGGACTGAAGTGCAACCAAAAATCGAGGAGCAGCCCCTTCAAGTAGTGAAAGAGGGGCTGCAACCTCTCACAATCCATATAAACGTGAAACACGGACTCCTCCAGGCCGCAAAAAATGCAGGCGGCCTGGGAGTCCGTGAACCTACTTAAAACCTTATTGCACGGGACCGCTCCGTGCAACACCCTCCAGGCCAAGTCCCCGATGGAACAAGGGAGGACTCCCGCATAGAGAGCCCTCCATTGGGGACCTCCGCTACCGCCGGTCGGCAAAACGCCACGCCAAGGCGTGTCCGGACGGTAGACGAAGATGGCAAAGTGGAGAGTGTGCAGGAGCAGCCCGTACAGGAAACCCCTCCGCGCGGAATGAAAAGGCACGGAGGGTATTTCCTCGAGACGGCTCAAGTTGTGAGGCGCCGGTTCCCGAGGGGAGTTTCGGGGCCGGGCGCCGATGAGGAATTCCGTCCGAACGGGGGTAAGCTCGGACGGGATCGCCCCACGTGCTTGAGCCGCCTCGATACACCTAGTGGAGTCGGGGCCCAGTGCCGCTTTTACCGATTCGATGGTTTCGACCGCGAGCTGGACGTTGGCCCAGGACAGGCGCCGCGCCAGCTCCTCCGGCGCCATCCAGCCCGCTCCTCCGCCATCGAGCAGGTCCCCGACTTTGGTCACCTTGCCAGCCACAGCCCTACCCTCCGCCAGCCGCCCGAACCCGTGTTCGTGGAGGTGCGGATTCCTGAGCAGCGGCTCCCGAAGGAGAGCCGCCGCTCCTGACGGGGGAGAGCTCCGCTTGGAAGCGACGTAGTTCCAAACCCATAGTAGTTCCTGGTAGAAGACAGGCAGCTCCCGCAGGCCGGCACGCCTGCTGCCCACTTTCGCAAACAGGAGCTGCGTGTCGTAATTGAGGCCATGCAGCTGGCGGAAGAAAAACGTCGCCAGCGCACACCATCTCGGAGGATTCTCGACGTACAGGTATCTCTGCAGCGTCTGAAGACGGAAAGTCGCAGCCTGGGTGCGAAGGCACACCAGCGCCTGACCGCCCTCCCTAAGCGGGAGACACAGAACCGCGGCAGAGACCCAGTGCTTCCTTTTGTCCCAGAAGAAGTCGATGAGCTTCTTCTGAATCTTGGCGACAAACGCAGGGGGAGGGATCAAAGTGACCAACCGGTACCACAACATGGCGGCCACCAGCTGGTTTATGACCAGCGCTCGACCCCTGTAGGACAACACTCGGAGCAGTCCTGTCCAGCGTCCTAGGCGAGCGGTGACTTTGGCCTCCAGCTCTTGCCAGTTCGCCGGCCAAGCGTCCTCGGCAGGGCTAAGGTAGACTCCCAAATAGAGGAGGTGCGTGGTGCTCCAGGCGAAAGGCCTGAACTCCTCCGGCAGGGAGTCCACCCGCCACTGACCCACCAGGAGTCCGGAACATTTCTCCCAGTTGATCTTGGCGGAGGATGCGTCCGAGTAAATCTGCTGGCATTCCCGCATCCTCCGCAAGTCAGCGGGATCCGTGACCGTGAGGAGCACGTCATCGGCGTAAGCCGAGAGGACCACCTCCATGCCCGGCCCTTGCAGAGCCAGTCCCGTCAACCTCTTCCGCAAGAGGCGCAGGAAAGGCTCCACGCAAATGGCATATAACTGACCGGACATGGGGCATCCCTGACGCACCCCCCTCCCGAAGCGAAGGGGCGCCGTCAAGGACCCGTTAACTTTAATCAGACACTCCGCGGCGGCGTACAGAAGTCGGATCCGGGCGACGAAATGCGTCCCGAACCCGAATGCGCGCAGAGTCCCGAAGAGATACTCGTGATCCACCCTGTCGAACGCCTTCTCCTGATCCAGGGAAAGGAAGGCGACCGACAGACCAGCCCTCTGGGAGTGGTGGACCAGGTCCCGGACCAGATGGATGTTATCGTGGATGGTCCGGCCCGGGACCGTGTAGGACTGGTCGGGGTGGATCATGTGGGCCAGCACGGTGCCAAGGCGAGCAGACATGGCCCTGGCAAAGATTTTATAGTCCGTGCTGAGGAGGGAGACCGGGCGCCAGTTCTTAAGGAGGCGGAGATCGCCCTTCTTAGGCAGCAGGACAATGACCGCCCTGCGCCAAGAGAGGGGCATCTCCCCGGTCGCCAAACTTTCCCCCAGGACCCGCGCGTAGTCGCCCCCCAAGACGTCCCAGAACGCCCTGTGGAACTCCACGGTCAGCCCGTCCAGCCCCGGGGACTTTCCCCTAGAGAGCTGGCGGAGGGCGCCGGTCAGCTCCGCCAGACTTAGCGGAGCGTCCAATTTTTCGGCGCCCTCCGGGCCAACCTTCGTCAGGTCCTCCCACAAAACTCTGCGCGCATCCTCGCTGGACGGATCCGGAGAGAACAGAGCCCCGTAATAGGCACGGGTCTCCGCGCTGATTCCCTCCGGATCCGAGACCAGAGATCCGTCGTCGGCCAGCAGCCCCAAGAGCTGCTTACGGACCCCCCGTCTTTTTTCCAGCGAGTAGAAGAAGGGGGAGCCGCGGTCCAGGTCCCGCAGGAGCTGGATCCGCGACCTCACGTACGCGCCTCGGGACCCGACGAGCTGCAGGTCCTTCAGCGCGCCCTTCTTCTCTTCGTACACCTTCCGCAGGGCCGGGTCCTCGACGACCTGACCGAGACGGGACTCCAGGTCGAGCACCTCCTTCTCCAACCGCCCGACCCGGGCCTCCCGCCTCTTGGTCGACCCCTTCGCGTACTCCTGACAGAAGAGACGGATGTGAGCCTTGCCCACATCCCACCATAGCCTCAAGGAGGGGAAGCCCCCCTGCTTCCTTCTCCAGTCGGCCCAGAATCGACGAAACGAATCCCGGAACCGTGCGTCCTCCAGCAGCAGGTTGTTAAAATGCCAGTACACGGACCCCCCCCGCGCGCGCAGCGGAGCGAGCTCCGCCCACACCAGGTGGTGGTCCGTGCACGGCACCGGCCGCATGGAAGCTGCCGGAACGCAGGAGACGAACGCCCGGGAAATGTAGAGGCGGTCGATTCTGGACCTTCCTCCCCCAGACCTCACGCTAGTGAAGGCGCTGGAGTCGGGGTGGAGATTTCGCCAGACGTCCACCAAGTCGAAGGACCCAACCAGGTCCCTCAACTTCTCCATCGCCGCCGGGCTTCGCGGGGGACCCGAACGGTCCCTTGCCTCGAGGGTGCAGTTAAAATCCCCCCCGAGGATGACGCACTCGCCCACGTCGATGGAGCCCAAGAGAGCGGACACTTCTTCGAAGAAGCGCACTTGCTGCGCACTGGTCTGAGGGGCGTACACGTTCACTAGATGGAGCGGCACGCCCCCCAGGCGAACAGTGACATGGAGCAAGCGGCCCGGCACGTGCTCCTTGACCCCCAAGATCTCCGGCTGAAAATGCGGGGCCAGCAAGATAGCCACCCCGCTGGAATTATTGGAGAGGTGACTCATGCTGACCCCTCCTTGCCACTCCAGGAGCCACGTGGCTTCGTCTCCCGGAACGGTGTGGGTTTCTTGCAGGAAGCACACCGCATACTTCCCGTCCCGAAGGACCGAGAAGTTATTGAATCTGCGGCGCGCCTCCCTGCTGCCGTTGATGTTGAGGCTGGCTATGGTTATCTTCATGTCAGAAGCATAGTGCAACCTCTACCTACACCTAACGGGGCGAGGAAGCGCAGCCGCTGGTCCGCCGCCACTTCCTCAGCAGCCCAGTGAGAAACGTTGTGAGCCGACGCAGCTCGAGCGGGTTCACACCCTCGTCCGCGCCCAAGATCTTAACGGCGGCGCGGACGGAATCGATGAGCAGCGCCAGCTCCGACCACCTGTCGAGGGCCAGCCGGACCTTATTGCGCTGACCCAGGCACGTGGCCATAAAATCCCGGAGTTCCCTTACGGAAATGAGGGGAGACTCGGCAAGGGGCACGAGGTCATCCATCGCCACGTCGGCGCTGGAGTCCGAATCGTCCTCAGCGCCCATCACCGAGTCCCCATCCTCCTCCAGTGGGTCGTCACCAGCGGCCGACCCGTCCGCCGCGCAGTGCGAAGCGAACGACTCGGCCGCGCCAGCCAGCCCCGCCTCCGCCCGGATCCCACCCCCAGGATCGGCGGCAGAGGATTTCTCCCTGGGCTCCTCTAGGGGTGCCGGGCCAGAAGACGGCGGCGGTTCAGAGCTCCCCTCCGCCTCAGACGCCGGAACGACCGGAGAAACCGGGGAGAGAACAATTTCCAGCTCCTCCAGTACGTCCGGCACCAGAGACGCAGCCAGGGGGCCATCCTCCTCCCCGCCACCAACCTCCGACCCAGCGGACGGGGGGTTTTGAATTAAAAGCTCTACCAGGACGAGCATCCCCTGGGAGACGTCCGGGTCGCATTGGGCGAGCTCATTATCCTCGAGCTCGCCCGACCCAGCCCCCAGGCTGCCCGACCCGGCGAGGGGTAACGACACCGATAAAAGGTCAACTTCAATTACTGCCGCGGGTTGTTCCGCAACCCCCCCCACGGGCAGGGTCTCATCCCCATCCCCGGGAGGCACGTGCTGGACAGACACATCTGCCTCAGCCTCCCGAGGGACAGGCGACCCCTGCCGATCGCTGGTGATGACGACAGCGCTGGGGGGGCGGGGGGGCGCAGTACCCGCGGCGGGCGACGACTCCCCCTGCTCGGAGGGACCTTCCTCCTCCCGGTCCTCCTCCTCATCCAGGGGGTCGCGCCTTCTTTTTAGCACGGAGGGAGCGAGGGAGACCTCCATGTCTGCAAAGGCCTCCTCCTCGACTCCCTCCGGCGGAGCAGGTTTGTCGGGTTCCTCGGGCCCGAGCCCGGCCGCAGGTATTGGCATTACCGCTGCGGCGGTTGCGGCCACAGGCTCGGGCACGGGGCCCCTCCCGCTCACATCTGCCCTGATCAACTCCGCGAGGAGCGCGGGTGTAAGGGGCTCAAGGGGCAAGGGCTCACCATCCACGGGGGGGCCTGCCCCAAGGTGCTTCTTTTTTCCCCGCGCCTTCTTTCCGGCCGGACACGCTCCCTCCCCCCCGCCGGAGACCTTGGTGGCATCGGCCCCCGACGTCAACCGCGCATCAGACGTACTTGACGCGCGGGCAGATCCGGGGGGAAGGGCGGCGGCGGCGGCGCCAGCCTCGGCCGCACGAGATGATCCGGCGGCCTTGGAGGCAGGGCAGTTCCTCCTGATGTGCCCCACCTCCCTGCAGGCATGGCACCTCACACCGTCCGACGTCCAAAAGGCGCGGTAGGCGGTCCCCTCGTGGAGGACGACGAACGCCCCTTCAGTGTCCTCCTCCCGCGCCAGCTGGATAAACAGCTGGCGCCGGAAGGAGAAGACGTGGCGAAGGCTGGCCTCCCGGAAGCCGAGCGGGATGGGCGTGATCCCCGACCTCACCTCCCCAAGTTGTCGCAAATGGGGAAGGAGGAGCTCACCAGGAACATAGGGCGGGACGTTGGAAATAATGATCCTCTGCGCGGTGGCCTCGAGAGGATCCACCGGCAGGAAGGTCCCGCCCACGGTGAGCCCCTTGGCGACAGCCAGGGACACCGCCCGCTCCGACCCCAGGAAGAACACAGCCTTCCCATACATTTTCGAGGCCGCGACGATGGCTGAGGGGCCGACAACCCCAGCCATGGCCTTGACGCAGGCCTCGATGGTCATAGTGGGGTGAGTGTAGCTCTTCACCCCAAGCTTTTTCGTTATTAATCGAAAAGGTGACGGGGCAGCAGGAACAGCGGGAGCAGCTGTGGCTGTGGCTACCACTCTCGCATAGGTCCCGGCTGGCCCCGCCACCGGCGAAGATGCAGTCGCCATTCTGGGGTGCTTTTTTTTTTTAAGGGCTACACTCACCCCAAGTCACAGGCCTGAAGGTGTTAATGGCCTCGGTGTATATATATATATATATTTTTTGTCCTCTATTGAGCAGAGGGAGCTGATTAAAATGAGGACACACCTCTCTCCTTATTGATTTAAATTGGGAGAGGAGCCCTCGCCCCTCTGCTCAATTGGCAATTAATAAAATAGATGAAACTAAGGTGCCTTAGAAAGACAGGCAGAGAGAGACAAAGAGAGAGAGAGAGGTGGGGGGGTGGGAAGGAGGGAGGCCGCAAAGGGCAGTGTTGCCACTCAGGATGGTGGGTGGGTGTAGGCAGGGTTGCACTCTCCGATGGAAAAAGTCTTTGGTGATGGTGGTCTTCTGGCAGGGGGAGAAGACGTCTTCACCTGGAAAAGCTGGAGAAGCCCAGGCTTAGTCCTGCAACAGGTCTTAACGATGTAATTAAATTAAATTAAGGACTTCACCTTGGGCAGCTCCAAGCTCTCCCAGGGCAGGCAATAGAAGGGATGCTAATTAGTGGTGTGTGTGGCCTAGCTTTTAACAAGAGCACACACACACACACACTACACCCCTTGATGATCCGGCCTTGCTTCTTCTTTTCTCCCCCCACCTAAAATACAAAGTCTTGGGAGAGTGCCCCAAATAACACCCACCTGTAGATGTTCCGGATGAAGTTTTCTTCCCTCCTTTCAAGCAGTTGGTTTCTCTCCCCTCTCTCCCTCTCCTGAAGTGGAGGCCAATTTGGGGAGGCAGTGATAGAAAGGCCTCTCCCCTGGTTGATGTTGATGTAGGCCTCCTTTCTCTTTCTCCTTCTCCTCCTCTGTCCTCTCTCTCCAGGCACCTCAGTTGATGTAATGATGGTGGAGTTGGTGGTGGTGGTCCAACGTTCTCCTCCTCTTCCTGGTCAGGGGACCACCACTTTAATCCACTCTCCAAAGTCTGGCTGCTCCCTCTGCTCGTGCTTGCAGCTGAACAGAGGGTACTCTTTTATTTGGACCCAAAAAAAACCCAATTCGACTGTAAATAAACAAAAGTTCAACTAAAGCTTAACAAATCAAATTAAAATTCGGTTTTCCGTGTTGATGATGCACTCCAGTCCCCGCGGCGCCCACCGGTCGCGGAAATACTCAAGCGCACCGGCGGACACCGCGTGCTCCATCTCCAGGGCCACCCGGGCGCGAACATGGCCGCGGAAGAGATGCAGGCAATCCGGCTGGACGACCCCCTCGACCGCCCGCTGCCTGGACCAATTGATGGCTCTTTTAGCCAGGTCCAGGAGCAGGCCCACAAGGAGGTCCTCCAACCTGTCCGCTCCCCTCCGCACCGGGTGACCGTAGATCAAGAGCGTGGGACTGAAGTGCAACCAAAAATCGAGGAGCAGCCCCTTCAAGTAGTGAAAGAGGGGCTGCAACCTCTCACAATCCATATAAACGTGAAACACGGACTCCTCCAGGCCGCAAAAAATGCAGGCGGCCTGGGAGTCCGTGAACCTACTTAAAACCTTATTGCACGGGACCGCTCCATGCAACACCCTCCAGGCCAAGTCCCCGATGGAACAAGGGAGGACTCCCGCATAGAGAGCCCTCCATTGGGGACCTCCGCTACCGCCGGTCGGCAAAACGCCACGCCAAGGCGTGTCCGGACGGTAGACGAAGATGGCAAAGTGGAGAGTGTGCAGGAGCAGCCCGTACAGGAAACCCCTCCGCGCGGAATGAAAAGGCACGGAGGGTATTTCCTCGAGACGGCTCAAGTTGTGAGGCGCCGGTTCCCGAGGGGAGTTTCGGGGCCGGGCGCCGATGAGGAATTCCGTCCGAACGGGGGTAAGCTCGGACGGGATCGCCCCACGTGCTTGAGCCGCCTCGATACACCTAGTGGAGTCGGGGCCCAGTGCCGCTTTTACCGATTCGATGGTTTCGACCGCGAGCTGGACGTTGGCCCAGGACAGGCGCCGCGCCAGCTCCTCCGGCGCCATCCAGCCCGCTCCTCCGCCATCGAGCAGGTCCCCGACTCTGGTCACCTTGCCAGCCACAGCCCTACCCTCCGCCAGCCGCCCGAACCCGTGTTCGTGGAGGTGCGGATTCCTGAGCAGCGGCTCCCGAAGGAGAGCCGCCGCTCCTGACGGGGGAGAGCTCCGCCTGGAAGCGACGTAGTTCCAAACCCATAGTAGTTCCTGGTAGAAGACAGGCAGCTCCCGCAGGCCGGCACGCCTGCTGCCCACTTTCGCAAACAGGAGCTGCGTGTCGTAATTGAGGCCATGCAGCTGGCGGAAGAAAAACGTCGCCAGCGCACACCATCTCGGAGGATTCTCGACGTACAGGTATCTCTGCAGCGTCTGAAGACGGAAAGTCGCAGCCTGGGTGCGAAGGCACACCAGCGCCTGACCGCCCTCCCTAAGCGGGAGACACAGAACCGCGGCAGAGACCCAGTGCTTCCTTTTGTCCCAGAAGAAGTCGATGAGCTTCTTCTGAATCTTGGCGACAAACGCAGGGGGAGGGATCAAAGTGACCAACCGGTACCACAACATGGCGGCCACCAGCTGGTTTATGACCAGCGCTCGATCCCTGTAGGACAACACTCGGAGCAGTCCTGTCCAGCGTCCTAGGCGAGCGGTGACTTTGGCCTCCAGCTCTTGCCAGTTCGCCGGCCAAGCGTCCTCGGCAGGGCTAAGGTAGACTCCCAAATAGAGGAGGTGCGTGGTGCTCCAGGCGAAAGGCCTGAACTCCTCCGGCAGGGAGTCCACCCGCCACTGACCCACCAGGAGTCCGGAACATTTCTCCCAGTTGATCTTGGCGGAGGATGCGTCCGAGTAAATCTGCTGGCATTCCCGCATCCTCCGCAAGTCAGCGGGATCCGTGACCGTGAGGAGCACGTCATCGGCGTAAGCCGAGAGGACCACCTCCATGCCCGGCCCTTGCAGAGCCAGTCCCGTCAACCTCTTCCGCAAGAGGCGCAGGAAAGGCTCCACGCAAATGGCATATAACTGACCGGACATGGGGCATCCCTGACGCACCCCCCTCCCGAAGCGAAGGGGCGCCGTCAAGGACCCGTTAACTTTAATCAGACACTCCGCGGCGGCGTACAGAAGTCGGATCCGGGCGACGAAATGCGTCCCGAACCCGAATGCGCGCAGAGTCCCGAAGAGATACTCGTGATCCACCCTGTCGAACGCCTTCTCCTGATCCAGGGAAAGGAAGGCGACCGACAGACCAGCCCTCTGGGAGTGGTGGACCAGGTCCCGGACCAGATGGATGTTATCGTGGATGGTCCGGCCCGGGACCGTGTAGGACTGGTCGGGGTGGATCATGTGGGCCAGCACGGTGCCAAGGCGAGCAGACATGGCCCTGGCAAAGATTTTATAGTCCGTGCTGAGGAGGGAGACCGGGCGCCAGTTCTTAAGGAGGCGGAGATCGCCCTTCTTAGGCAGCAGGACAATGACCGCCCTGCGCCAAGAGAGGGGCATCTCCCCGGTCGCCAAACTTTCCCCCAGGACCCGCGCGTAGTCGCCCCCCAAGACGTCCCAGAACGCCCTGTGGAACTCCACGGTCAGCCCGTCCAGCCCCGGGGACTTTCCCCTAGAGAGCTGGCGGAGGGCGCCGGTCAGCTCCGCCAGACTTAGCGGAGCGTCCAATTTTTCGGCGCCCTCCGGGCCAACCTTCGTCAGGTCCTCCCACAAAACTCTGCGCGCATCCTCGCTGGACGGATCCGGAGAGAACAGAGCCCCGTAATAGGCACGGGTCTCCGCGCTGATTCCCTCCGGATCCGAGACCAGAGATCCGTCGTCGGCCAGCAGCCCCAAGAGCTGCTTACGGACCCCCCGTCTTTTTTCCAGCGAGTAGAAGAAGGGGGAGCCGCGGTCCAGGTCCCGCAGGAGCTGGATCCGCGACCTCACGTACGCGCCTCGGGACCCGACGAGCTGCAGGTCCTTCAGCGCGCCCTTCTTCTCTTCGTACACCTTCCGCA
This sequence comes from Somniosus microcephalus, assembly GCF_052327205.1. Lineage (NCBI taxonomy): Eukaryota > Metazoa > Chordata > Chondrichthyes > Squaliformes > Somniosidae > Somniosus > Somniosus microcephalus. Next base: position 13,810,169 of record NC_140999.1, read on the forward strand.
GGGCCGGGTCCTCGACGACCTGACCGAGACGGGACTCCAGGTCGAGCACCTCCTTCTCCAACCGCCCGACCCGGGCCTCCCGCCTCTTGGTCGACCCCTTCGCGTACTCCTGACAGAAGAGACGGATGTGAGCCTTGCCCACATCCCACCATAGCCTCAAGGAGGGGAAGCCCCCCTGCTTCCTTCTCCAGTCGGCCCAGAATCGACGAAACGAATCCCGGAACCGTGCGTCCTCCAGCAGCAGGTTGTTAAAATGCCAGTACACGGACCCCCCCCCGCGCGCGCAGCGGAGCGAGCTCCGCCCACACCAGGTGGTGGTCCGTGCACGGCACCGGCCGCATGGAAGCTGCCGGAACGCAGGAGACGAACGCCCGGGAAATGTAGAGGCGGTCGATTCTGGACCTTCCTCCCCCAGACCTCACGCTAGTGAAGGCGCTGGAGTCGGGGTGGAGATTTCGCCAGACGTCCACCAAGTCGAAGGACCCAACCAGGTCCCTCAACTTCTCCATCGCCGCCGGGCTTCGCGGGGGACCCGAACGGTCCCTCGCCTCGAGGGTGCAGTTAAAATCCCCCCCGAGGATGACGCACTCGCCCACGTCGATGGAGCCCAAGAGAGCGGACACTTCTTCGAAGAAGCGCACTTGCTGCGCACTGGTCTGAGGGGCGTACACGTTCACTAGATGGAGCGGCACGCCCCCCAGGCGAACAGTGACATGGAGCAAGCGGCCCGGCACGTGCTCCTTGACCCCCAAGATCTCCGGCTGAAAATGCGGGGCCAGCAAGATAGCCACCCCGCTGGAATTATTGGAGAGGTGACTCATGCTGACCCCTCCTTGCCACTCCAGGAGCCACGTGGCTTCGTCTCCCGGAACGGTGTGGGTTTCTTGCAGGAAGCACACCGCATACTTCCCGTCCCGAAGGACCGAGAAGTTATTGAATCTGCGGCGCGCCTCCCTGCTGCCGTTGATGTTGAGGCTGGCTATGGTTATCTTCATGTCAGAAGCATAGTGCAACCTCTACCTACACCTAACGGGGCGAGGAAGCGCAGCCGCTGGTCCGCCGCCACTTCCTCAGCAGCCCAGTGAGAAACGTTGTGAGCCGACGCAGCTCGAGCGGGTTCACACCCTCGTCCGCGCCCAAGATCTTAACGGCGGCGCGGACGGAATCGATGAGCAGCGCCAGCTCCGACCACCTGTCGAGGGCCAGCCGGACCTTATTGCGCTGACCCAGGCACGTGGCCATAAAATCCCGGAGTTCCCTTACGGAAATGAGGGGAGACTCGGCAAGGGGCACGAGGTCATCCATCGCCACGTCGGCGCTGGAGTCCGAATCGTCCTCAGTGCCCATCACCGAGTCCCCATCCTCCTCCAGTGGGTCGTCACCAGCGGCCGACCCGTCCGCCGCGCAGTGCGAAGCGAACGACTCGGCCGCGCCAGCCAGCCCCGCCTCCGCCCGGATCCCACCCCCAGGATCGGCGGCAGAGGATTTCTCCCTGGGCTCCTCTAGGGGTGCCGGGCCAGAAGACGGCGGCGGTTCAGAGCTCCCCTCCGCCTCAGACGCCGGAACGACCGGAGAAACCGGGGAGAGAACAATTTCCAGCTCCTCCAGTACGTCCGGCACCAGAGACGCAGCCAGGGGGCCATCCTCCTCCCCGCCACCAACCTCCGACCCAGCGGACGGGGGGTTTTGAATTAAAAGCTCTACCAGGACGAGCATCCCCTGGGAGACGTCCGGGTCGCATTGGGCGAGCTCATTATCCTCGAGCTCGCCCGACCCAGCCCCCAGGCTGCCCGACCCGGCGAGGGGTAACGACACCGATAAAAGGTCAACTTCAATTACTGCCGCGGGTTGTTCCGCAACCCCCCCCACGGGCAGGGTCTCATCCCCATCCCCGGGAGGCACGTGCTGGACAGACACATCTGCCTCAGCCTCCCGAGGGACAGGCGACCCCTGCCGATCGCTGGTGATGACGACAGCGCTGGGGGGGCGGGGGGGCGCAGTACCCGCGGCGGGCGACGACTCCCCCTGCTCGGAGGGACCTTCCTCCTCCCGGTCCTCCTCCTCATCCAGGGGGTCGCGCCTTCTTTTTAGCACGGAGGGAGCGAGGGAGACCTCCATGTCTGCAAAGGCCTCCTCCTCGACTCCCTCCGGCGGAGCAGGTTTGTCGGGTTCCTCGGGCCCGAGCCCGGCCGCAGGTATTGGCATTACCGCTGCGGCGGTTGCGGCCACAGGCTCGGGCACGGGGCCCCTCCCGCTCACATCTGCCCTGATCAACTCCGCGAGGAGCGCGGGTGTAAGGGGCTCAAGGGGCAAGGGCTCACCATCCACGGGGGGGCCTGCCCCAAGGTGCTTCTTTTTTCCCCGCGCCTTCTTTCCGGCCGGACACGCTCCCTCCCCCCCGCCGGAGGCCTTGGTGGCATTGGCCCCCGACGTCAACCGCGCATCAGACGTACTTGACGCGCGGGCAGATCCGGGGGGAAGGGCGGCGGCGGCGGCGCCAGCCTCGGCCGCACGAGATGATCCGGCGGCCTTGGAGGCAGGGCAGTTCCTCCTGATGTGCCCCACCTCCCTGCAGGCATGGCACCTCACACCGTCCGACGTCCAAAAGGCGCGGTAGGCGGTCCCCTCGTGGAGGACGACGAACGCCCCTTCAGTGTCCTCCTCCCGCGCCAGCTGGATAAACAGCTGGCGCCGGAAGGAGAAGACGTGGCGAAGGCTGGCCTCCCGGAAGCCGAGCGGGATGGGCGTGATCCCCGACCTCACCTCCCCAAGTTGTCGCAAATGGGGAAGGAGGAGCTCACCAGGAACATAGGGCGGGACGTTGGAAATAATGATCCTCTGCGCGGTGGCCTCGAGAGGATCCACCGGCAGGAAGGTCCCGCCCACGGTGAGCCCCTTGGCGACAGCCAGGGACACCGCCCGCTCCGACCCCAGGAAGAACACAGCCTTCCCATACATTTTCGAGGCCGCGACGATGGCTGAGGGGCCGACAACCCCAGCCATGGCCTTGACGCAGGCCTCGATGGTCATAGTGGGGTGAGTGTAGCTCTTCACCCCAAGCTTTTTCGTTATTAATCGAAAAGGTGACGGGGCAGCAGGAACAGCGGGAGCAGCTGTGGCTGTGGCTACCACTCTCGCATAGGTCCCGGCTGGCCCCGCCACCGGCGAAGATGCAGTCGCCATTCTGGGGTGCTTTTTTTTAAGGGCTACACTCACCCCAAGTCACAGGCCTGAAGGTGTTAATGGCCTCGGTGTATATATATATATATATATTTTTTGTCCTCTATTGAGCAGAGGGAGCTGATTAAAATGAGGACACACCTCTCTCCTTATTGATTTAAATTGGGAGAGGAGCCCTCGCCCCTCTGCTCAATTGGCAATTAATAAAATAGATGAAACTAAGGTGCCTTAGAAAGACAGGCAGAGAGAGACAAAGAGAGAGAGAGAGGTGGGGGGGTGGGAAGGAGGGAGGCCGCAAAGGGCAGTGTTGCCACTCAGGATGGTGGGTGGGTGTAGGCAGGGTTGCACTCTCCGATGGAAAAAGTCTTTGGTGATGGTGGTCTTCTGGCAGGGGGAGAAGACGTCTTCACCTGGAAAAGCTGGAGAAGCCCAGGCTTAGTCCTGCAACAGGTCTTAACGATGTAATTAAATTAAATTAAGGACTTCACCTTGGGCAGCTCCAAGCTCTCCCAGGGCAGGCAATAGAAGGGATGCTAATTAGTGGTGTGTGTGGCCTAGCTTTTAACAAGAGCACACACACACACACACTACACCCCTTGATGATCCGGCCTTGCTTCTTCTTTTCTCCCCCCACCTAAAATACAAAGTCTTGGGAGAGTGCCCCAAATAACACCCACCTGTAGATGTTCCGGATGAAGTTTTCTTCCCTCCTTTCAAGCAGTTGGTTTCTCTCCCCTCTCTCCCTCTCCTGAAGTGGAGGCCAAATTGGGGAGGCAGTGATAGAAAGGCCTCTCCCCTGGTTGATGTTGATGTAGGCCTCCTTTCTCCTTCTCCTCCTCTGTCCTCTCTCTCCAGGCACCTCAGTTGATGTAATGATGGTGGAGTTGGTGGTGGTGGTCCAACGTTCTCCTCCTCTTCCTGGTCAGGGGACCACCACTTTAATCCACTCTCCAAAGTCTGGCTGCTCCCTCTGCTCGTGCTTGCAGCTGAACAGAGGGTAACTTAAGACTGAAGTACAGAAGCCTGCTATGGCTTTATATACAGGGGTGGTCACTGCCGGTACTGCAGTATAGAACCAGTTCTTCTCTTAAAGGTACATACACAACACAAGCATTTGGCTGTGTACACCCATCAACCTTCTTCTGTTGCCAGGGCAACCAAAGTCCTCACCTGACTCCTCTGAAGCAGAACTAGTGTGCGACCTCACCCCCCAGCGAGCTGGCACCTGCGCTATCCTTCCACCACCCCCCCCACCCCCCCGACTCCTGTGCACTTGTGCCCGGTGTCTCACCACGTGCAGATCCATCCTCTATCCTAGCCTCTAAAATACACGCAATCAGTCTCTGAGCGGGTGGCTGCGAGTGTAAGATCGAGTGACGTTGTCTCTTCGTCCTCTGACTGGGAAGATTCCAGTTCTTGGGTATCTGAAATGAAAAAGGGGCATGGGTTGGGTTGTGTTGAGGGGAGAATAGGTGCTTACACCATCTGCAGCTTATGAGTCAGAAGAGATTGTGGGATGAGGGAGAAGTGGGAAGAGAGAAGGAGGATTAGGTATGCAGATACCCTCATCATCGATCCCTCCAGCCCCACCAGTGGCCACGGCCTCAGCAATGCCCCTTCCCATGATGGCCAGCACCGTCTCCTCGACGGGTGTTACAACATGCAGGCACTCTTGTCCTCCTCCAGTTCTTTCCTGCTTTCTCCTGTTATGCGCCATCTTCTCCTGCAAGAAAGAAGGAAGTGTGTCAGTGAGTGCCGTGCAATATGTTTGAGTGATGTGACTGTCATGGTTGAATAGCTGCCACTGTGTGTGCGCGTGAGCTGTGAGTTGTGGGTGCGAGGCTTGCCACAGTGCTAAGTGTGTGAGGGAGAAGTATTCCATATGTATTGAGTGCTGATTGATAGAAATTGCTGGTGGATGGGTGATGGGGGTGCAGTGAATTGAGCAGTGGATGAGGCTGGCGGTGCAGTTGGTAGGCTATGGCATTTGAAGATTGAACTCATTCACCTTGACAATTCGTGTTAGATCATTAAACTTCTTCCTGCACCGCATCCATGTTCTAGGAGCTGCACGCCTGGCATTGACCTCCATCATTACTTCCTTCTACTGCCTCCTGAGCATATTTCTCGAGGGCCTCCTGCCCCCCTGCGGATACAAGACGTCTCTCTTTCTCTCCATGTCTTGCACCAAGACCTGGGAAACCTTGGTGCCCGCTCTCTTGCATGTTCAGCCACTCTTCAACCTTCCACAGCACACTTTCAGGTCACAAAGAACACCCACCACTTCTTCCAGCCACAATGCAACTCCCCTTTAAGAGCTGCAGGCTGCCTTTAAGTAGCGCTAACCACCCGTGACATCGGGCCCCTGTTGATGTGTGCAGCCCACGAACAGCGCCGGTAGCACTGGCTGCTCACAGCAGCCATGTAAAACCGCAGGCAGCGCTAATTTATCATGCTGCCTGCAGCGCAATGAACGGGCGTGGGTTAATCGCATACGCCCATTTTCGGCGGTTATCCAATGTAACCCCCCCAGAAGTCTGAGTTACACCAATTCGGACTGTGCTGCCCTTAATTTTTTAGGTGTAAGTTTCCGCCTGTTCAGTACTGGCGTAAATGCAGGAAACTCACGTTCTCTGGTCTCTTGCATGGGAGCTGGGGCTATTTTAATGAGCTGAGTGGGGTTTCAGTGGATGTAACTCAGGAACCGGGCAAATGATCGAGAAAATTCACGCGCCGTGAGGTTCTGCCAGAAAGCCAGCGCAAGTCATTTATGTGCGAATTTCCTCAGAAAAATCGTATTGCAACGCGGCTCGTACACCATTGTTGCACTGAAAATTACGAGGAAATTCCGGGTCTTGATTTCTGTAACCTGCAGATAAAGTAGTCAATTTTCAAACCTTTGTACCACACCACACGTGGCCACTCAGTCAACAGTTCAGCCTGCACAAGGAGACAAAGTCAAATCACCAAACAAAAGCACACTATTTAGTGTTTAAATTGCTGAGATAATCCTGCTGTTTTAAGTAAAATTTGGCAGATGATTGACTATATTTATTGCGCTATTAATTCTAGATACTGTACCAGGATTGTAACCCACAAACAACAAGCACATGTTAAAAGTACAAACATTGGGACAGCCATCTGCAGTTTGGCAGGGGTATAAATGATCGCAGTGTTCTTTGCCTGCATACCTTTACTGAGGCTTGTGTTTTTTTTTTAATAAAACAAAGAACAAGAGCCAAGTAGTGCAAAGAACCGAAACTGCTAACTGCCCTAATTGAAGCAGCCATTTTGGAATTAAAATCCTGAAGCGTAATGTAAGGGAAACAAAGACACGGGGGAGAAAGTGGGTTCCTTTGCGCCTCCCGTTATCGCCTCCGGGGGGCGATAACTAGTCGCTAACCACTTACCGCCCGAACGAGGCGAGAATATCGCCTCCCGCTAAATTCTGTGGGAGGTTTGCAGCGGCGGTATGGCGTCGCGCCCCGATCTCCTTCGCCCAGAGATCGTGGCGTCATCGCTGTGCGCATCGCCCCGGTTGCGCCCCGGACCCGAACTTCGGTTTCGCCTCCCTGCAGCATCGCTGGGCGAAAACGCCGACAGCTGCAGGAGGCGTTGATCGGGAGGTTGGGAGCATCCGGGGGCGAAAGTTAAAGGGGAGGTAAATGCCTAAATTCTTTTCATTGTTTGGGTCCATTTTTTTTTTCCTTCTCCTGGGCTGCGATCGATCAGCCTGGCGCTCTGCTGGAGTTGCGTGGGGCTGATCGAGCCAGATCGTGGCCTCTGTCGGGGACCAGCTGACTGGTCCCAATGCAAAGCCTGCAGCGATGGCCCTTCCCTTTAAGGGAGGGAAGGAGCCTCGGAACATGGCCCGGCCCAGTGTGCAGCGCCGCACAACAAACGTCCCACCTGCGTCCTTTAGCACTTGCTCCACCTCCTTCCTGGAGCACTAAATCCAATTTCGTGAAAGCTGGGAATCATTAGCGCCTGAAGCTAAGTTTCCCAGCTTTCAAAGGTTACCGCCCCCCAAACGGGCCGATAATGAATTTCTCCCCCAGAAACTTTAAACATAGATCCATAACTCTCGGGATTCCCTCACATACACTCTGTGTGCTGACTACATATAAATACTAAACAATAAAGGTCAGAGGAACAAAGTGAGAAGGCATGTTGCATTAGAGTGTCAATGCAGTACAGTCGCAATTCTACACAGGACTGAGTTGCTGATCCCAGCAATGCCACTATGGAAAGGAGCAAGTTAAGGCTTCATTATCAGCTCACCTCTTAGTGACCAACTCAAGAGCAATGTTGACAGGCCCTGGGAGAAGATTACCCTACTCCCCCAGTAACTGGGCCCTCAGGAAGGCCAGAAAATGGAGGGGGAGGGAATAACGTAGGAGATTACAGAAGGTAGCAAAAAAATAGACGGAGATTTCCTCTGTTCAACAGGTGTAATGAACTTGCCTAGCTGTTCTTTATAAAGGTGTTTATGACTTGTAAATGTTGTGCACGGGAAAATCTTCCCCCATTGAAGAAGAAGAAGAAGAAAAAGAAGAAGAAGGCTTGCATTTATATAACGCCTTTCACGACCACCGGACGTCCCAAAGCGCTTTACGGCCAATGAAGTACTTTTTGAAGTGTGGTCACTGTTGTAATGTAGGACATTGTGAACATGTTGTGGCTAAATTCATTGATCATGAATGAATTCACATGGAGAGATGATTGCATGGGGGGAAGTCCTTTGAAAAGTTTATTAATCACATGTAAGAAAATTCATTTTTTTTTCTTATGTTTTTTGTTCCACGTGTTCCCTTCGTTCAGTAATTTGCTTTATTTTCTTTTCATCTTTTATGATGTCAGTCTGGTGTTAGAATTCCTCTGCCCATTGCATGCAATTGCATTGTAAATGAATTTATGAAGATTTTCTCTGTGCGGAATTCTGTGTGAAAGCCTAAACGCCAGTGTTCCTCCTTAAGGTGCGCGGCCACACGCCAATTGCGGGGTCCCGCGCAGGCCGCTCATCCGCTGTTCCGCTGGATGAGATACCGCACAGCAAATTTAAAGGGCCCGCGCAGGGGAAAAAAATTAGAGGGAGCATTGCTAAACACATTCATTTAGACATAGCCTTGAACCCTGATGTCTCCAGCGCAAATCAGGGGACAGAACAGGTACGAGGCTGTCACATTCGGGGGGAAAGAGAGTAAGCACACTGCTTGTTGTGTTTAAAATAAAGGCCTCTCGACTTGCATTGAGCCACGAAGGTCCCAAATGCTCAAATCCCACTATTTAGTTGGATGTTTTTTTTGTCAGTTTTGACAGAGCTGCTGCAGGAAGCAGAAGGAAAACTGACACTGTCCAGATCTCCCACTTGGAACGTACCTCCCAACTGGAATGGAAAAGCCTATAGACCAGTCCACTGTCTGGGCCTCTTGGCTGGAGGAGTGTACGTAATGATGAGCAGGCTATCAGAGGGAGGACAGTGGGAGAAAGAGTGCAGGCTTTAAATAAAGAAATGCTGTGGAAGATAATATTGGATGCACAGATAAATCAAAATGACGTGTATAATTGCGTTAGATTGCTAAAGTGTCCAGATTAATATAGGTTAACAAGTCAAAATTGTCAGGCTGAGAAAAATTCTATTACAATGTAGAAGAGGCGCACAGAGTTTATTTAGATTTAACTACTTTACACATAGGGTGGTGAATATGTGGAATGGAATCCTCAGGGAGCCAGGTATTATGTAAACACTTAATGGAAAATTAAATAGATGTTTGAGGGAGTGGGCGATGGAAGGGTATTAATTTCCGTGACTGGTTAGATGGACTGAAGAGTTTTTATCTGGTCCTGTAGTTTCCAATATTACTAGGTGGTTTACATGAGAACATAAGAAATAGGAGCAGGAGCAGGCCATTCGGCCCCTCGAGCCTACTCCACCATTCAATAAGATCATGACTGATCTTCTACCTCAACTCCACTTTTCCGCCCTATTCCATATCCCTTGATTCCCTTAGTGTCCAAAAATCTATCGATCGCAGTCTTGAATATACCCAATGACTGAGCCTCCACAGCCCTCTGGGGTAGAGAATTCCAAAGATTCACCACCCTCTGAGTGAAGAAACCTCCCCTCATCTCAGTCCTAACTGGCCGACTCCTTACGCTGAGATTAAAAAATCACAATGCAGCCTTGGTTGAAAACTGCCTAGCAGGCAACTGCTTGCATTTAAACCATCGCCATTTTGAATACCAGTAGAGTTCCATGAGAGGTATTAACTTCAGGCCACTAAAATGGCCGCCTGGCCAGCAACATCATTGTTTGTGACTGTCCAGGGAGAACCGAACTCCCAGTTTGACAATATTTATAAAGAGGGCCAATGTTGTGATGTAACTCAGCTACTGAACTTTTACTCTTTCCTGCTTTCATACTTAGTCAAAGTACTCCCTTGTATTTCAGGCTTTGAAATGTAGTCTGCTCTGTATTATGTAGATTAGATAGGACAATAATTGTAACAGTGAAGCATAAATAGACACAGATTACTGGCTACATCAAACCTTGGAATGGCATTACTGTTGAAATTTACTGCCCGACAATTTAATCTTGAGTTTTTGCACATTTTGCAGAACTAACATCGCATCAACATCCTTTCAGTTTATTTTCACGCACTTCGTACGCCTACAGAATTAACAAACATTGAAAGAGCAAAAGGGAAAGAAAGTAAATATAGCACCAACGGGGAGCATCAGGCCCTTCAACTGTTTTAGAAGTCATATGTCAAACCTCTCCAAACGGGTCGACGCATACTGTGTGGTATGGATCTGACCTTTACAGACCAGAAGCTCCCAGGTTTGAGTCCACTGGTCTGCACTGCGATTGCTGACCTCAGCCAGAGCAGTAAACAAAGAAACAGAAGATAGGAGCTGGAGCAGGCCATTCGGCCCCTCGAGCCTGCTCCGCCATTTAATGAGATCATGGCTGATCATCCAAATTCAGTACCCTGTCCCTGCTTTCTCCCCATATCCCTTGATCCCTTTAGCCTTAAGAAATATATCTAACTCCTTCTTGAATATATTTAATGAATTGGCCTCAACTGCCTTGTGTGGTAGAGAATTCCACAGGTTCACCACTCTCTGGGTGAAGAAATTCCTCCTCATCTCTGTCCTAAATGGCTTGCCCCTTATCTTTAGACTGTGACCCCTGGTTCTGGACTCCCCCGCCATCGAGAACATCCTTCCTGCATCTAGTCTGTCTAGTCCTGTTAGAATTTTATAAGTTTCAATGAGATCCCCTCTCATTCTTCTAAACTCCAGCGAATATAAGCCCAATCGACCCAATCTCTCCTCATACGCAGTTGGGGCTTTGCTACAATTAGCTGTGCAAGATTCCACGATTCTACGAAGAGGAAAAAAAAACAGTCAGCATTCAAGCACATCGTTGTTTATTAAGTGACCCCTTGTGAAAAGTATATGTGTGGACCTAGTCTTGTTATGATACTAGCCCTGTTCCTGGGACTAGGGACAGGGTCACTGGCAAGGCTTGTGAAGCTAAGCAAAAGCCAGGCCTGGTTAGTACCTGGAGGGGTGACCATCAGGGAGGGCCAGGTGCAGAAGGTCACAGCAGAAGGAGCCCTGAGGAGGGGCGGTTGGTGAGAAGGTCACAGAAAGAGCCCCGGGAGGGGCAGCTGGTGAGCAGGCCCAGGCGTTGGGCTGAATATTGTTGGACAGGAGGAATGGTGGAAATGGAATGGCGGCGCACACAGACACAGCGGCTTTGCTTCTCCCAGGACGGTGCTATTTACGTTTAATGTTAATGTTATTTGTACTGGACTCATGGGAGCTTGTAAAATCACATTTCGTTGTTCATGTACTTGTGCATTGTACAATGACAATAAAGTTGAATTATTATCATACAGCCCCAGTGGTCTAATGGATAGTATTTTATGATTAGTTCTTAAAGTACAATAGGTTCACAGAATCACAGAATCCCCACAGTGCAGATAGAGGCCATTTCGGCCCATCGAGCCTGCACCGACACATATCCCACCCTATCCCCGTAACCCCACGTATTTAATCCCCTAAAACTAAGGGTCAATTTATCATAGCCAAATCAACCTAACCCACACATCTTTGGACTGTGGGAGGAAACCGGAGCACCCGGAGGAAACCCATGCAGACACAGGGAGAATGTGCAAACTCCACACAGACAGTCGCCCGAGGCCAGATTTGAACCCGGGTCCCTGGCGCTGTGAGGCAACAGTGCTAACCACTATGCCACCGTATATGTCACGAGAGAGAAATTAAGCTTCAGTTTTTGATGTTACTATGTGGTGGAGGAATGAGTGTGCAGAGTGACGGAATGGATTTGTATGATGCAATGGGATGATCACGATACTGTAAATGTTTTAAATGTTGAATAAATCCAAATAAAAAAAAGGATAAGGCAAAAAAAAAATGGATAAGGCACTGGACTCCTAAGCCAGAGATTGTGGGTGCAAATCCATCTGCGGTGAAGCAAATTTAGGCTCAGAGACAAATGCCAAGATACCTTCTATGAATGTTGCTGCATTCTATGACAGGCAGGTAACTTTCCTTTTTATCGCATTGCTGTTTGTGGGAGCTTGCTGTGCGCAAATTGGCTGCCACGTTTCCTATATTACAGTGACTATACTTCAAAAAGTACTTCATTGGCTGTAAAGCACTTTGGGACGTCCGGTGGTCGTGAAAGGCGCTATAGAAATGCAAGTCTTTCTTTATTTCCCTCTCCTCACCCCGCCCCAACTGCCACCAAAGTTAAATGGCCTGCTGGCACTGATAGTCTGGGCTCATATATGAAGAATGACCACTTGGATGAGATACCGTATGGCTGACAGATTCTGCGGAACCATAGCACTACAAGATGCACTGCAGCAACTCGCCAAGGCTTCTTTGGCAGCACCTCCCAAACCCGCGACCTCTTCCACCTAGAAGGACCAGGGCAGCAGGCGCATGGGAACACCACCACCTCCAAGTTCCCCTCCAAGTCACACACCAGCCTGACTTGGAAATATATCGGCCGTTCCTTCATCGTCGCTGGGTCAAAATCCTGGAACTCCCTCCCTAACAGCACACGGACTGCAACGGTTCTAGAAGGCGACTCACCACCACTTTCTCGAGGTCAATTAGGGATGGGCAATAAATGCTGGCCTTGCCAGCGACGCCCACATCCCATAAAAACTAATTTAAAAAGTCTGCAACTTTGAGAGTCAATGGGGAAAATAGGGAGAAGAAAAGTTTAAAAAATTGTATTGGACACATTTTGAGGCATTTCTAACCTACACTATCACCAAAGGTCAATGTAAGAGATCATCCAAATTGAATTTAGTTCAGGAAACGCCGTTTCATTTTAATTCTATACAGTTATGAATAAATAAGGTTTTAAACGCTGAAAACAGGAACAAGCGCATTGCAGAGGCTGAATCCTTTAGCCTCTGCTTTCTACGGTGACTGTGCAATAATGTTTCTTTCCTGCTCTGTCTGGTTAGGCATTGAAGCGGTATTATGTTGATTACCTGTGTAACAGCTAGATAGGATGTAACGAGTCCAGAACACTCCTAATGCAGCATAACTAACATTCTGGGCATGACAAGCACAGCTGTGTTATTATTAAAACTACGCTTGACAGGGAACAGCTGAAATGTAGGGCTGTTCAAAATTCTATTTGTACCGGAGAATGAATGGTACTTGGTGAGAGCAAGGGATGGTCTGAAATGTTCAAGTATGTTGAAAGTTGCTGCAGGGATCAGGTGCTGGATTCCATTTTTTTCAGTGGGCCTGTGTTCAAATTTCAGTCTTGTCCACCGTTCAAACCCATTTTTCTTCAATTTTATTGTTAGTTGTCGTCCAGGCTGCAAATTCGAGAACTTTGTGCATGCGGAGATATAAGATAAAAATCGAGAACGATGGAAATCTGAAGTAAAAGAGCCGGCAATGCACTTCAGGGCAATCAGTGTGATATATTGGGCACCAACCTTTATCAGGACAGCCTCATCATCATCATCATAGGAGAGACAAGAACGAGTGAGAATGTGCCCCAAGAAAACATAGAGGGGAAATGGTGAGGTCAAGAGCTCAACTCAACTAGCTATTTGAACAAAGAGGTTGCTAATGGGTTGTGTTAACCTAGCGCTTGACCCAGAATTATAATATCTGTCAATAGTTGAGTTGCCAACTGTGATTCGACGTGTTCCTGGAGGTTTTGTCACATGACCGTCTGCCTCCAATCGCCCCGCCCCCACGCTCCCTCCTGCCTCCAATCACCTCGCCTCCACACTCCCTCCTGCCTCCAATCGCCCCGCCCCCACACTCCCTCCTGCCTCCAATCACTCCGCCCCCACACTTCCTCCTGCCTCCAATCGCCCCGCCTCCACACTCCCTCCAGCCTCCAATCAACCTGCATCCACGCTCCCTCCTGCCTCCAATCACCTCGCCTCCACACTCCCTCCTGCCTCCAATCACCCCGCCACCACACTCCCTCCTGCCTCCAATCACCTCGCCTCCACACTCCCTCCTGCCTCCAATCACCCCGCCTCCACACTCCCTCCTGCCTCCAATCACCCCGCCTCCACACTCCCTCCTGCCTCCAATCACCTCGCCTCCACACTCCCTCCTGCCTCCAATCACCCCGCCACCACACTCCCTCCTGCCTCCAATCACCCCGCCTCCACACTCCCTCCTGCCTCCAACCACCCCGCCTCCACGCTCCCTCCTGCCTCCAATCACCCCACCTCCACACTCCCTCCTGCCTCCAATCACCCCGCCTCCACACTCCCTCCTGCCTCCAATCACCTCGCCGCCACACTCCCTCCTGCCTCCAATCACCCCGCCACCACACTCCCTCCTGCCTCCAACAACCCCGCCTCCACACTCCCTCCTGCCTCCAATCGCCCTGCCCCCACTCTACTTCCTGCCTCCAATCACCTCGCCCCCACACTCCCTCCTGCCTCCAATCGCCCCGCCCCCACACTCCCTCCTGCCTCCAATCACCTCGCCTCCACACTCCCTCCTGCCTCCAATCACCCCGCCCCCACGCTCCCTCCTGCCTCCAATCACCTCGCCCCCACACTCCCTCCTGCCTCCAATCACCCCGCCTCCACGCTCCCTCCTGCCTCCAATCACCTCGCCTCAGCACTCCCTCCTGCCTCCAATCACCCCGCCACCACACTCCCTCCTGCCTCCAACCACCTCGCCCCCACTCTCCCTCCTGCCTCCAATCACCTCACCCCCACACTCCCTCCTGCCTCCAATCACCTCGCCCCCACACTCCCTCCTGCCTCCAATCACCTCGCCGCCACACTCCCTCCTGCCTCCAATCACCTCGCCCCCACACTCCCTCCTGCCTCCAATCACCCCCACACTCCCTCCTGCCTCCAATCACCCCGCCCCCACACTCCCTCCTGCCTCCAATCACCTCGCCCCCACACTCCCTCCTGCCTCCAATCACCCCCACACTCCCTCCTGCCTCCAATCACCCCCACACTCCCTCCTGCCTCCAATCACCTCGGCCCCACACTCCCTCCTGCCTCCAATCACCCCGCCCCCACACTCCCTCCTGCCTCCAATCTCCCCGCCTCCACACTCCCTCCTGCCTCCAATCACCCCGCCCCCACACTCCCTCCTGCCTCCAATCACCCCGCCCCCACACTCCCTCCTGCCTCCAATCTCCCCGCCTCCACACTCCCTCCTGCCTCCAATCGCCCCCACACTCCCTCCTACCTCCAATCACCTCGCCTCCACACTCCCTCCTGCCTCCAATCTCCCCGCCCCCACACTCCCTCCTGCCTCCAATCACCACGCCCCCACACTCCCTCCTGCCTCCAATCACCCCGCCCCCACACTCCCTCCTGCCTCCAATCACACCGCCCCCACACTCCCTCCTGCCTCCAATCACCCCGCCCCCACACTCCCTCCTGCCTCCAATCACCCCGCCCCCACACTCACTCCTGCCTCCGATCGCCCCGCCCCCACACTCCCACCTGCCTCCAATCGCCTCGTTCCCACACTCCCTCCTGCCTCCAATCATCCCGCCCCCACACTCCCTCCTGCCTCCAATCACCCCGCCCCCACACTCACTCCTGCCTCCAATCGCCCCGCCCCCACACTCCCTCCTGCCTCCAATCGCCTCGTTCCCACGCTCCCTCCTGCCTCCAATCATCCCGCCCCCACACTCCCTCCTGCCTCCAATCACCCCGCCCCCACACTCACTCCTGCCTCCAATCGCCCCGCCCCCACACTCCCTCCTGCCTCCAATCGCCTCGTTCCCACGCTCCCACCTGCCTCCAATCGCCCCGCCCCCACACTCCCTCCTGCCTCCAATCACCCCGCCCCCACACTCCCTCCTGCCTCCAATCGCCTCGTTCCCACGCTCCCTCCTGCCTCCAATCACCCCGCCTCCACACTCCCACCTGCCTCCAATCACCCCGCCTCCACACTCCCTCCTGCCTCCAATCGCCTCGTTCCCACGCTCCCTCCTGCCTCCAATCACCCCGCCTCCACACTCCCACCTGCCTCCAATCACCTCGCCCCCACACTCCCTCCTGCCTCCAATCACCTCGCCTCCACGCTCCCTCCTGCCTCCAATCACCCCGCCCCCACACTCCCTCCTGCCTCCAATCACCTTGCCTCCACACTCCCTCCTGCCTCCAATCACCTCGCCTCCACACTCCCTCCTGCCTCCAATCACCCCGCCCCCACGCTCCCTCCTGCCTCCAATCACCTCGCCTCCACACTCCCTCCTGCCTCCAATCACCTCGCCTCCACACTCCCTCCTGCCTCCAATCACCTCGCCTCCACACTCCCTCCTGCCTCCAATCACCTCACCTCCACGCTCCCTCCTGCCTCCAATCACCTCGCCTCCACGCTCCCTCCTGCCTCCAATCACCTCGCCTCCACACTCCCTCCTGCCTCCAATCACCTCGCCCCCACACTCCCTCCTGCCTCCAATCACCCCGCCCCCACACTCCCTCCTGCCTCCAATCGCCCCGCCCCCACACTCCCTCCTGCCTCCAATCACCCCGCCCCCACGCTCCCTCCTGCCTCCAATCACCCCGCCCCCACGCTCCCTCCTGCCTCCAATCACCCCGCCCCCACTCTCCCTCCTGCCTCCAATCACCCCGCCCCCACGCTCCCTCCTGCCTCCAATCACCCCGCCCCCACGCTCCCTCTGCCTCCAATCGCCCTGCCCCCACACTCCCGCCATTGGTCATCCAACATGTCCAACCTCACAGAACCCCACCTTCCTACGGCCAATTGGAAAGCCAAATGACTCTTCCTCACCCGATTCGATGATTCTGGACTGGTAGTCAAACAGCTTTTTTTCCCCATTTCCAATATTTTTTATAACTAATAAACAAAGGTGTTCAAAGTAAATAAAAACACACCATTTTCTTTTAATGCCACTGTGATTTTTCTCCCGGGTGTTGCTCGCAGCAATGTCCTGGAGATTAATCTTCAATTCCTGGAGACTCCGGGGCAATCCTGGAGGGTTGGTGACCCCGAGCAATGCTCCTTGTGAAAGTAATGTACTTCATTCTGAGGCTAAGGGGCGACCTAATAGAGATCTTTAATTATGAAAACATTTGATAGAGTGGATACAGAGAGAATGTTTCCACTTTTGGGGAAGAGCATAACTAGAGGCCATCAATATAAGATCGTCACCAAGAAATCCAGTAGGGAATTCAGAATAAACTTCTTTACCCAGAGAGTGGGGAAAATGTGGAGCTCGCTACCACAGGGAGTGGTTGAAGCGAATAGTATGGAGGCATTTAAGGGGAGGCCGGACAAGCATATGAGGGAGAAGGGAATAGAGGGTTATGCTGATAGAGTTAGATGAGGAAAGACGGGAGGAGGCTCGTGTGGAGCATAAACGCCGGCATGGACTGGTTGGGCCGAATGGCCTGTTTCTGTGCCGTATATCCTATGTAATCCTATGTAATCCATATGCTGGAATGAGGGAGTGGGGTGGAGCGAAAGGATAGGACAGCAGATCCGGCACACATTCCGCCAGCTGGAAAGCACAGGTCATGGTCCCAGTGCAGTCCACAGTTCACATCATTCTGCTCAGGAGGAGGAAGTGGGTAGGGGTAGGGATCTAATGGACAGGAGAAGGAGATTTCCTCTGGTCACCATCAATGTTCCTCTTAATACTTTTTTTTGGACCGAGCGGCCTCTTTAATGGGCTGCGCGGCCCACTCAAACTTTCGCGCATGCATGTTTTTTTTTTACATTGTGACGCTGGTAGGCGGCCTGCGTGGGATCTCGAGACCGCTGCACGGCCACGCAGCTTAAAAGGGGACATTGGTCACCGTGTGTTAATGACATCCTGAACATAAAAAGAAAATGTCCTCTGATCTTTTATTTTGCAAATCCATAAACATGTACTTAAATTTTTTTAGTAGAAATGATAAGCAAAGTGTAAAAATCCTAAGGCTGTGGAAGGTGGAAACGTGAATTTTTTCCCACCGCTGGAGAAGGGGAGGGGGAAGCTGGGTAGATCAGGTAAAATCCAAAAAGTTCTATGGAAAGGTAGAAGGTGAAGTGCTGTTGCAGTTGCTACCTTTCATCGCAGTTACCAGTTATTATTAACTGCACCCTCTTCTATTTCCATAACCATGTGGGAAGAAGTTGGGAGACCTTGTCATTTAGCATTTATGTGGGTCTTCACAATCGGAAATCTTCCTGCTATATTTATGATGTTGCTCACCCGGAGAGAGCCAAGGAAATCCTCTTCCAGGATTACATAGAAAAGGTTGAAACTGATTACTGTGCTGGCCACGGAACAAAAAAAAGACTTGCATTTCTATAGCGCTTTTCACAACCACCAGACGTCTCAAAGCACTTTACAGCCAATGGAGTACTTTTTGAAGTGTAGTCACTGTTGTAATGTGGGAAATGCGGCAGCCAATTTGCGCACAGCAAGCTCCCACAAACAGCAATGTGACAATGACCAGATAATCTGTTTTAGTGATGTTGATTGAGGGATAACTATTAGCCCAGGACAGCAGGGATAACTCCCCTGCTCTTCTTCGAAATAGTGCCGTTGGATTTTTTTACATCCACCTGAGAGAGCAGACTGGGCCTCGGTTTAATGTTTCATCCAAAAGACGGCACCTCCGACAGTGCAGCACTCCCTCAGCACTGCACTGGAGCGTCAGACTAGATTTATGTGCTCAAGTCCCCTGACTCAGAGGCGCGAGTGCTACCCACTGAGCCACAGCTGACAGAGCGACGTTGTACTGTAATGGGAATTGTTGTCTTGTTTTATGAGAAGCACATGAGCCATTTAGAGCTCGGCTGGTCTCATAATGCAAAGAATCTTGCACTTAATTAAAACCTAGTCAGAAAGAAAGAAGGAATGTGCATTTTTATAGCACATCATCGTGTCCCTCAGATAGCCCAAAGTGCTTCATAACCAATGATTTACTTTTGAAATATTTTGGCAAACACCCGTGCCCAGTAACTGACTGGCTGACCAGTTCAGCTGTTGTTGGTGCTGTTAGTTAATAGACGAATATTGGATAGGACACTGGGAGAACTCCCTGCTCTTCTTCATATAGTGCCATGGGATTTTTTGTTTTTACACCTACCTCAACAGCAAACCTCAGTTTAAAGCCTCATCCAAAACCCAACCCCTCCAAAAATGCAGCACTCCCTCAGTATGGCACTGACGTGTCAATCTAGATTACGCACTCAAGTCCCGGTTATTATCACTCCTGGGTCATAACACCACTGTTCAATGTGCCACTTATGCAATGGCAGCATGCCCATTACAATAGAGCTAGGAGCCGCACACTCCTTCATTCCCTTTAAAAGTGGTGCTCAGTTTCTCCAACTGCTTAACAGGTACGTAATGTGCTAGCGAGACATACAGACCAGGAAGGTCTCCGATTTTAATCTCCACTCTTGTGCTGTGTTGGGGCACTACAACATGCCACTACGTCCCTGCGTTAGAGCAGAGAATCAATCAGGATTCCTACATCTGATCAATAGCCAATAACCTGTGCTGGGAATTACCTTTTTATACAGGGGGAAGATTGGGTTGATCCGTGTTACCTCCCATAGTTGAACAGCCTAGCACTTACTGTCAAAGGGTCACACATGAAAAATGGTGACTTGGGTGAGCACCAGATCGCCTCTGCTGCCCTTGGAACCAGCATGAATCAGCGCCTTCACGACAAGTGGAGAATTTATTTTTAATGTGATCGAATCATGAAATATATTTTAAATTTCTGATCCAATAACCAAAAGTTGGTTCCCACAACATCAGACTGACCTGAATGTAAACTTGAGATCATCCAAAACTCGGCTGCCCATGTCCTAACCCGCACCAAGTCCCATTCGCCCATCTCCCCTGTGCTCGCTGACCTACATTGGCTCCCGGTTAAGCAACGCCTCGATTTCAAAATTCTCATCCTTGTTTTCAAATCCCTCCATGGCCTCGCCCCTCTCTATCTCTGTAATCTCCTCCAGCCCCACAACCCCTCGAGATATCTGCGCTCCTCTAATTCTGCCCTCTTGAGCATTCCTGATTATAATCGCTCAACCATCGATGGCCGTGCCTTCTGTTGCCTGGGCCCTAAGCTATAGAATTCCCTGCCTAAACCTCTCCGCCTCGCCACCTCTCTTTCCTCCTTTAAGATGCTGCTTAAAACCTACCTCTTTGACCAAGCTTTTGGTCACCTGCCCTAATTTATCCTTATGTGGATCGGTGTCAAATTTGTTGTCTTAAAATACTCCTGTGCAGCGTCTTGGGCATTTTACTACGTTAAAGGCACTATTTAAATACAAGTTGTTGTTGTTATATTGAACTACAACTCAGATTGCAAGCGAAAACCTGCCTCACGTCATTGTTTGCATTGCTACTGGTGATCTACAGTTCTTAGTGCCGTGTCCCAATAAGAAACACCAGTGGGGTTAAATGTAAGTACAGATCTTAGAAAAATGTGTTTTATATTTCATAATGTAAGATTCACAAAATTTCCACATTTCCCCCAAGGTTATCATTAGTAAAAGGGACCCTGCATGGACATTTTAAAAAGGGTACCCAAAGATGGCGTCCGCACCTCGTGACCAAAAGCCTGCAAAATTTTTAAAAAGCTTGGACTCTGTGGCACAAGCAGCTTTTGGGGAAATC
The DNA here is from genome assembly GCF_052327205.1 of Somniosus microcephalus. Taxonomy (NCBI): domain Eukaryota; kingdom Metazoa; phylum Chordata; class Chondrichthyes; order Squaliformes; family Somniosidae; genus Somniosus; species Somniosus microcephalus. The sequence continues at coordinate 13,830,510 of NC_140999.1, forward strand.
GAAACCTAAAATGCAGTTTCTGTGAAGAAGGACTTTTGTATTTTGAAAAGCAGACGGCAGGACATTGAATATGCATTAAGCCAAATCGGAGACAGATCAAAACCAGTTAGGCCTATACTTGAGGCCATCAAGTTGTTTGCATAATTAATCGGAAACAGCTTAAGGAAGCCATTGAGGCTGGACAGGCCGATTAAAATGCATTAATAACAATACAGCTCGGACATCAGGCCAGTAGGTGCGATCAACGGCCATCTAAAAACAGTTAGTTTAGATTGCTACAATTATTTAAACTAGCCTGTCAAGATTGGGACAATGAACTAACCTGATTTGGTGCGCAGATAAGGGTTTTCGTGAGGAGTATAACTGGAGGCCCCGGGTAGCAATCATCCCTCTTGACTCTGCTCTTCTTGGCTCTTGCTCTGCTCTCGTGGCTCCGGCCTCTTGGGCTGCCGCTCGTACTCGTGCCCTGGCCTCATGGCGGGTTCTCTCCCCGTAGCAGATTTTCAGTAGCCAGTTACATCATACCAACTGCAGGGAAGGGGAACGAGACCCAAGTCCATAGCCATCCAGGATGCCCAGGCCGCAGAAAGGGGCGAGACGAAGCTGAGCAGGTAGCCCAGGACTTGTATAGTAGTCCGACAAGATGAGACGAGTAGAGACGAAGAAGACGATAATAACTCGATAAGGGCAGAGCAGAGCAGCAAAAACCGTATCGATAAGAAAACCCAGCGCCTAGTTATAAGCTGGCGCTTGGGAAGACAAGTATCTCGTTGAACACTGCGATAACGCAGGTGGCCATGCCACGACGAATAGACTGGCGTTCTTAAGCTTGGGTAGGAAAATCTAGGCAGTTAAAACTAACAACTGCCCTGCAGGCACAACGGTGCCACCGACGACCGCCCGAGGGAGAAGAAGAGGAGAACCCATCGCGACGAGACGACGACGGCAGCGGAGGGGAGAAGGTGTGTCGCAGTAGCAGACCCAGCACCGCGCCCCTGAAGACCACATGGCGACGGGGTACCTAGAAGGACCAGAGACCAGACTTCAAAACTCGCACTCGTTAACAGTTGGTTTTATTGTGGATTGGTGAGCATGAATTCTGGCCCCTCATAGCTTAATCTAGTTAGGTATAGGGGTGGGATAAGGATAAGGGGATTGTTAAGATAGTTGTTTTCCCTCGATGTGCCGTGTGTTCCCCATTCCCTGTATAAGTATAGTTATTTTGTATTTGCCTGTAATTTTATACTAGTAACTTCTCATAAGATTGTGTTAATTTCTATTTTTAATAAAATCTTGGTTTTCTTACATCCAAACCACCTGTCTACTTGAGTCTTTCTGTATCGCCACCTGTACCTAAGTCTGGTGTCTAGAACCCAGGGGCGTGGGAGTGATTCGAACCGCTCACAAACAGTCAGGGGCATAACTGACTGGGCGCACGTGCCACACCCACCACCCCCTACAATAATCACACTGTAGTTTAGATTTAACTACTTTACACAAAGGGTGGTGAATTATATGGGACAGACTGGCCAGAGAGGCCATGGAGGTGGGTAGCACCAGCCAATGCTTGGCACAGAAAGTAATTTAAGGGTATGAGATTTAAGTGGAGAAATTATTTTTTTAACCACAGATCAAAATGATCTGAAAGTACAAAAAGAAAATACTGCAGATGCTGGAAATCTGAAATAAAAACAGAAAATGCTGGTCAGGCAGCATCTGTGAAGAGAGAAACAGAGTTAACGTTTCAGGTCGATGACCTTTCGTCAGAACTGAAAAAAAGCAGGAAATGGAACAGATTTTTAAGCAAGTGAAGAGGCTGGGAAAAGGGGGAGGGGATGAAAGAACAAAAGGGAAGGCCTGTGATAGGATAGAAGGCAGGAGAGGTTAAGAGACATTGGGCCAGAAATTCGTGAACGGGGCTTGCCGCGCGTGCAAGGTCCCGATTTGCACTTACCCGACGCGCCTGCCGATCACCTCCAGGGACGCCTGGAATTCCATTTTGAATCTGAAGAATCCCGGGCAGCGTTTGACGTCACGCCGCCCAGGAGTGCAGCCAGCGCGAAGCCTGGAGCGCGCTGTGCAACTGAGACACGCCCCTTGAGGTCTCAGTTTAACAGGACACGCCCCCAATGTTTCTGCCAAGCTGCTAAGCATTTTTACATGCAAAGCAGCAGTTTAAATAGGTTTTTGGAAGTTTTTTGAAGCTTTTGGTAACTTTTATAAACTTTTAAAAACGTTTACATTATTTTGAAGAATCTGAAGTAGTTTTAAACAGAATTAAAGCAATTTAAAGACTTTTAAAAGCCCTAAAAGATTTTTTTTAATTCCATTTATTTATTTAGCAATGTCGTCGTCATACGTGTCTTCACACTGTTCCCTTTGGGGAACTGTATGAAGTGGTGGAAGGATTTATGGCCATGATTAACGCTCATTCCGCGACCGTAACCATCTTTGAACCAGCCATTAGGGCGGTTAGTCCTATGGCGGGAGGGTTTTACGGGCTCCCACAAGCTATACAAGGAGGGGGGGCCACCCACACCCACGGACGCAAATATCCCACTGGATGTCAACCCAGAATTTAGAGCCGGAGCTCCGACTCCACTTGCCGGGACTGTCTGGAGCGGGGTTCGAAACCCTACCCTGATCTGGCCCAGCGGCAGGGATCCTACCGCTATGCCAAAGGCCCAATCCGATTAGCAATGTGAAATGGCTGGAATGAGCACAATTCACGGCATTAAAAGAACTCACAATTGAACTGATGATGACCTCAGCAATCTCCTCAAGGAGGTGGAGGCGCAGCGCCTGCTCATCATTGGTAATGAGAAGTCAAAGGCGCCGCAAAAAGGGCAGATGATAGCTTGGTCTTTCAAGTGGCAGCATAGGGCTCCAGTCACGGGGAGGGAAAAGGCGCAGGAAACGTATGGGTGTCACCTTTTGTGCGGAGTGGGCCTTTTGCGTAGCAGTAAGCATCCCCGCCGCTGGGCCAGAAGGAGTAGGGTTTCGAACCCCACTCCAGACAGTCCCGGCAAGTGGAGTCGGAGCTCCAACTATAAATTCTGGGTGGACATCCAGCGGGATACTTGCGTCCGTGGGTGTGGGTGGGCCCCCCCCCTCAGATGGGTTGTGGGAGCCCGTAAAACCCTCACGCCATAGGACTAACCACCCTAATGGCTGGTTCAAAGATGGTTACGGTCACGGAATGAGCGTTAATCACGGCCATAAATCCTTCCACCACTTCATACAGTTCCCGAAAGGGAACAGTGTGAGGATACGTACGACGATGACCTCTTGCGCAATGCACCTCCTTGAACCCTCAGTCGCAGATGCGAGGGGGCAAATTGTGCAATTGTTAAATTTTTCATTTTATTGACATGTAAAATGTTGGCCCAGTAATTCCCTTCCAAATGCGCGAGTACGGTCGGGGTACTTACGCGTCTGGCCGGAGGAAATGCCGGTTTTCAGCATGCACAGTGCATGTGGGGAAAACCGGCATTTCCTGTCCTCTGAACGAAGGGGTTCAGAGGCAGAACGCGTGCAACTGCACAGGCAGCGCGTGCGCAGTAAAATTCGCCGCTTTCATTCATGCTTTCAGTGAGGTCAAGTCCTTACAACTTACACATGAAAAAAGCATGGGTACAGTTGCTCCAGAGGCTGCGGAGGAAGATATTTCTTATCGTGGAGCTTCTGAAAGTATGTATGTCTGTATATATTCCTTTGCGTGTTATGTATATATTCCTTTACTTATGTGTATGAATGTATTATTTAATTATGACTTTCAGAGAAAGTAACTTATTGGAAAATCATAATTAAAAACATACATTCATACACATAAGTAAAGGAATATAAAACATACATACATATACGTAAAGGAATATATGCGGACATACATACATAATTACTTATTACTGATGAAAAGTTTCTTTCTTAAAAGTGCTGGAAATGTTACATTACTCATTTTAGAACACTCATTTTCACATTCAATTCACACAGCCACAATTGCTCCTTCTACCTACCGTTCTGAAAACCCGTTTAAAAAAAAAAATTTAAACTTTAAAACTTACTTAAAATTTCTTAAAATAACTTCCCTCCCTTTCCCAAACAAAAATATTGCCTTTCAGAAGCTCCACGATAAAATATATCTTCCTCCGCAGCCTTGGAACAACTTTACACATGCTTTTTTCAAGTGTAACTTGCAAGGACTTACCCTCACTGAATCCATGAATGAAATCTACGAAGTTCACTGCGCAAGCGCTGCCTGTGCAGTCGCACGCGCTGTGCCTATGAACCCCTTCGTTCCGAGGTCTGGAAATGCCAGCGTTCCCCGCATGCGCTGTGCATGCTGAACGCCGGCATTTCCAACGGCCAGATGCGTGAGTACCCAGACCGTACTCACGCATTTGGTCACGAATTTCTGGCCCATTAAGAGATATTCAAGGCAAAAGGAGATGGTAATGGTTAAGAAACAAAGGATGGCTCTAGATGAAGTGTAAATTGCGCTGGCAGAATGAAAGACAGCTGCCGCGTGGGAGAGAAGCAAAAAGACAGACAAAAAGTGTGGATAAAAAATATATATATGATAGGGGCCGAGATTATGATCTGAAATTGTTAAACTCTATGTTGAGTCCAGAAGGCTGTAAAGTGCCTAATCGGAAGATAAGGTGCTGTTCCTCGAGCGAATGATCTGAAAGTAGATTGGAACAGTTTTGGAAATGAGCTGAGGCGTATCGAGAGAGACGGAGCTGCTTGCGAAGGAGGCGACAAGGAGAGGACCTGATAAAGGTACATAGGATATAGTAAAATGTGTAGAAAAGGTTAATTCAGAAGTCTTCTTCAAGTTAAACCCACAATAGGACAAAGGGGGGGGGCACAAGTGCAAATTGGAAAAAGACCAAATTAGAAGTGATAAAGGACTAGCATTTATATAGCGCCCTTCACGTATTCAGGATGTCCCAAAGCCTTTCACAACTAATGTGTTATTTTTTGAGTTGCAGTCACTGTTGTTATGATGGCAAATGTGGCAGCCAATTTTTGCACAGAGCAAGGTCCCACAAACAGCAAATGAGATAAATGGCCTGTTCATCTATTTTGGTGATGTTGATTGAACAATACATATTGGCCAGGATACCAGGAGAATTGCCCTACTCTTCTTCAAATAGTGCCATGGGATCTTTTACATTCACCTGAACAGGCAGACAGTACCTCAGTTTAACCTCTCGTCTAAAGGACAGCACCTCCAATGATGCAGCACTCCCTCAGGACTATATTGAAGTGTCAGCCTAGATTATAGAAGCGCACGGAATGCTAGAATAGAGCAGCAAAACCTTGGAGTTAGTTTCTCTGGCTGGATGTGCTGGATGGGGGTGGGGGGGACAAATAGCCTTCCTCATCTGTATCTTCTTGTAACCAGATTTAGCTTGCTGCCAGGATTTTCTCAGCAAAGTTAACGTCACAGTTTGTTGCACACTTTAACGTTTACCATTTGCTATGCATTGTCTGTTGTTTTGAACCTCGCATGTTATTCTTAAATCAGTGGCAGGAACACAGCGCCGAATGACAATTGCAAGCAGGGCAAAACATCCACTGCAAAAAGAAAGACGTGTTTGAAACTTCCTTTCATTGTTATTCACAGAATAAACTCTCATAATTCCTTGCGACAATAACTTTTTTTTTTCCCCCTGTGTTTCAAAAAGCTTCTGCGTAAGTACATCTGCTGACAGGGCTGGCAGCTTGTCCTGTTCGCCTGAAAGGTGGAACATGAAGCAGTTCAGGGCTGCCAGTCTGAGAGACAACACGGTGTCAAGTGGCACGGAGAAGGTGTGAAAAGCATCCGCGCACACAGAAACATACAACTCAGAGGTCACTTCTTCTCCCCTGGGGCAAGCTCGGTAAGATTGACTGGTTGAGCTTGTCCTCCGTTGAGCAGTTTCCTGCAGTAACTGCAGGATTGTAAATTGCCTTCTTAGTGTTTGGGTTGTATTATTTAGTTGTATTACTTCACTGACAAATAGACATGCTGTAACTATTAGAGATGTCTTGTCAGAAAAAGCCCGAGGGTTTATTATTGAAAATAAGATTTTATTTAAGATTCTCACATAAATACAAACATATTTATACATTTGTCTCGTTTACAGCAATGGACTGATTTTTTTTTTATTCATTGGATGTGGGCACCGCCACCAGGGCCGGCATTTATTGCCCATCCCTGATTGCCCTTGAGAAGGTGGTGGTGAACCACCTTCTTGAATAAGTGGCTTGCTAGGCTGGTTCATAAGGGCAGCTAAGAGTCAACCACATCTGTGGGTCTGGAGTCACATATCGGCCAGACCGGGTAAGGACAGCAGATTTCCTTCGCTAAAGAACATTAGTGAACCAGTACTGATACGAATTATTTTACTCCAGGTTTATTTAAATATAATTGAATTGAGTCTTGTGGTGGGATTTGAATTCCTGTCTCCAGATCATTAAGTCCAGGTCTCTAGATTACTGGTCCAGTAACAGAGCCATTATGCTACCATCCTCTTCGACAACATGTTGCCCTGATGGCTCAGTTGGTAGTGCACTGCCCACTGTTGGAACTAAGCAGTGCAGACCAGGAAGATAGGAGTTCCCATGGTTTGATCCCTAGTTCTGCATTGAGTTGATCTCAGGTGGCAGACAAGCTAGAGCGCCCCAGACCAGGTAATACATAGAAGTTACAACACAGAAACAGGCAATTCATCCAACCAGTCCTGCTCAGCGTTTATCCTCACTGGGAGCAAATAGTTCTAATCATGTTTACCTACCCTGATCCCATATTCTTCAAGCTCTTTTCCTTCAGGTTGGTTTGGAGGGTGGTGGGGGGGCAGGGGCTGGTGGCAAGCCTGAGTTACCGTTCCTGAGTACTGACTAGTGACTCCTGATGGGGAAGTATAAGTATGTGCATGTGAACTTCGGGAGAGGGCAGGTTCACGCTCAAATGTGATGCTGTCCATGGTCTAGGATTACATTTAAACAGTAGGCACTTAGGCGAGATACTAGGGAGCAGTCAGAACCCACTGAACTGCAACCCAACATGAGGCTGCACCTTCAGGCATGAAGGGGTTAAAATCGGATGGCAAAAAGAAAATAGTGCATCCTATTTTCACAGTATTTAGATTAGCATAATCAATAAGAAACAACAACAAAAAATGTGCATTTACAACCATCTGTAATGTAGAAAACATTCCAATGTGCTTTATGGAGGGAGAATAAATAAGAATAGATAAGGTTATGGGCGGTGAGCCATGGACGGAGAGATTAGGAGACTTGATTGTAAGTTCAATCGAAAAGAATGATTTATGAAAGTAAAGAGATAGGACGGCAGGCCCAGCATCTACAGGGATGTATAGGGCCAAAGACTGTGCTACCAAAGGGGCGGGGGGCAAATGGAGGGGGCTATGCACAAAAGGACAGAATTGGAGGACTGAAGGATGTGAGAGGCAATATAAGGCTGGAGAAGATTGCAGAGATGGAGCGATTTGAAGGCAAGGACGAGAAATTAAAATGTAATCTGTTTGCGAACGATGGTCTGTTTGAGGTTAGGCGGCTGTTTGAAGGCGAGTAGTGGTGGCGTGGGGATGGCCTTAGCGAGGTGTTCGTCGTCATCGATGACATGTTGAAGGCTGCGAAGAACATGGCGCAGTTTCTCCGCTCCGGGATCTTGGGTTCATGTCACACTACATGTAACCCCACCTGACGTAGAGTCATCCAGACTCGAGTCGTCGTTGGCCTGTTCTCTCTACACAGATGCGGCCGGACCTGCTGTGATTTCCAGCTTGTTTGTTTTTTGTTTTTCATACAGACCCCAGCATCTGCAACATTTGACCCCTTGTGACCCCACCTCATTGTTCTTTGATGTAATGTTTTCCTGACTGACCTGTTTGGACACCATTCACACCTTTGATTGCTGTGATTATCTCTCTGCCAAGGTGTGATAAAGGGCAGTTAGAAAGATTACCTGTAATCATCTGGCAGTGTTCTCTGACTATATATGCTGTGCCTATATGCATCTCTTCACTTCACCTGACAAAGGAGCAGCACTCCGAAAGCTTGTGATTTCAAATAAAGCTGTTGGACTATAACCTGGTGTTGTGTGACTTCTCACATTTGTCCACCCCACTCCAACACCGGCATCTCCACATCATGGCTACTATCGACACCACAAACTGCCGGCTCAAAGTGGAGAGGATCTCCAAGAAGATCGCGCATATCGACACAGACATCAAGTTTCTACAGAGATGCAAGAAAGCAGACAAGATCCCGAAAGGACTACAGATCACGAACCCACTCAAGTTGACCTACAACACAGACTACACTGAGAGACTCTGCCGTCGTACCTCTCGCACACTCCTCAACCATCTCATACACCAGCTCTACAGCAGACGCCGCAACCTCGAAACCGAGATAGAGTCCATGTTCTCAGCCTGTGCTCAGGACACAGCATACCAGCTACGAGACACCGCCAAACAGACGAGGCAACGGAACTACGCTGCCTACATGCACACCAAGAACAGGAAGCTTGAGAAACTCGGCATCACCACCAGCAGCAACCAAGCCTCCCCCGGTACCACGGTTGAAACCACAGGGAAGTCCATCGTCAACTTGTCCGACCACACCCTTCAACCAGACGAAATCGAAGTTCTCAGCCGAGGGCTCAATTTCTGCCCCACCACCAAAATGGACCCCATCGGTCTCGCGGCAGACACAGAGGAATTCATCAGGAGAATGAGGCTCCAGGAATTCTTCCACAAATCCCAAGATGTCAGCAGCGAACCCAATGAGACAATCAATGATCCGGAACAGCAGACAGAGGGATCCGCAGTGCAGCAACCGAAGAAGAAAGAGTCAAATTGGACCCCTCCGGAGGGTCGCTGCCCTAAGCTTGACATGTATGCTCAAGCTGTCAGGAGATGCATCAACGCCAGATTCATCAGCCGCACTCACAAGACAGTCCAGAATGTCACCCGAGCACAACGCAACGCCATCCACGCTCTCAAGACCAAGCGCAACATCGTCATCAAACCAGTAGACAAAGGAGGAGCCATCGTCATACAGAACAGAATGGACTATTGCAAAGAAGCATACCGACAACTAGACAACCAGGAACACTACAGACAGTTACCCACAGATCCGACCAAAGAACACACCCGCCAATTCAACAGACTGATCAAGACCTTCGATCCAGACCTTCAAAGCATCCTACGCGCTCTCATCCCACGTACTCCCCGCATGGGAGACTTCTACTGCCTCCCAAAGATACACAAAGCCAACATACCCGGACGTCCTATCGTATCAGGCAACGGAACCCTGTGTGAGAACCTCTCTGGATACGTCGAGGGCATCCTGAAACCCATCGTACAGGGAACCCCCAGCTTCTGTTGCGACACTACAGACTTCTTACAGAAACTCAGCACCCATGGACCAGTTGAACCAGGAACACTCCTCGCCACAATGGACGTCTCGGCACTCTACACCAGTATCCCCCACGATGACGGCATCGCTGCGACAGCCTCAGTACTCAACACCAACAACAGCCAATCTCCAGACGCCATCCTGCAACTCATCTGCTTCATCCTTGACCACAATGTCTTCACCTTCGACAACCAGTTCTTTACCCAAACACACGGAACAGCCATGGGGACCAAATTCGCACCCCAATACGCCAATATCTTCATGCACAAGTTCAAGCAAGACTTCCTCGCTGCACAGGACCTCCAACCAACGCTATACACCAGATACATCGACGACATTTTCTTCCTATGGACCCACGGCGAAGAATCACTGAAAAGACTACACGATAACATCAACAAGTTCCATCCCACCATCAAACTCACCATGGACTACTCCTCAGAATCGGTTTCATTCTTGGACACACGAATCTCCATCAAAGACGGACACCTCAGAACTTCACTCTACCGCAAGCCCACGGACAACCTCACGATGCTCCACTTCTCCAGCTTCCACCCTAACCACGTTAAAGAAGCCATCCCCTATGGACAAGCCCTGCGAATATACAGGATCTGCTCAGACGAGGAGGAGCGCGATGGACACCTACAGATGCTGAAAGACGCCCTCATAAGAACGGGATATGATGCTCGACTCGTCAATCGACAGTTCCGACGGGCCACAGCGAAAAATCGCATAGGCTTCCTCAGAAGACAAACACGGGACACAACCAACAGAGTACCCTTTGTCGTCCAGTACTTCCCCGGAGCGGAGAAACTACGCCATGTTCTTCGCAGCCTTCAACATGTCATTGATGACGACGAACACCTCGCTAAGGCCATCCCCACGCCACCACTACTCGCCTTCAAACAGCCGCCTAACCTCAAACAGACCATCGTTCGCAGCAAATTACCCAGCTTTCAGGAGAACAGCGACCACGACACCACACAACCCTGCCACGGCAACCTCTGCAAGACATGCCAGATCATCAACACAGATACCATCATCACACGTGAGGACACCACCCACCAGGTACATGGTACATACTCATATGACTTGGCCAATGTTGTCTCATACATTGCAGGAAAGGATGCCCCGGAGCATGGTACATTGGCGAGGCCATGCAGACACTGCGACAACGGATGAACGGACACCGCACAACAATCGCCAGGCAGGAGTGTTCCCTCCCAGTCGGGGAACACTGCAGCAGTCAAGGACATTCAGCCTCCGATCTTCGGGTAAGCATTCTCCAAGGCGGCCTTCGAGACACACGACAATGCAAAATCGTCGAGCAGAAACTGATAGCCAAGTTCCGCACCCATGAGGACGGCCTCAACCGGGATCTTGGGTTCATGTCACGCTACATTTAACCCCACCTGACGTAGAGTCATCCAGACTCGAGTCGTCATTGGCCTGTTCTCTCTACCCAGATGCGGCCGGATCTGCTGTGATTTCCAGTTTGTTTGTTTTCTGTTTTTCATACAGACCCCAGCATCTGCAACATTTGACCCCTTGTGACCCCACCTCATTGTTCTTTGATGTAATGTTTTCCTGACTGACCTGTTTGGACACCATTCACACCTTTGATTGCTGTGATTATCTCTCTGCCGAGGTGTGATAAAGGGCAGTTAGAAAGATTACCTGTAATCATCTGGCAGTGTTCTCTGGCTATATATGCTGTGCATCTCTTCACTTCACCTGACGAAGGAGCAGCGCTCCGAAAGCTTGTGATTTCAAATAAAGCTGTTGGACTATAACCTGGTGTTGTGTGACTTCTCACAGTTGGAGAAAGCTATGGTTCATCCATGACTTTATAATCAGACACACAGTGTGGAGGTGATGGCTGGGTTGAGGCAAGCAGTGATGAGATCTCTAAAGGATTGTTATTCGGTGATTACCCTTACCAAGGAGAAGCAAGTCATCTGACACATCTCTCAACAGCCAAGGTCAAAATAATTCGAGGTCAAGAGCCCAGTGATGGTTGATCATGGGAGGTATGGAGAGGGGAATGATTCCAAATAATCATTATTGATATTACGTGGCTCAGTTTGATTTCCTCTCCTCGCACCCACCCCACCCCCCAAACATAAGGGGTTACTTTTCTAAAGAAATCCAAGCTTTTCTGATGCCAAGCAGTGCAAGGCTTTCTCTGGGCCCATAACAATCAAAGCAAATTTGGATTGGCTCAGGTTCCTGGCTCCAAATTCTACTTATCCATGTTGTATAAACTATCTGTCCCTACGATTGTAAACTTTCAACCCTTCCATTTTTTCAAATGAAAGAACAATAAACTGATTTATGGTCAGATTAATAAGGGTTTTGCTTTGGCCCAGAAAGCAATGTGCTGTTTGTTTATGGCAGTCCAGTGTGCATCTGCCTGGGGCTGTAATTTTCTTGGTACTTATTGGCTATGTGGAATGTTGCTCTGCAAAGGGGATATTTGATCCTTTCCATCATTTGATAATTACACTGTTCCTTGTACATACTCTGAACGTTTACCTCATTGCATCTATTCAAACCAGCAAATTAACAGCATGAAACCTTTATTTATTTCTTGTGGAAGTAATTAAGCTGTGAGGTAACATTATTAAGATGTGATTTTTGAAAGTTGGCTACAGGAGAACAAAAGAAAAACAAATTGTTTATTTGAATTGCAACCAGGATCCAACCTAACCAATGGAAAAAAATATTTACCAGGCTCTCTTTTGCGGTAATGAATATAAAGTATTAATTTTCCGTTCATTTTTACAACAATTTAACGAGCATATGTTGAGATATAGTTAATTCTCATCTTGGAGCCGAGTTACAGATGGAAACAATAACCACAAGGCAATCTAGATTAAAGAGCAGTCTTTACTTAAAAAAAGGAAGCAAGAATGATTTCGATTATCTCGGCATATGCGCGCAGCAGTAAATGAACGATGCAGTGTGTGCTTTATGTGTAAATATTATTGTCGTTTAACCCATTTTTTCTTACTCTTCATTTTCTCTCATCTCTTGAAGGAACCTACTCCCTTACGTAGGCCCAATCTTCTTCTTCATAGGCAGTCCCTCAGAACCAAGGATAACTTGCTTCCACATTAAAAATGAGTTCTCAGGTGACTGATGAGTCCAATGCGGGACCTACAGTCTCTGTCACAGGTGGGGCAGACGGTGGTTGAAGGGGCGGGAGGGTGGGGTGCTTGGGTTGACGTGCACTCCTTCCGCTGTTTGCGCTTGGCTTCCGCTTGCTCCCGGCGAAGAGACTCGGGCCTAGAAATTCAGTAAGGCCCCGCCAGCTCGCTTGTGCCCAAAAGTTAGCGCTGCGCGCAGAACCAGTTGCGACCGTCAGAAATTCAGTTTTTGCGCCCCAAGTCGGAACCGGGCGCTGTTCCAGGGTGTGCCCGCCCCCGCTTGGGGCGCTGAAACTGAAATTCAGCGCTGTAGGTGCCGCTGCGCCACCCGCTGCAGAGCGGCAGGCTGCGGTACTGCAGGCCTCCTCCTTCTCTTAAGGGGGAGGTGCCTGCAACGGGGAGATCGCCGCTTGATAGTGCCGGCAAATGAGCCCGGCACCACGGAGAAGTACCGGGCTCGCGGAAAGCAGCCGGCAATGCCGCGGGGGGGGGAGGTGGAGGAGGCCGGGGAAGGAGGTGCGGGCAGGTGGCCGCCGAAAAAGCGGCCGGCCGTACCTCCGCCTTAACTAGCGCCACTAAGGCTGCAGGACGGCCATGGTTGCAGAACGTTGTTTGCGGCCGCTGCGGAAGAGGCGGCCGCAACTAAATATGGGGGTCGGGCCGGTATCGGGGCGGAACCGGGGCACTGCGCACACCGATGACGTCATCGGTGCCGGCGCAGCGCTACCGGCTGCCGCCGCCATTACCGCTGCGCTGAATATCAGCGCAAACTCCTCTATTGGCGCAGAAGCCCTCTTTGGGCGGTAACTGGGCGCAAAGCTGGCGGGGCCTTACTGAATTTCTAGCCCTCGAGGTGTTCACCGCCTTCCCGGATGCTTCTCCTTCACTTTGTGCGGTCTTGGGCCAGGGATTCCTGGGTGTCGGTGGGGATGTTGCACTTTTTCAAGGAGGCTTTGAGGGTGTCCTTGAAACGTTTCCTCTGCCCACCTGGGGCTCTCTTGCCGTGCCGGAGCTCCGAGTAGAGCGCTTGTTTTGGGTCCTTTGCCCAGTGGATGGCCTGCAATACTTCGCCCAAGTGGCCATCATTCATGTGTGAGCCTCGACACTGAGAACCGACTGGCTCATAGCTGAGCCAGGCCATATCCTCAAGCACAATTCACGTATGAACTCCTTCAATGGTGGGGGTCACTTGTCCAGGAATGGGAACCACAGACAGTTTTCTCTTCTCTAACCCAGTGACGCTAGTACCAGTTTTTGTCCCCCCCACCCCCCCCACTGAGGATATGGAGATCGGGCAGGAAAGTGGAATGGAGGTCGAAGATCAGCCATGATCTTATTGAATGATGGAGCAGGCTCGAAGGGGCCATATGGCCTCCTCCTGCTCCTAATTTTTATGTTCTTAACACTGCTGCCCCAGCTGGGATCTACTGATGCAGCACAGACCAGACAATGGACTTGGGACTTTACATGTCAGAGATGGAGAATTTTACCCATGAACAATTGAAACAGCAGTAATTATTATTAAACAAGGAGAACAAATAGCAAAATGGTGCAGCCTGATAATCTTGTCTCTTTTGAGATTCATTTTGACGGTGTCGATATGATCACTTGTGAAATCGGGAAGTACCTCACGAATCCACTGTGGGTAAACACAGAATGATGCTCAGGACACTGTCAGCTCACTCCTTGGAGGTCCTCGTTTGAGAGACACAGTTATGGTAATAAAGGCAAGGCATTGGGAGAAAGAGAAAACAAACCCGGTTGAAGAACACACAAATACTCTCTGAATTAAGGTAGAACACTGAGAGAAGGATTATGTGGAAGAATTATTAAACTGAAGGCCTGAGAGGTTGAAGTTAATCAACATCAGTTACGGCCAAGCTAAATGTTGCTCACAAGTCAAAGATTTTGGGACAATTGACACATTATTTTATACTTTTGCCTTGCAATTCATAATGTCATGAAGACTAGTGAGTAGTAAGTAATACCCAAAAATTGTATCAAAGTGCTGATGCTTTTACTTACAGTACTAACCAAAAATAAACTGGCAGCTGAAAGGTCAAGGATGTTTTTCAAAAATGATTTTCTCATCCTTGTTTTCAAAACTCTCCATGGCCTCGCCCTTCCTTATCTCTGTAATCTCCTCCAGCCCTATAATCAACCTAGACCTCCGCGCTCCGCCTATTCTGGACTTTTGAGCATCCCTGATTTTAATCGCTCCACCATTGGTGGCCGTGCCTTCAGCTGCTTAGGCCCTAAGCTCTGGAATTCCTTCCCTAAATCTCTCCGCCTCTCCACTTCTCTTTCCTCCTTTAAGACGCTCCTTAAAACCTACCTCTTTGACCAAGCTTTTTGTCATCAGCCCTAACGTCTCCTTATGTGGCTCGGTGTCGAATTTTTTTTTTTTTTTGATAGCGCTCCTGCGAAGCGCCTTGGGACGTTTTATTACGTTAAAGGTGTTATATAAGTATACGTTGTTGTTGTTGTTGCTGAAGAGGGCCAGTGGGCCACAGCTGTTGCCTGTTTTGCATTACCGCCCAAAACCAATTTCACCCCCCCCCCCCCCCACCGACCGCGCCCCCACCCCACCCACCCCCGGCAGGGATTTGAGAGCTGACTGTCTCTAAAGCAAACCCAACAAAGAGAGTAAAATTAATTGCTTGAATCTAAAGTGTTTTTGTCTGCCAACCTACTCTTAGAGTTGGGACTGTAAATGTGCTGCTGTCTCAAAGCTGCCTGCAGCTGGTTACTTGTGTCATCAATAAAATGTTCTGCACTGTTGGGCTGATTCACACTTCGTGGCTCCAACTATTGAACATTCAGAATATTGGCTTTAGGATCCAGTCCCATTAGTACTTTTAACAGCTAAGTATTGCTACTTCGGTCATTATTAAAAGGTAAGTTCTACTTTTGGAGAGTTAAGTAACTCCAAGCAACTTGCCCATTGGGATCTTTAAAAGTAAACATCAGCACTTAGCTTGTCTCCAAAGTTAAATTTAATGTGGCAGAAGTTGAGTAAATGACTTGTTGATGGGAATTCTGGCCCGTGCTTGGTGGACTTTGGGCCAGTTGACTAATGTGTATCGTGAAGCCAATGCAAATTTCCACTGGAGCTAAAATTGGCCCCATGGTTTGAATTTTCTCATGGGAGATGGGTAGTAAGTTGTCGTCGTACGTGCCTTCATACTGTTCCCTTTGGGGAACTGTATGAAGTGGTGGAAGGATTTCTGGCCGCGATTAACATAGAAACATAGAAACATAGAAGATAGGAGCAGGAGTAGGCCATTCGGCCCCTCGAGCCTGCTCCGCCATTCGATGAGATCATGGCTGATCGTCCAAACTCAGTACCCCGTACCTGCCTTCTCCCCATATCCCTTGATACCTTTAGCTCTAAGAAATATATCTAACTCCTTCTTGAATATATTTAAAGACTTGGCCTCAACCGGCTTCTGTGGTAGAGAATTCCACAGGTTCACCACTCTTGGGGGGAAGAAATTCTTCCTCATCTCTGTCCTAAATGGTTTACCCCTTATCCTTAGACTATGACCCCTGGTTCTGGACTCTCCGACCATCGGGAACATTCTACCTGCATCTAGTTTGTCCAGACCTGTCAGAATTTTATAAGTTTCGATGGGATCCCCTCTCATTCTTCTAAACTCCAGCGAGTATAAGCCCAATCGACCCAATCTCTCCTCATACGTCATTCCTGCCATCCCAGGGATCAGCCTTGTGAATCTTCGCTGAACTCCTTCCATGGCAAGAACATCCTTCCTCAGATAAGGTGACCAAAACTGCACACAGTACTCAAGGTGTGGTCTCACCAAGGCCCTGTACAACTGCAGCAGGACATCCTTGCTCCTGTACTCAAACCCTTTTGCTATGAAGGCCAACATACCATTTGCCTTCTTCACCGCCTGCTGCACCTGCATGCTTACCTTCAGCGACTGGTGCACAAGGACACCCAGGTCTCGTTGCACTTCCCCTTCTCCCAATCTATTGCCATTCAGATAATAGTCTGCCTTTCTGTTTTTGCCACCAAAGTGGATAACCTCGCATTTATCCACGTTATATTGCATCTGCCACGCTTCTGCCCAATCACCCAACCTGTCCAAATCATCCTGGAGTTTCTCGGTATCCTCCTCGCAGCACACACGCCCACCCAGCTTTGTGTTGTCTGCAAACTTGGAGATATTACATCTAGTTCCCTTATCTAGATCATTAATGTATATTGTGAAAAGCTGGGGTCCAAGGACCGATCCCTGCGGTACCTCACTAGTCACTGCCTGCCACTCGGAAAAAGACCCGTTAATTCCTACTCTCTGTTTTCTGTCCGCCAACCAGTTCTCTATCCAAGTCAATACCTTGCCCCCAATCCCATGTGCCTTAACTTTACACGCTAATCTCTTATGCGGGACCTTATCGAAAGCCTTTTGAAAGTCCAAATACACCACATCTACTGGTTCTCCCTTATCTATTTTCCCAGTTACATCCTCAAAAAATTCCAGTAGATTAGTCAAGCACGATTTACCTTTCGTAAATCCATGTTGACTTTGTCCGATCCTGTCACTGTTTTCCAAGTGCTCAGCTATTACATCCTTTATAATGGACTCTAGCATTTTCCCCACTACCGATGTCAGGCTTACCGGTCTGTAATTCCCCGCTTTCTCTCTACCACCCTTTTTGAATAGTGGGGTAACATTAGCTACCCTCCAATCCATGGGTACAGTTCCAGATTCCAGCGAATTTTGGAAGATGATCAGCAATGCATCTACTATTTCTAGGGCCACTTCCTTAAGTACCCTAGGGTGTAGATTATCAGGCCCTAGGGATTTATCGGCCTTCAATCCCATCAATTTCCCCAACACCATTTCCCTACAAATACTGATTTCTTTCAGTTCCTCCCTCTCATCAGACCCTATGCTCTCCAACATCTCTGGGAGGTTATTTGTGTCCTCCTTTGTGAAGACAGAACCAAAATATGCATTTAATTGATCTGCCATTTCTTTGTTCCCCATTATAACTTCCCCTGCTTCTGACTGCAAGGGACCTACACTTGATTTCACTAATCGTTTTCTCTTCACATATCTATAAAAGCTCTTACAGTCAGTTTTTATGTTCCCTGCAAGCTTACTTTCATATTCTATTTTCCCCTTCTTAATTAATCCCTTTGTCCTCCTTTGTTGAATCCTAAACTGCTCCCAATCCTCAGGGTTACTGCTTTTTCTGGCCAATTTATATGCCCTCTCCTTGGATCTTATGCTATCCCTAATTTCCCTTGTTAGCCACGGTTGAGTCACCCTTTTTGTTTTATTCTTATCCCAAACTGGGATGAACAACTTCTGTAGTTCATCCATGCGGTCTTTGAATGTTTGCCATTGCCTATCCACCGTCAACCCTTTGAGTGACACTCCCCAATCAATCCTACCCAATTTGCACCTCATACCATCGTAGTTTCCTTTATTTAAATTCAGGACCCTAGTCTCCGAGTCAACTACTTCATTCTCCATCCTAATGAAGAATTCTATCATATTATGATCGCTCTGACTCATGGGGCCTCGTACAACAAGATTGCTAATTAATCCTCTCTCATTACATAATACCCAGTCTAAGATGGCCTGATCTCTGGTTGGTTCCTCGACATATTGTTCCAGAAAACCATCCCGTAAACATTCTAGGAATTCCTCCTCCACAGTATTTTTACTAATTTGGTTGGCCCAATCTATATGTAAATTAAAGTCACCCATGATGACTGCTGTGCCCTTATTGCACGCGTCTCTAATTTCCCGCTTAATGCCATCCCCAAACTCCGTATTACTGTTTGGAGGTCTATATACCACTCCCACTAACGTTTTCTGCCCCTTGATATTTCTCAGTTCTACCCATACAGATTCCGCATCATCAGAGTTAATATCCTTCCTTTCAATTGCGTTAATCCCTTCTTTAACCAGCAATGCTACCCCACCTCCCTTTCTTTTTTGCCTATCCTTCCTAAATATTGAATACCCCTGGATGTTGAGTTCCCAGCCTTGGCCATCCTGGAGCCATGTTTCTGTAATCCCAATCAAATCATATTCGTTTACCTCTATTTGCGCAGCTAATTCATCCACCTTGTTCCGAATGCTCCTTGCATTAAGACACAAAGCCTTCAGGCTTGTTTTTTTAACGCTCTCAGACCTACATTAATTATTATTTACTGTGACCATGTTTGATTTAAACCGTTGAGTTCTTTGCCTTCTAATTTTGTTTTTCTCCTTCCTGTCTTTTGCTTCTTTCCTTGTTTCCCTTTCCTCTGTCTCCCTGCTCAGGTTCCCAACCCCCTGCCACTTTAGTTTAAACCCTCCCCAACAGCACTAGCAAACACTCCCCCTAGGACATCGGTCTCGGCCCTGCCCAGGTGCAAACCGTCCCATTTGTACTGGTCCCACCTCTCCCAGAACCGGTTCCAATGTCCAAGGAATTTGAATCCCTCCCCCTTGCACCATTCCTCTAGCCACGTATTCATTTGAAATATCCTCCTATTTCTACTCTGACTAGCACGTGGCACTGGTAGCAATCCTGAGATTACTACCTTTGAGGTCCTATTTTTTAATTTACCTCCTAACTCCCTATATTCTGCTTTTAGGACCTCATCCCATTTTTTACCTATATCATTGGTGCCTATGTGCACCACGACAACTGGCTGTTCGCCCTCCCCCTCCAAAATGTTCTGCAGTCGCTCCGAGACATCCTTGACCCTTGCACCAGGGAGGCAACACACCATCCTGGAGACTCGATTGCGGCCGCAAAAACGCCTATCCCCCTTACAATTGAGTCCCCTATCACTATAGCTCTTCCACTCTTTTTCCTCCCAGCCTGTGCAGCAGAGCCACCCATGGTGCCAGGAAGTTGGCTGCTGCTGCCTTCCCCTGCTGAGTCATCCCCCCCAACAGTATTTAAAGTGGTATATCTGTTGGAGAGGGGGATGGCCGCAGGGGATTCCTGCACTACCTGCCTGCGCCTCTTACTCTGCCTGCTGGTCACCCATTCCCTTCCTGTCTGTACACCCTTTACCTGCGGTGTGACCAACTCACTATATGTGATATTCACGATGTCCTCAGCATCGCAAATGCTCCAAAATGAATCCATCCGCAGCTCCAGTGCCGCAATGCGGTCTGTCAGTAGCTGCAGCTGGACACACTTCCCGCACACATGGTCATCAGGGATGCAGGAAGCGTCCCTGATTTCCCACATAGAGCAGGAGGAACACACTACGGGGCTGGGCTGTCCTGCCATGACTTACCCTTTAACTAATTAATTAAAATTAAATGAATCCCACCAATTTCACTACAGTTAAATGATATATTTAAGGGCCCTGGTTTACAAACTGTCCCCGCTATACCACAGAGACCTTAAAAACTATAAACCACAGACATAAAGTTTAAAAGAGAGAGAAATACTCCAACCAATCACCTACCTGTTTTGTGGTGACATCACACCTCGAATACTTTTAACCTCTCTCCTTCCCTGAGATTGGTACACCTACCTGAACCTCTGGGGCCTTTTGTAGTCGCTCTGCCGCTCCGAGATTCCTCCCGCCACTGCCGATGCCTACCTGAGCCTCTGGGGCCTTCCGTGACCGTAACCATCTTCGTACCAGCCATTAGGGTGGTTAGTCCTATGGCGGGAGGGTTTTACGGGCTCCCACAACCCATACAAGGGGGGGGGCCACCCACACCCACACCCACGGACGCAAGTATCCCGCTGGATGGCAACCCAGAATTTAGAGCCAGAGCTCCGACTCCACTTGCCGGGACTGTCTGGAGCGGGGTTCGAAACCCTACGCCTTCTGGCCCAGCGGCAGGGATGCTACCACTACGCCAAAGGCCCACTCCGGGTAGTAAGTAACACACAAGCAGTTGAGTGACAATCCTATCTGAAAAAGGGTCTTGGTGAGGAGTAACCTCTTTCCCCTAAAGGCACTAACTCCTTGCTGGGCCTGGTTCCATTGCTGCTGATCGTCCTTCAATACCTTGCTCAAGCAGCCATTTTTCATGTGTGACCCGAGGCAGCAAGGGGCCAAAATTCTGGGGCCACGATTCCGTGGCCAGAAATGTAGCGGGAACAAAAATAAAGACATGACAGTACTGAACGCAGGAAGTCTCCAATCTCAGTAGATCCTGGTCAGTCTCTTGGGTTTACAGTAATTGGGGGAAAAATTCAGTATTGCCCCGTTTGGGGCGCCATTATCGGCCGTGCGCAAAGTTTAGCGCCTGGCGCTAATTATCGCCTCCGACGGCAAACTTGGCTTTTATCGCCCCTGGAGGTGATTGGAGCGCTAGATCAGGCGCTTCACACCTGTCTTAAGGCGCAAAGGCCGAAGAGCGAGGCGCTACCTCAGAGCGCTGGCGAAGCAAGGAAGGGCAAATCAAAATGAACCTGCAAAGTGCTGCTCAGTACCCAAAACTCCTTCACACAGCGTTGAATCTCTCCAGAAGTCTCTCTCTCTCTCTCAGAATGCGTGGTGCAAAAATGTCACCAACAAAAAAAGGCAGGAAGCGGTCTCCTTTAAATAGCGCTCCCCCAGTCCCTTTCTGACTGCAAAACACTCCCCTCAACCTGTCGTTGCTAGCGGCAGGCGGTAAGGCAGGGGGCGCCACTCAATATCCGGTCCGGGGCGCTACCAGGGCATTGCGCACTTGACTGACATCACGATCTGCCGGCGCAGGAGATCGTGGCAGTAGTGTTTAGCGCCGCCGAAAATGTCAAGTTAATTTCACGAGCGGCGCAAACATCGCCGCACCCAGGTGCCAGTTGCTTTGCGCCCCATTAGCGCCCTCTTAAGGCGCTAACGGGTGGCGCAAACAACGGAATTTTTCCCCCATTGGCTCTTCATTCTTCCTGAACTCCCCCCATCATCCTCAGAAAAATATGTCAATCACATCAGTCTTGGATTTTTTTGTAATGAGACACATTCAATGTGACTCAGACCAACTCATTCTGCATTCACAGTTGACCTCTTCTTCTATGTCACAGTGTATGTTTGTGGTGTACGAAATTGCATTATATTACTTAATATAATAAAGAATTTAAGCGTATCATAGAATCATAGAATGAAACAGCTTAGAAAGAGGCCATTCAGCCCATCGTGTCTGTGCCGGCTCTTTGGTAGAGCTATCCAATTAATCCCACTCCCCCGCTCTTTCCCCATAGCCCTGTAAACTTTTTCCCTTCAAGTATTTATCCAACTCACTTTTGAAAATTACCATTGAATCTGCTTCCGCCTCCCTTTCAGGCAGCGCATTTCAGATCACAACAACTCGCTGCGTAAAACAAATGTCCTCATGTTGCCTCCTTTTCTTTTAACAATTACCTTAAATCTGCGTCCTCTGGTTACCGACCCTTCTGGCACTGGAAACAGTTTCTCCTTATTTACTCTTATTATAGTAATCTGGGATGTTATGTGTTGTGTCTGTGTGTTGATAGAGACACTGAAGACAGGAGTTGGTTTCATAGGTGTTTACTAAACAAAGTCTGGAGGGGAACTAACGGATATAACACAATATACAGGCTTATATAGCCCAAGTGGCCATTACTGGTATTACAGTACACATGGGGCTCTTAAAGGCACATACACTACAATTCCTCCCCTTTTAGCTAACCAGTACATAATATTTTAAGTAATTATTAATTACATGTTATAAGAAAAATAATATACACGTTGCTGCAGTTAATTAATTATAAGTCAGTCTCTCTGGAGGCTTCCTGACTCGGTCCGGATAACGCCTCGGTGGTGTAGTAGTTTCTGGTGGTGTAGTAGGTTCTTTTGGCAAGGCTGATTCGGCTTGAATGCCAGTGTCGGGTTCATCGGGTTCCAGTATCACCGGATCGGAGGTAGATATGGGTATCTCTACTTCATCGTTAGGCGTATAGAGTTGTGGTGTAGGTTGTCCCTTTTCGGATGACTCTATGATTTGGTCAGCATGGCGCCTTATTATGCTTTCTCCGATGTCCACGGTATACATCAGCGGTCCTAGTCGTGTGCAGATAGTTCCAGGCTGCCATTTCTCGGTACGGTAGTCCCGGGCCAAAACTTGTTGACCTATCTGGAAGGTTCTAGTTGGCCTTTCATTCATGCCTTGAAATTGCCGGTTCTCCACGTCCCTTCTGATGTTGGGCTTGATCAAATCCAGCCGGCATCTTAGGCTTCTATTGAAGAACATCATGGCGGGAGTTTGGTTTGTAACCATATGTGTTGCATTCCTGTATGCGAACAAGAAGTTATCCACCTTGTGCTGAAGTTTTATGTCTTCATTACCCATGGCCTTTATAGCCTTCTTGAAGGTCTGGACAAACCTTTCAGCCAATCCATTGGTGGCGGAATGGTATGGGGCAGACGTGTAGTGCTTTACCCCATTGTTTTTTAAGAACTTCCTGAATTCTTCGGACACAAATTGCGGTCCATTATCAGAACAGATCTGTTCCAGCAGCCCATTCCTGGCAAATATGGTCCTTAATACTGTGATGGTTTTGTCCGTGGTGGTGGAGGACATCTTTATTACCTCCGGCCACTTGGAGTGTGCATCAACCGCGATTAAGAACATTGAGTCCATAAATGGACCAGCAAAGTCGATGTGTACCCTTTGCCAGGGAGATGAGGGCCACTCCCATGGATGTAGAGGGGCTTGGGGTGGAGCGTTTTGGACCTTCTGGCATCCTAGGCAGCTCTTGGTCATTTCTTCTATGTCTCCATCGATACCTGGCCACCATACAAACGCTCTGGCTAGGTTCTTCATTTTCACTCCACCCAGATGCCCCTCGTGAAGCTCCTTTAGCACTTTATCCTGGAGTTTGGGTGGAATCACCACTCTGGATCCACACATCAAGGTTCCTCGGCATACTGACAGCTGTTCTCTTCTTTGCGAGAATGCTGGCAACAGTGGTTCGCCATGTGCTGGCCATCCCTTCACCGTTAAGTCGTAGACTCGTGAGAGAGTCGGGTCATTTCTCGTTTCCTTTTCAATGGCAGAATTTGTTACTGGTAGACATTCCACTATGGTTGAGTGGAACATCTCCACTGGGTCTACTGTAGGTGCCTCTTCTACCGTTGGCAACGGTAGGCGCGATAAACCGTCAGCATTCCCATGCTGTTTTGATCCTTTGTATTCTATGTTGTATTGGTGTGCCCCTAGAAAAAGGGACCACCTCTGTAGCCTTTGCGCTGTCATAATGGGAACACCCTTTTTAGGGTTGAATATGGAGATGAGGGGTTGATGGTCAGTCAACAAGGTAAATTTTTGTCCGTGTAGGTAATGGTTGAATTTCTTCACTCCCCATACCATGCTGAGTGCTTCCCTGTCGATTTGGGCATAGTTACGCTCAGCTGAGTTCAATGAGCGTGACGCAAAAGCTATCGGCCGTTCCGAGCCATCAGGGAATTTATGCGATAATACTGCTCCTATGCCGTAAGGGGATGCATCGCATGCCAGTCTGATTGGCAGTGATGGGTTGTAATGAGCCAAAACTTCTTTGGACGTGATTAAGTCTTTGCATTTATGGAAGGCATGTTTACAGTCTTCGCTCCATTTCCAAATTACTCCTGTTTGTAGCAGTTCATTAAGAGGGTGTAGAAGAGTTGATAAGTTCGGTAAAAATTTATGATAGTAATTTATTAATCCCAGGAACGACCTTAATTGTGAAACATTTTCAGGTGCTGGGGCTTTTATGACCGCTTCAATTTTTTCAGGTGACTTATGCAACCCTTCCTTATTAATTATGTGGCCACAATATGATATTTGATTTTGGAAAAATTCGTACTTGGGGCGATTTGCTCGTAGGCCCCGTTCTCTCAGCCTAGTGAGCACCTGCTCCAAATTGGCAAAGTGCTCGTTGTCGTTTTCTCCTGTTACAAGGATGTCGTCTAGGTAGCATTGAGTCCCCGGAATCCCTTGGAGGACTTGCTCCATAGCTCTTTGCCAGATAGCTGGAGCGGATGCTACTCCGAAAACCAGTCGATTGTACTGGTACAGACCTTTGTGTGTATTTATCGTGAGATATTTTTTAGAGGCTTCTTCAACCTCCATCTGTAGATATGCCTGTGCCAAGTCAATTTTTGTGAAACGTTTCCCTCCGGATAGTGAGGCGAAAATATCTTCTATCCTCGGAAGAGGATACTGTATCGTGTGAAGGACCAGGTTTACCGTCACCTTGAAGTCTCCACAGATGCGAATTTTTCTCTGTTCTTCAGATTTATCATTATTCAATGCTTTCTTCATGACTCGGACGATGGGTGTTGCCCACTCGCTCCAATCTATTTTGGATAATACGCCTGCATTTTCCAAATTCTCCAGCTCTGCCTCGACTGCTGGACGAATTGCGTATGGCACTGGTCATGCTTTAAAAAACTTGGGAATTGCTGCATCTTCCACTTTTATTGAGGCGGTGATGCCTTTCAAGGTTCCTAGTTTCTCTTGAAACACTTCTTTGGCGTTGGCCAAGATGTCTTTTAATCGTTCAGGTATGACGTCATCATCGTTTTTTTTCTTACTGGTCACCGTCAGTGCCTGAATGGAGTGCCAGTCTAAACGTATTTTCCTGATCCATTCACGTCCTAACAGCGGTGGGCCACCATCTTGTAGAATGTATAAATACAACTTTTGTATTTCCTTGCCGTTGTATACAACAGGCACCTTTATTTTTCCTTTGGGGTATACTTTCTGCCCCGTATATGTTTTCAAAATAATGGATGTGTCTTTTAAAGGTATATGCGGAAATAGCCTCTCGTAATCCCGTCGATTTATTACGGTAAGAGCTGATCCTGTATCTAGCTCCATTTTAACTGGGGACCCTGCTATCATGAGGGTAACCCAAATGGTCTGGTAATCATGTTTGGCAAGTACATTATGTAATTTGAGACAGCTTAGTCTCTTGTTTTCGGAGTCGCTATCGCTCTTCTGGTCTTCGGAGCTACTGTCCGTCCTCATTTGTACCTTTCTGTACTTTTCTTTATTGATTTTCTTTTTCCTGTCTGTGGATTTATTTTGTCCAGATCGGCATACCCGTGCAATGTGTCCAATCTTTCCGCATTGCCTGCATGCTTTGTCCTT
Source organism: Somniosus microcephalus (assembly GCF_052327205.1). NCBI lineage: Eukaryota > Metazoa > Chordata > Chondrichthyes > Squaliformes > Somniosidae > Somniosus > Somniosus microcephalus. Next base: position 13,856,167 of record NC_140999.1, read on the forward strand.
GAACCAGCAGTCCCTCTGGTCATGGGTGGATCTGCCGCAGCGATAACATCTCTCGAAACCCTGTGTCATTTCATGGGTGCCGAAGTCCTGTGTCTTTTGTTGTATCTCTGCAGCTCCTCTTGTGGCTGCTTCGTATGATACAGCCATACTGAAAGCCTTGTCCAGTGTTAAATCTTTTTCAGAAAGCAGCCTTTTCTGTGTTCCTTCACTTAAGAGACCGCAGACGAATTTGCCTCGAAGATAATCTGCTAGTCCTGCCCCGAATTGGCAGTGTTTTGATAGCTTTCTTAATTCGGTGAGGTAATCAGCGTTACTTTCATTCTTGTGTTGATTTCTCTTGAAGAATTTGAATCGTTCCGCTATCACAGAATCACAGAACCCCCACAATGCAGATAGAGGCCATTTCGGCCCATCGAGCCTGCACCGACACATATCCCACCCTATCCCTGTAACCCCACGTATTTAATCCCCTAACACTAAGGGTCAATTTATCATAGCCAAATCAACCTAACCCGCACATCTTTGGACTGTGGGAGGAAACCGGAGCACCCGGAGGAAACCCACGCAGACACAGGGAGAATGTGCAAACTCCACACAGTCACCCGAGGCCAGATTTGAACCCGGGTCCCTGGCACAGCAGCGGTGTTGGGTTTAAGTGCTCCTGTAGGGTATCAACAATTTCTTTAAAATTCTTGTCCTTTGGTTTGGCTGGAGTGATTACATTTCGTAACAGCCCGTATGTCTTTGCGCCCATTAGATTTAGCAGTACTGAAGCTTTTTTTTCATCTTCTATTCCATTTGCAGTGCAATATACCTCCACTCTTTCCACATATGTGGTCCAATCCTCTATCTCGCTATCAAAAGCATCAATATTGCCAGACTTAGGCATCTTAGAAAAGATATGGCGCTTCCCGTGCTTTTCTTTCTTTTCTGCAGAAAAGATATGGCGCTTCCCGCGCTTTCACGCCGCTGCTGCCGATGACAACGCTGTTTCCCGCGGTTTCCGTTCTTTCTTTCTTTCTTTATTTACAGTTGGAGACTCGTTCCCGCCGGACTTTCTCTCTAGGTCTGAACGCCGACCTGTTTGCAGCGCCGGCCATCTCCCGAGTGCTCCCTCCCCGTCTGTTACTGCTTGCCTCCGCTTTCGCTGCTTGGCCCAGCTGTAGAACCAGCCGCTGGAGCCCCAGCCTGACGCCCAGGAAGGATTAGCACAGTACCTGCCACCAGCTTGGCCAGCTGGTGAAACCACAGCTTCTTTCATTTTCTTGATTCTTCTGGACGCCAGAGGAATCGATGTCCTTGAGGTGCTGCCGAATTGCAGGTAAGTCCGTTTCCACTTCATCGCCACTGTTGTGTCTGTGTGTTGATAGAGACCCTGAAGACAGGAGTTGGTTTCATAGGTGTTTACTAAACAAAGTCTGGAGGGGAATTAACGGACATAATACAATATACAGGCTTATATAGCCCGAGTGGCCATTACCGGTATTACAGTACACATGGGGCTCTTAAAGGCACATACACTACATTATGATTAAGGTTATCCACCAGGCGGTGATGTAGCCAATTCTGCTACTAAGGTCAGGGTTTGCTTCCTGCTAAGGTCAGGGGTTAGCTTCCTGCTAAGGTCAGCAAAGGTGCAATGCCTGGAAGCGGGCCTGCCTGGTTGTCTCACAGTCGTTCAATAAAGTACTCATCTTAATCCTCATATCTCGCCTCTTCGAGTTCCTTGTCTCACTACATGGATTTATCACATTTGGCGACGAGGTAAAACAGGACCCTGAATAAGAGAAGTCTGCCAGGATGTTTAAGCAACAAAATCACGAGCTGCAGTTAGCTACCAGTTGGAAGAGAGCATGGCTGCCACGGTAGGAACGGTCTCCGCTTTTGATATTCAAGCACAAACTTGGGAGGAATACTGTGAAGTGTTGGGTTATTTTTTCGAAGCAAATGAAATAAATGATGCCGGAAAAAGGAAAGCCATTCTGCTTAGTTCAGTGGGAAGCCAAATCTACAGTTTGATGAAGAACCTGCTCAGTCCTGAAAAGCCTGGAGACAAATCATTTGTTGAATTAGTGGCTGTGCTAAAAGAACATTTCAACCCTAAGCCTAGTGAGATTGTACAGCGGTTCAAGTTTAATTCAAGGAACAGGAAAGAGGAAGAGAGTGTAATGGTCTATGTAGCGGTGTTGCGTAAATTGGCACAAGATTGCAATTATGGGAACAACCTGAAGGAAATGCTGAGAGATAGGCTAGTTTGCGGAATAATGGTCGACCGAATGCAGCGCAGATTATTATCCGAGACTGGGCTTACTTATGAACATAAGAACATAAGAACATAAGAAATAGGAGCAGGAGTAGGCCAATCGGCCCCTCAAGCCTGCTCCGCCATTCAATAAGATCATGGCTGATCTGATCCTAACCGCCAATCCATTGAAAAAGCATTGGAACTTGCTCAAGCCATAGAGACAGCGAACCGAGATGTAAAAGAAGTACAGGGTTCAGACAGGGCTAATGCTATGCAAGTTGCAGGTCAGGTTGTTGTGCACAAGTTGAACATGCATCAGAAACCACAATGTGAGCATGTGAAGGCATGTTATAGATGCAAGGGCGATCACCTGGCGAGTGAATGCCGGTTTCTGGAGGAAAAGTGCGACACATGTGTGAAACAAGGACACATAAAACGAGCTTGCAGGGCGAAATCACCTGTGGAGGAATCCAAACCAAAAGGGGGAGGACAGCAAAACCAAGGGAGAGAAGTCAAAAATCATGGAGCACACCACATCAGCGGGGAAGCTGAGGAAGAAGAGAACATGTTCATAATGTATGGCATGTTAGAGAACATTCCAAAAGTGGCTCCTATCACATTGCAACTGACAGTAAATGACTCTAAGGTGAACTTTGAAGTGGATACAGGGTGCGGCGTGACCATAATGAACAAGGCAGAGTACTCAAAATTGTGGAACCATGCAAAAGTTCCAGAGATAAAGCCTTGCTCCCTGCATCTTAAAACATATACAGGTGAACGAATAGCGACATTAGGTACAGCTAAGGTAACTGTGCAACACAGGGACACAGTGGAACAGCTACCTGTAGTTATAGTATCGGGTACCGGACCAAACCTGTTAGGTCGGGGCTGGATAAAAGAATTTAAATTAGACTGGGGAGCAGTACATCAAATAGATGCGGGCAAACAGTTGACTTTGCAAGAAGTGTTGAGTGAACATGAGAATGTGTTCAAGGAGGAACTTGGCACATTTAATCGCCCCCCAGCTAAGATTTATGTAGACAAGGAGGCACCGCCAAGGTTTTTTAAACAACGACCTGTGCCTTATGCCATGAAGCCAAAGGTAGAGGCTGAGCTTGACCGTCTATTGAGAGAGAACATACTGGAGCCAGTGACATGTTCGGAATGGGCAGCTCCCATAGTACCTGTTTTAAAACCTGACAATTCGGTAAGACTCTGTGGAGACTATAAATTGACAGTCAATCGGGTGTCCAAACTAGAGCAGTATCCTATTCCCAAAACAGAGGATCTCTTTGCAAACCTGGCTGGAGGAAAGGAATTCACAAAGTTGGATATGAGTCATGCCTATTTGCAGATTACGCTGGATGACGAATCAAAGAAGTATGTCACCATAAATACACACAAGGGCTTGTTTACATATAACCGCTTACCGTTTGGTGTCTCATCTAGTCCAGCTATCTTCCAGAGGACAATCGAAGGTGTACTGCAAGGGATTCCACATGTTTCCATCTATCTGGATGACATTCTGGTGACGGGAAGAACCGACCAGGAGCATCTGAGCACTCTGAGAGAGGTACTACAGAGATTGGAGAGGGTAGGGTTCCGGCTCAAGAGGAGTAAGTGCACTTTCCTGGGGAATGAGGCAGTGTTCCTGGGACACAGAGTGGGTGCCACCGGGCTCCATCCACTCAAGGAGAAGGTACAAGCACTGCAGGACGCCCCTGCTCCTACAAATGTGGCTGAGTTAAAAGCTTACCTGGGACTGCTGAACTATTATAACAGGTTTTTACCAAGCTTGTCAACTGTGTTAGCACCTTTTCACAAACTACTGCGCAAGGAGACACAGTGGCAGTGGGGAGAGGAGCAGGGGGTTTCCTTTGAACAGTCCAAGAAACTGATGCTGTCGTTGGATGTGCTGGTTCACTACAATGCAGAGAAAGACATCATTCTCTCTTGTGACGCTTCACCTTACGGGGTGGGGGCAGTTCTTTCACACTGCATGGAAGATGGAACTGAAAGACCAATAGGGTTTATGTCCCGAACTCTAACACCAGCGGAAAAAAACTATTCCCAGTTAGACAAAGAGGGATTAGCAGTAATGTTTGGGTTACAGAGGTTCCACAAGTACATATATGGCAGGAAGTTCACCATATGCACCGATCATAAACATCTTATCTCTCTTTTCAATGAAATGAAAGTAGCTCCACAGATGGTGTCACCCCAGATCCAGAGGTGGGCCGTGACGTTGAGGGCATATGAGTATGTCATCGTCTACAAGGCGGGCAAGTACTATGGGCACGCAGATGCCTTGAGCCGTCTTCCACTGCCAGGCACACCTATCTGTGCAGCTCCAGAGGACAGAGTGTTGATGTTGGAGGACACTGACACAGTACTTGTGACTGCAGAGCAAGTAAGAACATGGACAGGTAAAGATCCAGTACTGTCTAGAGTTCGAGAATATGTGGTGAGGGGATGGCCACAACATCCGGAAGGGGCTGACTTCACACCCTACAGTGTCAGGAAAACAGAGCTGAGTGTGCAGGATGGTTGCGTGTTGTGGGGAGCAGAAGTGATTTTTGCACAGCCAGCACGACAGTCTATCCTAGAGCAACTACATCAGTGTCATCCTGGGGTCTCGCGTATGAAAGCCTTGGCTAGGAGTTACTTGTGGTGGCCAAAGCTAGATGAGGAGATAGAAAATCTAGTCAAGACATGCAGCATTTGTCAGGAACACCGGAAGGCACCAGCAGCGGCTCCTCTCCACCCCTGGGAGTGGCCGGATAAACCATGGAGAAGATTGCACTTAGATTATGCGGGTCCATTCATGGGGAAGATGTTCCTCATAATCATTGATGCACATTCCAAATGGATGGATGTTTATCCTGTAAATTCTGCTTCCGCCACTATTACGATAGACTGCCTGCGTCGAAGCTTCAGTAATCAAGGGCTACCGGAGATCCTGGTAAGTGACAATGCCACTTGTTTTGTGAGTACAGAGACAAAAGAGTTCTTGAGAAAAATAGCATAGTGCAGGTGACCTCGGCCCCATATCATCCGTCCTCAAATGGACTTGCGGAGAGAGCCGTACAAACATTTAAAGAGATGATGAAAAAAAGTGCAGAAGGGAGTTTAGCAGCCAAAGTGTCACGGTTCTGTTCAGCTACAGAATAACACCTCAATCCACCACAGGACTCTCTCCTGCTGAGATGTTATTAGGTCATAGACTACGCTCCACTCTTGACCTTGCCCACCCAGACCTAAAAAGGAAAATGGAAAACAGACAAAACAAACAAAAAGAGAACCATGACAAAAGAACAAAGAGCCGAAGTTTTGGAGAAGGAGATGCAGTCCTTACCAGGAATTTCAGTTATGGACCCAAGTGGATTCCTGGCTTCATAGACTCAATGACCGGTCCCGTATCATACAAGGTCATGTTGGGTGAAGGTAGGGTAGTACGCAGACATGGTGATCAGATACTTACCAGACAAGGGGAAATTGAAATGAAGGTTCCAGATGCAATGGCTGAGGACAGGGTTGCCCCCAGTTATCCAAGTTCATCTGTGGTGCCACCACCAGGGACGGAGACAATTCCACAGGAACCCATTCATCAAGAGGAAACCATCGTTGCAGAGTCAGATACTCCGAGCACTGCTCAGGAGCAGCTGGTGGTTTCACCACAAACAAGCAGGGACTTTACTGTCAGACGTTCACAAAGGCCTCGCAAGCCACCACAGAGATTGATACTGACCTGTTAGATTCGTCAAGTATGGAACATGGTGAATGAAGACTTCTTATGTGACCCTTAGGAATGGTTGTTTGTTAAGAAATTCATACTGAAATCTTAAGGGGGGAGGGATACAGTAATCTGGGATGTTATGATTAAGGTTACCCACCAGGTGGTGCTGTAGCCAATGCTGCTGCTAAGGTCAGGGGTTGCTTCCTGCTAAGGTCAGGGGTTAGCTTCCTGCTAAGGTCAGCAAAGGTGCAATGCCTGGAAGCACGCCTGCCTGGTTGTCTCACAGTCGTTCAATAAAGTACTCGTCTTAATCCTCATACCTCGCCCCTTTGAGTTCCTTGTCTCACTACATGGATTTATCACACTTATCAAAACCGTTAAAGATTTTGAACACCTCTATCAAATCTCCTCTTAACCTTCTCTGCGCTAAGGAGAACAACCCCAGCTTCTCCAGTCTCTCCATATAACTGAAGTCCCTCATCCCTGGTACCATTCTAGTAAATCTCCTCTGCACCCTCTCCAAGGCCTTGACATCCTTCCTAAAGTGTGGTGCCAAACATTGAACACAATACTCCAGCTGAGGCCTAACTAGTGTTTTATAAAGGTTTAGCATAACTTTCTTGCTTTTGTACTCTATCTGCTATTAATAAATCCAAGGATCCCGCATGCTTTTTTTAAATAGAGGTTTGATGAGGCACTATATTGTTGTAAATTCGTTCTTCCTTCATATTAAGTAATATCCACAGTAGGTAGCTTTTAACATAAAAAGCTCTGGGCAAGCTGTTAAATGAAAGAATGGAAGCTGTTTATTGCTAAGAAAGAGAATAGAGAAAACAAAAAGGTGTTTAATTAAAGATTGGGAGCTGTTTATTAGTGAGGAGACACCAAAGTAACACAGGCCATTGCTGTTACTCAGCAAAGAAGTTCAGAATGAGATATTGATCTAGCTGAGAAATATAGGAGTTGATTTCCTACGCATTGCTCGCGGGTTGTCTAGGGTCTGGAGCACAGTTGTGTTGGTTGGCTGTTAAACTGGCCTGTCCCTTTAAGGCTATTCCTTGGTAGAATTTGGGTCAGCTGTAGCTCAGTGGGTAGCACACTCGCCTCTGAGTCAAGAGGATTGTGGGTTCATAGTTCCACTCCAGGAACTTGAACACATGAAGCTACGCTGACACTCCAGTGCAGTGCTGAGGGAGTGCTGCAGTGATGGAATGTGCCGTCTTTCGGATGAGACGTTAAACCGAGGCCCCGTCTGCTCTCTCAGGTCGATGCAAAAGATCCCGCGGCACTATTTTGAAGAAGAGCAGGGGAGTTATCTCCGGTGTCCTGGCCAATATTTATCCCTCAACCAACATCACTAAAACAGATGATCCAGTCATTATCACATTGCTGTTTGTGGGAGCTTGCTGTGTGCAAATTGGCTGCTGCGTTTCCCACATTACAACAGTGACCACTCTTCAAAAAGTACTTCATTGACTGTAAAGCGCTTTGGGACGTCCGGTGCTCATGAAAGGCGCTCTAGAAATGCAAGTCTTTCTTTATGGCTGCTTGTGAGTTCATGAGGTGAATTAGAAAACAGCAACTTGCTTGTAAATTTCAGAATCCAGGTCAGAAGAACGTGGGATGAAATGTTTTTCTTTCCCTATCTTCAAAAGATTGCTTTGCATCTGTGTTATAAATGATCAAAAAAGGCCTTCGGTATGTTTAATGCGAGAAGCAGTGGGCAAAGATGGCACTAAAATAGCAGAAAATGTTCTCCCTTTGCAGCTTGCAAGGCCAGTGGTGTCGCCCCCAGCACCAGCTACCTGAGGTAAATTACATTTTCAAGATTGTTAGGTGAGAGTATCAAGGGATAGGGATCAAAGGTGGGTAAATAGAGTTGAGGTACAGATCAGCCACAATTTAATTGAATGGCGAAACAAGCTCGAGAGGCTGAATGACCTGAATTCCTGTTCCTATGAATGCACTGATACTGGGCCTTCACTCTGTGCTGGCTGTCATGTTCCAGGTCTGCCCCAGCAGTGCATAAAGTATGGTCTAAAAATACTCAGTATTTCCTTAAATTTGAACATAAGCGGTTTTTTAAAAATGGGGTATCTGGGCTCCTGCCGTCCTGGATGTGCTTTGTTAAGATTTTCTACACGTGTTGGTATATTAATACCAGATGCTAGGTGATGTTAGAGTCATAGAGTCATAGAGTAATACAGCACGGATAGAGGCCCTTCGGCCCATCGTGTCCGCGCCGGCCATCAAGCCCTGTCTAATCTAATCCCATATTCCAGCATTTGGCCCGTAGCCTTGTATGCTATGGCATTTCAAGTGCACATCCAAATGCTTCTTAAATGTTGTGAGGGTTTCTGCCTCCACAACCCTTTCAGGCAGGGAGTTCCAGACTCCAACCACCCTCTGGGTGAAAAAGTTCTTTCTCAAATCCCCTCTAAACCTCCCGCCCTTTACCTTGAATCTATGCCCCCTAGTTATTGACCCCTCTACTAAGGGAAAAAGCTCCTCAGCATCCATCCTATCTATGCCCCTCATAATTTTGTACACCTCAATCATGTCCCCCCTCAGCCTCCTCTGCTCCAAGGAAAACAAACCCAATCTGCCCAGTCTCTCTTCATAGCTGAAGCGCTCCAGCCCTGGTAACATCCTGGTGAACCTCCTCTGCACCCTCTCTAACGCGATCACATCCTTCCTGTAGTGTGGCGACCAGAACTGCACACAGTATTCCAGCTGTGGCCTAACCAGTGTTTTATACAGCTCCATCATAACCTCCTTGCTCTTATATTCAATGCCTCGGCTAATGAAGGCAAGTATCCCATATGCCTTTTTTACCACCTTATCCACCTGTTCCGCCGCCTTCAGGGATCTGTGTACTTGCACACCCAGATCCCTCTGACCCTCCGTCTTGCCTAGGGTCTTTCCATTCATTGTGTATTCCTTTGCCTTGTTAGTCCCCCCAAAGTGCATCACCTCGCACTTTTCCGGGTTAAATTCCATTTGCCACTGTTCCGCCCATCTGACCAACCCATCTATATCGTCCTGCAGACTGAGGCTACCCTCCTCGCTATTTACCACCCTACCAATTTTTGTATCATCCGCGAACTTACTGATCATACCCTTTACATTCATATCCAAGTCATTAATGTAGACCACAAACAGCAAGGGACCCAGCACCGATCCCTGTGGTACCCCACTGGCCACAGGCTTCCAGTCACAAAAACAACCTTCGACCATCACCCTCTGCCTTCTGCCACTAAGCCAGTTTTGTATCCAATGTGCCAAGGCACCCTGGATTCCATGGGCTCTTACCTTCTTGACCAGTCTCCTGTGCGGGACTTTATCGAAGGCCTTACTGAAATCCATGTATACCACATCCACTGCGTTACCCTCATCCACACACCTAGTCACCCCCTCAAAAAATTCAATCAAATTAGTCAGACATGATCTTCCCTTGACAAAGCCATGTTGACTATCCCTGATTAATCCTTGCCTCTCCAAGTGGAGACAAATTTTGTCCCTCAGGATTTTTTCCAATAATTTTCCTACCACTGATGTTAGGCTCACTGGCCTGTAGTTCCCCGGTTTTTCCCTACTACCCTTCTTGAATAATGGTACTACATTAGCGGTTCTCCAGTCCTCTGGCACATCCCCTGTGGCCAGAGAGGTCCTGAATATATGTGTTAGAGCCCCCGCAATCTCCTCCTTTGCCTCACACAGCAGCCTGGGATACATTTCATCCGGGCCTGGGGATTTATCCATTTTTAGGCCAGCTAAAACCGCCAATATCTCCTCCCTCTCGATGTTAATATGTTCGAGCATATCACAGTCCCCCCGCCCTATTTCTATGTCTACATCGTCCTTCTCCATAGTGAAAACAGATGCAAAAAATTCATTTAGAACCCCTCCTACATCTTCCGGCTCCACACACAGATTGCCACTTTTGTCCCTAATGGGCCCTATTTTTTCCCTAGTTATCCTCTTACCCTTAATATACTTATAAAACATCTTCGGATTTTCCTTTATTTTGCTTGCCAGTGTTATTTCATGGCCCCTCCTTGATCTCCTAATTTCTTTTTTAAGTATCCCCCTGCACTTTTTGTACTCCTCTAGGGCTTCCTCCGTCTTTAGCCTTTTGTATCTACCAAAAGCCCTCCTTTTTTTCCTAATCCATTCTCGTATATCCCCTGACATCCAAGGTTCCCTGTGGTTTTTGGAACCACCCTTGACCTTTACGGGAACATGTTGCCATTGTATGATCTCAATCTCCCTTCTGAAAGCCTCCCATTGCTCCGATGCGGATTTTCCTACAAGTAGCTGATCCCAGTCCATTTTGGCCAGATCCTGCCTTATCCTATTAAAATCGGCCTTCCCCCAATTTAGAACCTTTATTTCCGGCCCATCCCTGTCCTTTTCCATGACCACCTTAAATCTTACCATATTATGGTCACTATCACCAAAGTGCTCACCTACTAGCACTTTTTCCACTTGGCTGGCCACATTCCCTAGAATTAGGTCCAGTACCGCCCCCTCTCTTGTAGGACTTTCTACATGCTGGCTCAAAAAGCTCTCCTGGATGCACTTTAAGAATTCTACACCCTCTGAGCCTTTCACACTCTGACTATCCCAGTTAATATTGGGGAAGTTGAAATCCCCCATTATTATTACCCTATTATTTGCACATTTCTCTGAGATTTGCCTACATATCTGTTCCTCTGTCTCCCCCTGACTGTTTGGAGGCCTATAGTACACTCCCAGCAAAGTGCTTGCCCCCTTTTTGTTTTTAAGCTCCACCCATATGGCCTCATTAGAGGACCCTGCTAATATATCATCCCTCCTTACTGCAGTAATTGACTCCTTAATTAATATTGCGACACCCCCTCCTCTTATACCTCCCCCTCTGTCTCGCCTGAAGATTCTGTACCCCGGAATATTGAGCTGCCAGTCTTGCCCTTCCCTCAACCATGTCTCCGTGATAGCAACAATATCATACTCCCATGTGTTTATCAACACCTTCAGTTCATCCACCTTGATGTAAGAAAAAGGAGGCTTACCATCAAGTAACTTTAAAGTAAGCTTTAAGTAACTTATAAACACACTATATACAAGAGAGGTCTTTACCATGCCTCTGGTAGAAGCCTCTTACAATACTGAACAGACCAGTATTTATACCAGTCCAACAGGAAGTGACACATGACAGGAAGTGAGGTATGTACACAGTTCATAGTTCATAGTTCACAGTTCACAGTTCACAGGAAGTGATGACATAACTTCCCGGAAGTTATTATTTTTATCACATTCTTCCCTCCTGCAGGTTTAGGAGGCTGTGGTCTACCTTTTGGTCCGCAGCCGCCGAACAAGGAAGAGTCGCACCCGTTTGGATTCCCGTCGTAGAGGGTCGCTGGTCCGCTTACATGCGGTTGGCCATTGGCCAGAGTCCGTGTGGCCTGGATTGCCCTGTGAAGGGTCGGGGAGATCATGGCTTCGAGTACGAGCCCCAATAGGTTCAAAGTCAGACTGCCTCTGTTCAGAGGGAGGTGCAGAGCTGGTCTGTGGCAGACCAGTACTTTCATGCGTGGTACTGGGAGGGTCGCAACCTTGAGCACGGGGTTCTACCGGCACCAAGCTAGTTGGTGTCCGATCAGGATCCTGGAGAGGGGTACCCGATAGGTCCCAAGAGTTTCCTGGTGAAATGCCATCACCCGATGTCCCACTAGGTCCTGGTGGGCAGGGAGCCAGATCCCGTAATGATACGGTAGATTCTCGGCCGTCGGAATATCGTATGTTTGCATAGGTGGGGTTGGCATTGGTTAGTTCGACCTCGTCTACAAGAGGGTCATTTTTAGACGTCCGAACGTATCTTCGGAGTAATACAGGTCCAGGAGTAGTTAGCCATGACGGGAGTGATGTCCCATGAGATGAGCGACGCTGGAATCCAAAGAACCGCTCATGAGGTGTAGTATTTGTGGCTGTAGAAAGCAGGGACCGTATAGAGTGCAATGCATCCGGAAGCACTGTTTCCCATTGCTGGTCTGGTAGGCCCCGAGATCTTAAAGCGAGACGTACGGAATTCCAGATGATACCGTTATACCTCTCTACCTGCCCATTTCCGATGGGATGGTATGGTGTTGTTTTGCTTGTAGCAATTCCCCGTTCTGAGAGGTAGTCCTTGAGTTCCCTCGACATAAAGGATGGACCCCGATCTGAGTGAATATAAGCCGGCATGCCACAGAGAGAAAATACCTGCTCAAGGCAGCAGATTACTGTGGACGCCAGCATATTGGAGCAGGGGAAGGCAAACGGAAAACGTGAATATTCGTCGATCATGGCGAGCAAATATGTGTTCCGAGTTGAAGAGGGCACTGGGCCCTTAAAATCGATGCTAAGTCGTTGCATCGGTTGGGTTGCATGTATGAGTATACCATCTGAGGGGCGGAAGAACTGAGGTTTTAATTCCGCACAAAGCCGGCATTCTGAGCATATTTTCTTTACATCTCCAGTGGAAAAAGGGAGATTCCGTGATCGTACGAAATGTAGCATGCGCGTAACGCCAGGATGGCACAAACCATTGTGGACATCCATGAGGGTGGAGGATGACATAGTGGAGCAGAATGCCCGTGTGAGGGTGTCCGGGGCCACATTCTCCTTGCCAGGCCGATAGAGAATGGTATAACCAAAAGAGGCCAGTTCCATCCTCCAAAGTTGTATTTTATTATTCTTAATTTTGGTTCGTTTTCGATTATCGAGCATGAAGGCGACTGATCGTTGGTCCGTGATCAATGTAAAGTGCTGGCGAGCTAGAAAATGGTTCCACTTCCGTACTGCCTCTATGATGGCTGTGGCTTCTTTCTCAACCGGAGGATAATGTAGCTCGGCACCTTGTAAGGTCCTGGACATAAATGCTACAGGACGACCTTCCTGATTCAGAGTAGCCGAGATCGCCACCTCCGAGGCATCACATTCAACCACGAAAGGGAGATTCTCATTAATGGAGTGAAGAGCCGCTTTCTCCAACTGTTTTTTGAGAAGGTTAAAGGCTGCAACAGCCGCTGTTCCCAGTGGAAATGATCTAGCATGCAGCAAGGGTTGGATTTCGTCCGAAAAATGAGGAATCCATTTAGCGTAGTATGCAAACAGACCGAGAGCCCGACGTAAAGAAGCCGGATTCTTAGGTGACGGGAGCTCTTGGAGCGGGCGAAGTCTTTCTGGGTCTGGCTTAATGATACCATTGCCTACGCAGTAGCCAAGGATGTTGATGGTCGGTTGCGACTCAACAGATTTGGATTCATTCAGGGTCAAATTACGGCGATGGAGGGCATCCCGAAATTTTTGGAGGTTGGAGTCGTGTTCCTGTTGATCGTGACCTGCAATGGTAATGTTATCAAGATAGGGAAAAGTGTCCCTTAGGTTTTCCTGCTTAACCAGGCCATCCATTGCCCGTTGAAAGACAGCCACTCCATTAGTAACCCCGAATGGGAGGCGACGAAATTGGTACAGCCGTCCATTAGCCTCAAAGGCTGTGTACTGCTTATCTGAGACCTTCAAGGGTAACTGATGATAGGCACTTTTTAAATCGTAAGTTGAGAACACTTTGTATTCGGCCAGTTTATTAACCATATCATCAATGCGTGGCAATGGGTAGGCGTCCAAGTCGGTATATTGATTGATGGTTTGCGAATAATCGATGCATAGTCGCTGTTTGTGAGGTTTTAGAGGGTTCTTGACAATGACGACTTGAGCCCGCCAGGGCGACGAACATGGTTCAATGATATCCTCTGCTAGAAGTCGAGAGATTTCAGCCGCAATAAAAGATTGGTCTTCCTGATTAAAGCGCCGCGATTTCGTTATTATCGGTTGGCATTGAGGCGGAATACTGGCAAATAATAAGGGTTCATCAAGTGAAGCTGCTGATAATGCACAAAATGGTCATTTAGATGGTATATTAGAAATAGTAAGTCCGGGTTTGGATCCACCAAACTCAATGGTGAGTTTCTTATGCTGTTTTTGGAAGTCCAGCCCTAATAGGAGATCACTACATAAGTCTTTGAGCACCGAAAGTCGGGTGGAGGGATACATACGACCATGAAGTGTCATATCAACAACACAAAAGCCGGAGATTCTGGTATTAAGTGATGACTGGGCCATCGCAATTGCCTGGTCCGATGGGAAGACATGTAGTTTCAATTTCGCAACAATCTGTTCCTTAATGAAACTATCAGTACTTCCTGAGTCAATTAAGGCATCTAAGGTATGCCCTTTAATTGAAATTTTTGTGGCAGCATGAGACAGGTTCTGTGGGCAAGCAGCTGTAATTGGTGTCGTTGCACAGAGAGTGGCTAAAACTCTCGGTGTGCTTCTTCGGGAGAGAGCTCGAGAGGAAGCTTGATAGGTCCTAGCTGGAGCATCTTGATAGGCCCTAATTGGGGCAGTTCGGTAGGCCTTAGCTGGATTGGCCCTCGTAGAGGCCCTTGATAGGCAAACTTTAGCAAAGTGTCCTTTTTTCCCGCAATAACTGCAGATTGCATTGCGAGCAGGGCAGGTTTTCCTAGGGTGAAAAGCATCTCCACAAAAGAAGCATTCCTTCCTAGATTGCCAAGAGGCTGCTAAAGTGGGGTCGTCCTCCTCTTCTTCATCAGAATTATCAGAATTAGATTCCCCCATGATAGGGTTCACCTGAGACCGCTTGAATTGTCTGGTTGCAGCTACAGCAGCAGATCGAGATCTGGGCAGCTGATAGAGGTCTGCATTTCTCTTTGCCAAATCCAGTGAACAAGCTAGGTCAAAAGCTTTTTGTAGCTCAAGTGTTTTACTTTCTAGTAGACGCTGGCGTATAAATGGAGAGGCAATCCCGCAGATGAAAGCATCACGAATCATTTCTTGGCGGTACAGCTCAGCTGAGGCTGCCTGAAAGTTACAATCTACGCTGAGCCTGCGAAGTTCTTGCAGGAATTCGTCAATTGATTCCCCTGGCCCTTGTCGGGCTGTGGCCAGTAGATGTCTAGCATAGACCTCATTTGGGGTCTTGGCATACAGTTTCTTAAGTGCCTGAATCACCTCATCGTAATTATCCCATTCATCAACATATTCGAACACTTTTGGGGTCACATAATTGATAAGTATCTTCAATCTAGCAGGAGCATCCGCTTCACATTCATCCAGAAAATTCTCAAAAGTACGGTACCAATGCTTCCATACCCTGCCAGCTGCTGGTGCATTCGGGTCCAAGTCCAGACGAATAGGTCTAAGGATTTTCTCCATGATGGGTGGTTCCCTGGATCCTTAATTCCGAGTTTGTCCGAAGGTCTAGTATTCGTGAGTGTAAATACTAAGTTACTTAAATTGATGTAAGAAAAAGGAGGCTTACCATCAAGTAACTTTAAAGTAAGCTTTAAGTAACTTATAAACACACTATATACAAGAGAGGTCTTTACCATGCCTCTGGTAGAAGCCTCTTACAATACTGAACAGACCAGTATTTATACCAGTCCAACAGGAAGTGACACATGACAGGAAGTGAGGTATGTACACAGTTCATAGTTCATAGTTCACAGTTCACAGTTCACAGGAAGTGATGAAATAACTTCCCGGAAGTTATTATTTTTATCACACACCTTATTTGCAAGACTCCTTGCATTAAAATAGATGCCATCCAGCCTTGCCCTTATATATTTGCCCTGTCTACCAAGCTGACTTGTTTTTTTCTCTATAATTGGCAGCACATCCCCCCCTATTTCAGCTCCCCTCTGTATCCCATCCCCCTGCCAAGTTAGTTTAAACCCCCCCCAACAGTGCTAGCAAACCTCCCCGCAAGGATATTTGTCCCGCTCTGGTTCAGGTGCAACCCGTCCGACTTGTACAAGTCCCACCTTTCCCAGAAGCAGGCCCAGTGATCCAGGAAAGTAAAACCCTCCCCCCTACACCAACTCTTTAGCCACGCATTCATCTGCTCTATCCTCCCATTCCTATACTTACTAGCACGTGGCACTGGGAGTAATCCAGAGATTACAACCTTTGAGGTCCTGCTCTTTAATCTGTTACCTAGCTCCCTAAATTCTTGATGCAGGACCTCATCCCTCTTTTTACCTATGTCGTTGGTACCAATGTGGACCACGACCATTGGCTGTTCACCCTCCCCCTCCAGAATGCCCTGCAGCCGCTCAGTGACATCCTTGACCCTGGCACCAGGGAGGCAACAAACCATCCTGGATTCATGTCTACGGCCACAGAAACGCCTATCTGTTCCCCTTACTATAGAATCCCCTACCACTATTGCTCTCCCACTCTTTTTCCCCCCTTCCTGGGCAGCAGGAGCACCCCCAGTGCCAGGAAGTTGGCTGCTGCTGCCTTCCCCTGGTGAGTCATCCCCCTCAACAGTATCCAAAGCGGTATACTTGTTTGAAAGGGGGATGCCCGCAGGGGTTCCCTGCACTACCTGCCTGCCTTTGTTGCTCCGCCTGATGGTCACCCCCTGTGCTGCCCTGCCCTGAGGCGTGAACAACTCGCTAAACGTGCTATCCACGAGCCTCTCAGCATCGCGCATGCTCCAAAATTCATCCACCCGCAGCTCGAGCGCCGCAATGCGGTCTGCAAGTAGCTGCAGCTGGATGCATTTCCCGCACACATGGTCGTCAGGGACACTGGCAGCGTCCCTGATTTCCCACATGGAGCAAGAGGAGCAGAACACGGGTCTGAGCTCTCCTGCCATGACTTACTCCTTTAATTAATTTAAAAATTTATTCAATACCCCAGTTACAGGTATACTCTAGGGCGCTTTATTTACCAACTGTCCCCACTACACCAGAGACCCTAGAAATTTAACACCACAGAAGTCAAGCTTGTATTGAAAAGAGAGAACTACTCACCAACCAATCACTTACCTGCTCCCTGGTGACGTCACACACTGATTACTTTTTACCTCTCTCCTCTGCTGTTGATTTGGTATGCCTCTGCCTTCGCGCCGGTTTTTAAGCCGGGCTCCTCCTCCGCTGCTGCTCTCCCCCGAACTGGTCGGGCCTCTGCCTTCGCGCCGGTTTTTAAGCCGGGCTCCTCCTCCGCTGCTGCTCTCCCCCGAACTGGTCGGGCCTCTGCCTTCGCGCCGGTTTTTAAGCCGGGCTCCTCCTCCGCTGCTGCCGCCCCCGAACTGGTCGGGCCTCTGCCTTCGCGCCGGTTTTTAAGCCGGGCTCCTCCTCCGCTGCTGCTCTCCCCCGAACTGGTCGGGCCTCTGCCTTCGTGTCGGTTTTTAAGCCGGGCTCCTCCTCCGCTGCTGCTCTCCCCCGAACTGGTCGGGCCTCTGCCTTCGCGCCGGTTTTTAAGCCGGGCTCCTCCTCCGCTGCTGCTCTCCCCCGAACTGGTCGGGCCTCTGCCTTCGCGCCGGTTTTTAAGCCGGGCTCCTCCTCCGCTGCTGCTCTCCCCCGAACTGGTCGGGCCTCTGCCTTCGCGCCGGTTTTTAAGCCGGGCTCCTCCTCCGCTGCTGCTCTCCCCCGAACTGGTCGGGCCTCTGCCTTCGCGCCGGTTTTTAAGCCGGGCTCCTCCTCCGCTGCTGCTCTCCCCCGAACTGGTCGGGCCTCTGCCTTCGCGCCGGTTTTTAAGCCGGGCTCCTCCTCCGCTGCTGCCGCCCCCGAACTGGTCGGGCCTCTGCCTTCGCGCCGGTTTTTAAGCCGGGCTCCTCCTCCGCTGCTGCTCTCCCCCGAACTGGTCGGGCCTCTGCCTTCGCGCCGGTTTTTAAGCCGGGCTCCTCCTCCGCTGCTGCTCTCCCCCGAACTGGTCGGGCCTCTGCCTTCGCGCCGGTTTTTAAGCCGGGCTCCTCCTCCGCTGCTGCTCTCCCCCGAACTGGTCGGGCCTCTGCCTTCGCGCCGGTTTTTAAGCCGGGCTCCTCCTCCGCTGCTGCTCTCCCCCGAACTGGTCGGGCCTCTGCCTTCGCGCCGGTTTTTAAGCCGGGCTCCTCCTCCGCTGCTGCTCTCCCCCGAACTGGTCGGGCCTCTGCCTTCGCGCCGGTTTTTAAGCCGGGCTCCTCCTCCGCTGCTGCTCTCCCCCGAACTGGTCGGGCCTCTGCCTTCGCGCCGGTTTTTAAGCCGGGCTCCTCCTCCGCTGCTGCTCTCCCCCGAACTGGTCGGGCCTCTGCCTTCGCGCCGGTTTTTAAGCCGGGCTCCTCCTCCGCTGCTGCTCTCCCCCGAACTGGTCGGGCCTCTGCCTTCGCGCCGGTTTTTAAGCCGGGCTCCTCCTCCGCTGCTGCTCTCCCCCGAACTGGTCGGGCCTCTGCCTTCGCGCCGGTTTTTAAGCCGGGCTCCTCCTCCACTGCTGCTCTCCCCCGAACTGGTCGGGCCTCTGCCTTCGCGCCGGTTTTTAAGCCGGGCTCCTCCTCCGCTGTTTGCCCTAAGGCTTGATCTAAAACTCGTATCAATTTTAAGGGAGCGGGAAATTGAAGATCCCAGAGCACACTGGCGGACCTTCGCTCTGCTGAAGAGCTCACCCCTCTTCATAGTGTGTTTGAGGCAAAAATGCTCAGGCATTGAAGCAATCTGACACAACACCTTGGCGGGGGGAGGGGAACACAGGCACAAAAAGAATTTACAAGTAGGCACAAAATAATTTGTACTGTCTGCCAACAGGAAAATGTTATTCAGTCTCTCCAGCATTTTAAGAATTGAAGCTTTGCTGTGCCCGTGAAAAGAAGCATTAGTACAAGGTGTTTCTGATGCCGCTCCTGATCAATCCCCAGTGATCCCGTGCTGGCATGTGTGTCTGCTAGGATGCTGGACGAGCCCACAGCACACACGCCCACCCAGCTTTGTGTCGTCCGCAAACTTGGAGATATTACATCTAGTTCACTCGTCCAGATTGTTAATATATATTGTGAATAGCTGGGGTCCAAGGACCGACCCCTGCGGTACCCCACTAGTTGCTGCCTGCCATTCAAAAAATGAGCCATTTATTCCAACTCTTTGCTTTCTGTCTGCCAACCAGTTCTCTACCCAAGTCAATACTTTGCCCCCAATCCCATGTGCCTTAACTTTACATGCTAATCTCTTATGCGGGACCTTTTCGAAAGCCTTTTGAAAGTCCAAATACACCACATCCACTGGTTCTCCCTTATCTATTTAACCAGTTACATCCTCAAAAAATTCCAGTAGATTAGTCAAGCACGATTTACCTTTTGTAAATCCATGTTGACTTTGTCCGATCCGGTCACTGTTTTCCAAGTGCTCTGCTATTACATCTTTTATAATGGACTCTAGCATTTGCTAGAGTCCATGGACTCTGAGTTTGCTGCTCTCAGCCAACAGGTAGCAAAACCATTGGTCTCAGTACCTCCATAAGCTAGGGAAAGGGGGGCGGTGAGGAAATAATCAGCCACGGTTTCCCTTTCCAGATTGGTATTCAGTGACTCCTCCTGGGTAGTGTGCAATGCAGACATCAGATGAAGGCAACATGAGGCTTGGCTGTGATGTTCTGCACAGTTGAATGGCCTACACACACTCAGGGGGCTGATAATCCCTGCCGTAAGTCGAGTGGGAATGCAGCGGAAGAGCTGTGAATTAGGTTGGGGCCCACACATGTGAAGCCCTGGCCTTCCCCAGCAGATTCTGTAGAGCCTTGTTTGGGGCGGAGTCTCTCTCCAACCCCAAATATGGACCCCCATGTCAAAGGGGACTCCCCCGCCAGGAGTTTCCTCAGCCCCGGCCTGGTATGGTGTGGTGGTCCTAGTACACCAAGTGATAGTAGACATACCGGCCTATGGGCTGACAGAAGTGGGGCCCACCTGGGACTCCAGGCCTGAAACATGGCCCGGACTGTCTTGTTTTGCACACTTTGCACAAAAATAATAAATTGCAGGACAACGGAGTATTACAGTTTAAACTAATGAAGCATCAGGTCTGTTCTGACTCACAGCAGCACAGCACCGTGTGGACAAGATGGAGTCAGGACCCTGGGTCCTCCAAAACAATAGCAGTCCTTACAGATGCCTGCAGGCCAATGACAACTCAGCATGTGATCACATGTGAATATAATAGGTATTCTTTACAGATGCCTGCGGGCCAATGACAATTCAATATGCAAATGTTACATCCCCTTTCTTTTAAAAGAAAAATGTTATGCATTACTTTTGAACCTTTCTTCTACATAATGTTCTCAGTAGCATCAACATATAAGTAAACTCAACATTTAACTAGCACTGAAAACATCTCAATGATTCAATAACGATGTACAGTTTTTTTTTAGGGCAGCGATCCACCTACACCCTTTGACAGTTCACAAGTCAAGGATAACTCTAGGCTTGACCTCTCGTCCCGACCTTGTGTGGTATGGAACTGAGCGTGCTCCTGAATCGGTCAATAAATCAGGTTCAGGTTTAGGTTCAGGTAAGTATGATGTGTTTTGTGTATTGCTCTGTTCATCACACTCTGTTGAACTGATCCTCTCGTCGGAATGACGGTGTTGTTCCTTGGTGTTCAGGAGGTGCCTGCGATTGCGGCGGTACACCTCTCCTTCTGGGGTGCGGACGTGATACGATCGCTCAGTGTCAGCTGGCTGGATGACGACTGCTGGCTTCCAGTAGTCATGCTCCTGGATTCTGATGGATTCTCCATTGTGCAGCAGTGGCAGTAGTCTAGCTGACCTGTCATAGTATCTCTTTTGGTGTTGCTGTCTCTGTACACGTTTTGCATGCACTTGCTTGCAGCTGACAACCTCTGGCTGCAGCTGCTGGTTGGTGCTTGGAAGGATTGAGCGAAGTCTGCGGCTCATCAACAGCTGTGCTGGTGACTTGAAGTTGTCAACCGGAGTGTTGCGGTACTCAATGAGACTGATGTAGGGGTCTCTTTTGTCCGCTTTGGCTTTGTCCATGAGTGCCTTTGCAATCTGGACAGTTTTTTCAGCAAGGCCATTACTTTGAGGGTAATGTGGGCTTGACGTGACATGTGTGAAATCCCATGCCTTGGCAAACGACTCGAACTCTTTCGATTTGTATTGGGAGCCATTGTCTGAGACTAAAGTCTCTACAATGCCATGCCTGGCAAAGGCTGCCTTTAGCTTGTGGATCACAGCTGCAGATGTGGTGCTGTGAAGCTTGTCCAATTCAAAAAATCTGCTGTAGTAATCAACAGTCACTATGTAGTCCTCGTTGTTCCATGTGAACAGATCCGTTGCCGCGACCTGCCAGGGCCTGTTTGGGATATGGTGAGGTATCATGGGCTCTTTGACATTTGATGGGCAGCGTTCTAGACAAATGGAACATTTTCCGACAATGTCCTCAATGTGTTTGCACATTCCGGGCCAAAACATAATGTCACGTGCTCTTTGTTTGCATTTTTCCATGCCCATATGTCCAGCATGAATTTTTGTCAACATCTCTTCTCTGAGACTGGTAAGAATGATGATTTTCTCCCCTTTGAAGACGATTCTGTTGATTTGTGACAGTTCGTCTCTGTGGTTCCAGAATTCAGATATGCTCTGAGGGCATTTCCTCCTTTCCTCAGGCCATCCTTCATGTATGACTTTGCTCAGCAGTGTGAGTTGTGCATCTTTCTCTGTTGCTGCTCGGATCTCCTTCAGTTTTGAGTCACTCACAGGTAAGCTGTTGTACACCATGTGCACCTGCACATCCATGCCTTCACTGAGGCTGCTGTCCTGGTAGCTAAGAGACTTTCTGGAGAGCGTGTCTGCGACAGGAATGTCTTTGCCTGGACGGTGAATGATTGTGAAGTCATACTTCTGTAGCTGAAGGATCATTCTCTGTAGCCTTGGTGGGGCTGCGGCTAGTGGTTTCCTCATGATTGACTCGAGGGGCTTGTGGTCGGATTCCACAATGACTTGTCGGCCATAAACGTATTGGTGGAAACGCTTACATCCAAACAGAATTGCATATAGCTCTTTCTCGATTTGAGCAGAGTTAATTTCACTGCCTGAGAGAGATCTGGAAGCGTAGCCGATGGGCTTTCCTTCTTGCAGTAATACTGCGCCTAGTCCGTACTTTGATGCATCCACTTGTAGTCTGAGCTCTTTGTTGGGGTTGAAGTAGGCAAGAACTGGTCCTGGTTCTCTGGTGATTAGGTCTTTCATTTTCTGAAATGCTGTGTCATGTTGTTTGTCCCACAAGAACTCATTGGATTGTTTGAGCAACTGACACATGGGTGCATTGATTTCGGAGAGGCTCGGGGCAAACTTGGCTAAGTAGTTAACCATGCCTAGTACTATCTCTAGCTCTGCGCGGTTCTTCGGCGGCTCCATCTTCTTGATGGCGGAGATTTTCTCTGGATCCGGCTTAATGCCATCAGTTGAGAGGCGATGCCCGAAATAACTGATCTCGGTGGATCCGATTATGCTTTTCTCGGGGTTGAGCCGGATACCTTTCTCCCGTGATCTTTGTAGCATCGCACGGAGGTTCCTGTCATGTTCCTCTCTATTCCTGCCATAGATGAGGATGTCGTCTACGATTGCAACTACTCCGTCGAGGCCTTCATAGGTTTCGTCGATCTTCCGCTGGAACTCATCCTGAGCTGAGATAAGACCAAATGGTAAACGCAGAAATCGGTAGCGTCCAAATGGTATGTTGAACGTCGTTAGCTTAGATGACTCTTCTGTGAGCTTGATAGTCCAGTATCCTGATCGTGCGTCCATTACACTGAAGTAACGTGCTCCCACTAGCTTGGATGTGATGTCATCTAGCGTTGGTAGAGGGTAGTGAGGGCGTTTGATAGCCTTGTTCAAATCTCTGGGGTCGAGACAGACTCTGAGCTTGCCTATACGTGGTTTCTCAACCACTACTAACGCGTTGACCCACTCTGTCGGTTCTGTTTCCCGGACGATGATTTCTGTATTCTCCATGCACTGCAGCTCCTCATTCAGGTGACTACGTAGAGCAAGGGGTATCCTTCTCGGTGGGCAAACCACAGGGGTTGCTGCTGGGTCAAGGTGAATACTGCATTCACCTGGGAATAGTCCGATTCCTTTGAAAATGTCAGCAAACTCCTCCATGACTGTCTGCTTCTCAATTGGTGCTGTCAATGATAGCACTAGCTTGACGAGGTCCATGTCTAAACATGCCTTTAGACCTAGCACTGGCGGTGCTCGAGTGTCAATAATGTAAAAGTCCAGCATCATGTCGCTTTCTTTGTACTTGCATTTCATCACGCATGTGCCTTTTACATTGAGCTGCTCACCCCCATAGCCGGTCAGTCTGCGTGAGGTGGGCTGTAGCTCACACTCATCCTTCAAGCTGTGATACTCACTCAGAGGAATTACATTAACCTGAGATCCAGTGTCTAGTTTAAACTTAAGCTCTTTGCCCTGTTTTCCTATCTCAATATCGGCATATGCTTGCTCAGTCCCTGAAATCTGTTTTTTCTGTGACACAGAATCAATAAACAGTTCCTCTGTATTTGGCTCTCTATCTGGCATTTGGCTGTCATTCACTGTGTGTACTGCTTTTCCGAAAACAGTCCTGCAGACTTTAGCAAAGTGGTTCCGTTTACCACATTTAGTACATTACCTTCCTTTGGCAGGGCAGTACTCCTTTTCTCCATGCCAGTTGTTTCCACAATATCCACAGTTTTTGAAGCGTTTTTTTTATCTGTGTCGCCCATTTTTAGAACTCTCTCTGTTCTTTCTGTTCTGAAACACGCTCTCTGGGCAGTGTTCTTTGGTGTGTATCTATTAGCTGCGTGCACTCTCTGTTCACGCAGGCTGCTCGTGGCACCGGTTATGGTTTTCAACTGTGCTTGGGCTATCTCGTGCGATCTAGCTATGTCTATAGCTTTGTCCAGCGTTAGCCCGGACCCAACATTCAAAAGTTTCTCTCTCACTTTAGCTGAATGTATTCCAAACACGATGCGGTCTCTGACCATCTCATCTTTATCTGCATATACACAGTCTTTTACCAGCAGTTTTAAGTCAGTCACGAACTGTTCAAACGACTCACTAGCTCCTTGTACTTTCTCCTGAAACTTGTACCTAGCGAATATCGTATTTGTCTTGGGCATCACATATGCTTCAAAACGGTCAAAATAACTTTTCAGTACCTTTGCTTCATCCGCGGTGAGAGACCATGTGTTAAAAATGTCTCTCCCTTTTTCTCCGATCCACAGGAGTAGGTAGCTGCATCTTTCTTCCTCCCCTTTGCTTTTCAGTGGACCCGAAAACATTAACTCCACGTGTTGTTGAACTTGCTCCATTCTCTAGGTAAGTTCAAAGATTCCCAATTAATTCGAGGTAAGGGAGCTCCAACAATGTCCATTTCAAATCCCTGTTCTGACACCATGTCTTGTTTTGCACACTTTGTACAAAAATAATAAATTGCAGGACAACGGAGTACTGTATTACAGTTTAAACTACTTTAATGAAGCATCAGGTCTGTTCTGACTCACAGCAGCACAGCACCGTGTGGACAAGATGGAGTCAGGACCCTGGGTCCTCCAAAACAATAGCAGTCCTTACAGATGCCTGCGGGCCAATGACAACTCAGCACATGATCACATGTGAATATAATAGGTATTCCTTACAGATGCCTGTGGGCCAATGACAATTCAATATGCAAATGTTACACGGACCACTAAAGATGTGTCAAATTTTACTTGTGTCTTTCAGCCCCTTATAAAGGAGGCCAATGGGCACTTGTTCAGAGGGGAGGGAACTCAGCCCCTTCTCCCCAGAACTCCCACCCTCCACCACACTTTGCAGCCTTCCCCTATTGGCCCTGGCACCTGCTCAAATTATGCTAATCGGGTGAGATCCTCATGACCCTGCAAACTTTGGCAAGGTCAGCGCCAGAGATCACCGGTGGGCGCATCGCAGCATTTACCCCCAGATGGGCGGCCCACGGAATTCCAAGGCCTGGCTGTCTAGGCTCAGAGATGAAGGACGGCCATTTGAGTGATGTGCTACAGAGTGGCGGATACACGTGGAACGGTATCTCAGCATGAGTCACACCTTCAACAGAGAAGGGGAAATTGAAAGAGCGGTTTATGTATGGGCTCGATAGGGTCCTTTGCTGCCGGGTTTTATACAATATGCTCGGATGTCTGTGCAGAGAATTCCTGGTATGATGTAGGGAAACATCCTTCACAAAATGTCTGCTCACAACAGCCTCCTGGGTTTCACAGCAGTAATTCTACACATGCATCTCTCTCAATAACAGTTAATGTATTTTCTTCAATTTTTTTCTCCTCCTCACCTGAAGGTGCTGTTCCTTGCTAGCGTTCGGTTTCACAGACCTTAACAGTCTCCTCCTACTTCAGTCAAGTGTCCCTGGGCTTGAGAGTTGAAAAAAAGGCATCCAAGGTTTGCCGCCCTGGATGTTAGATGTGGGTAGGGTTGAGCTCAGCTGTGATTTACCCACCCTCCCCCCGCAAATGGCTAAATAGCTAAACACCACCATTTAGGTTGATGGATACTTGGATAAGCTACCAGAAGGCAGCTAATAGCAATGGGGCTAAAGATCGGGAGTAGAGGGAGGAGAGAAACAAATATTTAAAGAAAGAACTTGCATTTATATAACACTTTATCACACCCTTAGGAGATCCCACAGCACTTTACAACCAATGGATTACTTTGAAGTGCAGTCATATTTTTTTTTAAATTAGGCAGCCAATGAACACACAACAAATGAATGAATCTGTTTTTTTGTGGTGTTAGCTCAGGGATGGATGTTGGCCAGGATACTGGGAGAGGTTCCTACTCTTCTTCAGATCTTTTAGGTCCACCTGGTGCAACTAGGGCCCTGGTTTAATGTCTAATACAAAAGGTGATACCTCCAACACAGCAGCGCTCCCTCAGTACTGCACTGTAGGTGCTACCTCCAACAAGGCAGCATTCCCTCAGTACTGCACTGAAGGTGATAGCTCCAACACAGCAGCGCTCCCTCAGTACTGCACTGAAGGTGATACTTCCAACACAGCAGCACTTCCTCAGTACTGCACTGAAGGTGATACCTCCAACACGGCAGCGCTCCCTCAGTACTGCACTGAAGGTGATACCTCCAACAAGGCAGCATTCCCTCAGTACTGCACTGAAGGTGATACCTCCAACACGGCAGTGCTCCCTCAGTACTGCACTGAAGGTGATACCTCCAACACGGCAGCGCTCCCTCAGTACTGCACTGAAGGTGATACCTCCAACAAGGCAGCATTCCCTCAGTACTGCACTGAAGGTGATACCTCCAACACGGCAGCACTCCCTCAGTACTGCACTGAAGGTGATACCTCCAACACAGCAGTGTTGTGTATGTACCTTTAAGAGAATAACTGGTCTCAGACTGCAGTGCCGGCAGTGACCACCCCTGTATAAAAGGCGCTAGAGAGCCTCTGTTTGTTAGTTTCGCTATTGACTTCCACCAGTAAAGACTTGTTTGTTTTCACTCCTACTGGTCCGTGTCTCAATCATTCACGGACTTAACACTGGCGACGAGTAAGAAACGAACTTACCTGCAACTCGGCAGCACCTCAGACGACGTTGTTGAAGGTCGTAGCCAGAAGAAAGAAAAAAAAATAGAGTCCAAAGAAACTCGGGAAACGGGCGTCGACCGTCAATCATCGGTTTGAAAACTTGCAGGAGAGACTGTCCAGAGCCAGGCTGGGTTCCTCGGTCTGTGGTTTCCCAGCTAATCGGGCTGGTGGCAGGTAATGCTCTGATCCTTCCTGGGCTGTGGCGGGCTGAAGCTCGATCGGGTGGCTTTTCAACGGGGCCGGGCAGCGAGTCGGGAAGCAAAGAGAGAGAGAGAGGGTGGAGCACACAGGGCGCGGCCGGTGCTTCAAAGCCGGGCAGCGTTCGGACCTAAGAAGAGGGAGGGAAGTATCCCAGAGGGTCCGCTCCACGACGGGAAAATAATAAAAGAAAAAGAATCAATATTTAATGCGCAAGAAACCATGGAAAGCAGCGCTAACAACAGCGGGGAAGAAGGCAAAGCGCGGGAGGCGCCATTTTGTTAAATCGGGGAAGAAGGCAAAGCGCGGGAGGCGCCATTTTAGATTTGCAAGATGCCGAAGACTGGCTGTATCACTGCTTTTGATAATACATTAGAGGACTGCACCACGTATGTGGAAAGAGTCGAGGTATATTTCAAGGCAAACGAAATAGTGGAGGGGAAAAAGGCATCGATATTGCTAAACTTAATGGGTGCTAGAACGTACGGCCTATTGCGGGACCTGATTACTCCAGCCAAACCGAAGGCGAAGAGTTTTAACGAAATTGTTGCTGTCCTACAGGAACACTTAAACCCTGCACCGCTGTTGATAGCAGAAAGATTTAAATTCCACAGGAGAACTCAGCTCAAAGATGAGAGCAATGCTGAGTATCTTACGGAACTACGCAAGCTATCAAAGCACTGCCAGTTCGGAGCAGGACTGGCAGATACCCTACGGGACAAATTTGTCTGTGGACTCCTGAGTGAAGGAACACAGAAGAAGTTACTCTCAGAAAAAGAGCTGACGCTAGATAAGGCTTTCAGCGTGGCAGTATCGTATGAAGCAGCAGCCAGGGGAGCTGCAGAAATTCAACAAAAACCACAGGAATACGGCACCCACGAAATGACACGGGGATTTGCAAAATGTTATCGCTGCGGCAGAACTAACCACGACCAGAAGGACTGCTGGTCCAAAGACAAAATATGCAGACAATGCGGGAAGATTAGACGCATTGCACGAGTTTGCAGGTCTGGGAAGAAGACCAGCGACAACAAAAAGGCTACTAAGGAACCGTACAAGAAAGTACAAAAGATGACGGACAGTAGTTCCGAAGACCAGATGAGCGATAGTGAATCCGAGAACAGGAGACTAAGCTGTCTCAAACTTCACAATGTAATCGCAAAAGAGGATCACCGAACCATTTGGGTCACCCTCACGATAGCAGGGTCCCAAGTTAAAATGGAATTGGATACAGGATCAGCGCTAACCGTCATGAATCGACGAGTCTACGAGCGGCTATTTTCACACATACCCTTGAGAGAGACATCCATCGTCTTGACGACGTGTACGGGGCAAAAAGTATACCCCAGAGGAAAAATAAGGGTGCCTGTCGAATACAATGGCAAGAAAATATGGAAATTGGATCTCTACATACTGCCAAATGGTGGACCACCGTTATTGGGACGGGAATGGATCAGGAAGATAAACTTAGGTTGGCATTCCATTCATGCAATGACGGTGGACGGTAAAAAAAATGAAGACGTCACTCCTGGACAATTGTCAACAATCTTAGCTAACGCCAAAGAGGTATTTCAACAAGAACTGGGCACGCTTAAAGGCGTAACCGCCTCGATAAAATAGAAGAGAATGCAGTTCCCAAGTTTTTCAAAGCAAGACCGGTACCATATGCAATTCGCCCAGCCGTCGAGGCAGAGCTGGAGAATCTGAAGAAGGCGGGCGTGTTGTCTAAGGTCGACTGGAGCGAGTGGGCGACACCCATCGTTCCTGTCATGAAGAAAACGTTAAGCAATAAGTCCGGAGAGCCAAGGAAGATTCGCATCTGTGGGGATTTCAAGGTGACGGTGAACCCTGTCCTTCACACAGTACAATATCCTCTTCCAAGGATAGAAGACATCTTCGCCTCACTGTCTGGAGGGAAGCGTTTTACAAAAATTGACCTAGCACAAGCATATTTGCAGATGGAGGTTGAAGAGTCCTCTAGGAAGTATCTCACGATAAACACTCACAAAGGTCTTTACCAGTATCAGCGATTGGTATTCGGAGTAGCATCGGCTCCGGCGATATTGCAAAGAGCGATGGAACAAGTCCTGCAAGGGATTCCGGGGACTCAGTGTTACTTGGACGACATCCTTGTAACAGGTGAAGATGACAGTGAACACCTTAACAACATAGAACAGGTGCTCACTAGACTACGGGAACATGGGCTGCGAGCCAACCGCCCAAGTGCGAATTTTTTAAGAAACAGATATCATATTGTGGCCATGTGATTGATGAAGAGGGGTTACATAAATCCCCTGACAAAATTGAAGCAGTTGTTAAGGCCCCAGTGCCTGAAAATGTGTCGCAACTGAGGTCATTCCTCGGGTTGGTGAATTACTATCATAAGTTTTTGCCGAATTTGTCGACAATTCTGCACCCACTGAACGCCCTGCTACGAATGGGGGTAGCATGGAAATGGAACGATGATTGTAAGCGTGCTTTTCAGAAGAGTAAGGACTTAATCACTTCAAGGGAAGTATTGGCTCACTACAACCCAGCACTGCCAATCAGGCTGGCGTGTGATGCGTCTCCCTACGGCATTGGGGCGGTACTGTCACATAAATTCCTTGATGGTTTAGAGAGGCCGATAGCTTTTGCGTCACGCTAGTTAACTTCTGCCGAGCGTAACTACGCCCAGATTGACAGAGAGGCCCTCAGCCTAGTGTGGGGGGTGAAGAAGTTCAATCACTATCTGCACGGTCAAAAATTTACTCTACTAACCGATCATCAACCTCTTGTCTCCATTTTCAACCCTCAGAAGGGCGTACCGATAATGACGGCACAACGGCTGCAGAGATGGTCCCTTTTCCTAGGGGCACACCAATATGACATCGAGTACAAAGGAACCAAACAGCATGGAAATGCTAATGGATTGTCACACCTACCGTTGCCGACGGTGGAAGAAGAAGACCTTGCAGTGGATCCAATGGAGTTATTCCACTCCACCATAGTCGAATGTCTACCTGTGACGAATGCAAACATAGAAAAGGAAACACGGAATGACCCGACACTATCACGGGTCTATGATTTAACGGTGAAGGGATGGCCAGCACATGGCGAACCACTGCTGCCAGCATTCTCGCCGAGAAGAGAACAGCTGTCAGTGTGCAGAGGAACCTTGATGTGTGGATCCAGAGTAGTAATTCCACCTAAGTTGACGGATAGAGTACTCAATGAGCTTCATGAGGGTCATCTGGGTGGGGTAAAAATGAAGAACTTAGCCAGAGCATTTGTGTGGTGGCCGGGAATCGATAGAGAAATCGAAGAGATGACCAAGAGCTGTGCAGGATGCCAGAAGGTCCAAAACGCCCCACCACAAGCTCCTCTGCATCCATGGGAGTGGCCCTCATCTCCATGGCAACGGGTGCACATTGATTTTGCTGGTCCCTTCATGGACTCGATGTTTTTATTTGCGGTGGATGCACATTCAAAGTGGCCAGAGGCAATAAAAATGTCCTCAACCACCACGGAAAAAACTATCACGGTTTTGCGAACCATATTCGCCAGGAATGGGCTGCCTGAACAGATTTGCTCTGACAATGGACCACAGTTTGTGTCTGAAGAGTTCCGGAGGTTCTTAAAGAACAATGGCGTTAAGCATTACACATCTGCCCCATATCATCCAGCCACTAATGGATTGGCCGAGAGGTTTGTCCAAACATTCAAGAAGGCTATCAAGGCAATGTGTAATGAAGATATACCCCTACAACACAAGGTGGACAACTTCTTGTTTGCCTACCGGAATGCGACACATGCGGTTACCAACCAAACTCCAGCCATGATGTTCTTCAATCGAAGACTATGATGCCGCTTGGATTTGGTTAAGCCAAACGTCCGAAGAGATGTGGAGAACAGGCAGTTTCAGAATATGAATGAAAGGCCGACCAGGAGTTTTAAGATAGGTCAACCAGTTTTGGCCCGGGACTACCGCACTGAGAAATGGCAGCCAGGAACGATTTGTACACGACAAGGACCTCTCATGTATACCGTGGACGTTGGGGAGAGCATTGTAAGACGCCATGCTGACCAGATTCTAGAGTCACTGGAAAACGTCAACTCCACACCACGATCTGATACACCTGGTAATGAAATTGACGTTCCAATTGCAGCTACCGCAGAACCGGTAATATTGGAAGCAGATGAACCAAACAAAGACATTGATCCCGACGCAACATTCCCAGAAGAACCTGATACCCCAAAGAGGCGTTATCCAGACAGAATCAGGAAGCCTCCTCAAAGACTGAACTTATAATTGCTTAAACTTAACCAATGTATCTAGCAACAGTAATTGTGATTGTAATTCATTATCATTTAGTTGTTAAATGAATGTTATGTACTGTTTATCTAAAAGGGGAGGAATTGTTGTGTATGTACCTTTAAGAGAATAACTGGTCTCAGACTGCAGTACCAGCAGTGACCACCCCTGTATAAAAGGCGCTAGTGAGCCTCTGTTTGTTAGTTTCGCTATTGACTTCCACCAGTAAAGACTTGTTTGTTTTCACTCCTGCTGGTCCGTGTCTCAATCATTCACGGACTAAACAAGCAGCGCTCCCTCAGTACTGCACTGAAGGTGATACCTCCAACATGGCAGTGCTCCCTCAGTACTGCACTGAAGGTGATACCTCCAACACGGCAATGCTCCCTCAGTATTGCACTGAAGGTGATACCTCCAACAAGGCAGCATTCCCTCAGTACTGCACTGAAGGTGATACCTCCAACAAGGCAGCACTCCCTCAGTACTGCACTGAAGGTGCTACCTCCAACAAGGCAGCATTCCCTCAGTACTGCACTGAAGTTGATACCTCCAACACGGCAGCACTCCCTCAGTACTGCACTGAAGGTGCTACCTCCAACACGGCAGCGCTCCCTCAGTACTGCACTGAAGGTGATACCTCCAACAAGGCAGCGCTCCCTCAGTACTGCACTGAAGGTGATACCTCCAACAAGGCAGCGCTCCCTCAGTACTGCACTGAAGGTGATACCTCCAACAAGGCAGCGCTCCCTCAGTACTGCACTGAAGTCCAGGGGCTGGATTTTGCCAATGGGGAGATTTTGGAGGCGGGACTCCCACTTGTCGGGTTTTAGTCCCGCCTCCATCGACTTGTGGCCAACCCACGCTATTTTCCCTTGATTGACCTTGTTAAGCCCGCCCAGTGGGCTTAGCAGGCCAATTAAGGGAAAGCCGGTTACAGGTGACATCAGTGAGTGATGTTTCATCTGTCAAGTGCTTTTGACAGATGAATTGTCATCGTTTGACAGCTCTGTGAAGCTGCCCACCTCCTGGGAAGATGGCACGGAGGCAGGTTGGGGGCGGGATGGGTACCCGCCCCCAGATTCTGCCATTTTCCCAGCAGTCCCGCCTCCAAACCCGCCTCCCCAGGGCTGGCAAAATCCCCCCCATGGCGTGGGGCTTGAACCCACAAACCTCTGTCAGAGGCAAGAATGCTACCAACTGAGCAAAAATATCAAGATTGGTTTTCAAGATGCTGTACGACAGAAAGCAAATGCCTGTTTTGGAAACTGTAAAGTTCACCTACACATGATGGGTTAAGTTAACCATACGGTTACACCTGTGCCCTGAGAAGGACTACATGCAATTGCACAGACTGAGCTGTTTAAATCCAAACTTTATATTTTGCTGTAAGTAAAGGGCGAAATGTAAAAAAGCCCAGTGTTACTGACAAAGACCAAGGCTGTTATTTTGTCGATTTGTCTTCTTGATTACTATGATAAAGGAGTAGTAGGAGGCTCGATATTTTAAAAACACAATGTTTATTTATGTACAATCCGCTTTGGTCATGCTTATAGTGTTAGAGAAAAATAATCGGGGGAACTGACGAGGCATTTGAACTTGTTAGATGTGTCCCTTATGACCTCATTAGTTTAATTATATGCATTTTCGAGATGATCAGACTCTTGTTCACTGAGAAAGTACCAGAAAAAAAGTGTTTGGATTAGCGAGGTATTGCAGTGGATTCCATCAAAGAGTTTGCTGTTAAATTGTTGGAACTTATTGGAAACACCGATTTAACAAAGGCTCATTTTAAAAAGGTAAAACACTGGGACATTGGGATGATGGATCAATTGAAATTCCCAAGGCTGAGATCAACATATGTTTGTTAGGTGAGGGTATCAAGGGATATGGAGTAAAGGCAGGGAAATCAAGTTAAGATGCTGATCAACTATGATCAAATTGAATGGTGGAACAGGTTTGAGGGGCTGAGTGGCCTACTCAATGTTCCTATGCTTCCAAATGCCGGATCATCGTACGTTCTCTATACGGTGCATATCTCACTATCCTGGATTGAGTATCGCTCAGATGACTAGGAGAGTTTATATTCAGTCAGTGCCAATGTAAATCCCTACTTGCTTCTTGCCACAAAGTGACAGCTACTTGCGTGACCGCCTCAACTAATTGTGCGCATACTGGGACTGTAATCTGATGCTTTGTTCTCTGGTCAGGTCTTGTTTGGCCCATTGTGACTCCAATTGGATCTGATTGCTCATCTACACAGCAGGCTCTGAAAACAACTCACTGCAGATGTGGATAACATGGGAAATATTGCACACACTTTGAGAATTCTTTAACGGCCCTACTTCACCAAGAGAAAATAAATGAATGGAAATGCTTCTCAGCACATCTGTCATGCAGGAACACCTTGTAGTGTTAATGACAGAGACGCATCAGCTTTGGGTATAGCCTATTCTGTATCAGGCTCTTCCAGTAGAGCTGTGACTCCCTAGCCCCCACCCCACAAGTAGCCCATGGGATGACAGAGTTCTTTCAGAGGGGTGAGCTCTCCAGCTTTCTCCCCCGCTTCTGAAGGTGCTGACTTGTGCTGGAATACGGTTCCATGTGTGTCCTCTGCACCTGCTTAAAACCTGTTACATCTCTAACTTTTTCCAGTTCTGACGAAGGGTCGCAGACCTGAAACGTTAGCTCTGTTTCTCTCTCTCTCCACGGATGCTGCCTGACCTGCTGAGTGTCTCCAGCATTTTCTGTTGGTATTGGCCATTCATCACTCTGAGCATGGACAGTGAGTATCAGCGGGTATGCAAAGGTCGAGTCCAACCCTGTTCTATCCACACTGTGTTGTAGCTTATTGGGCAGCAAAACTCTGTGCCATTGTCGGTCTGTGCAATTGGACTTGAGCTACAGATCAGCCACGATCTAATTATATTGTCAACAGGCTCAATGGGCTGAATGGCCTATTCCTGTTCCTATTGGGTTACAAAGGCAACCTAGAAGAACCTTATTGTGTGTCTCATACTCTAGTTGTCCACTCTATCTTTTTCCCTAGGGATGCGTGGTAAGCCACCTTAACCAATATGGCAGCACCCCCTAACTCAGACGCGGGATGTTGCCACCCGAAATTGGTCCTTTTAGTCCCCATTTTCCACCCAGAAAACAGCTGCAACGAGGACCAAATTAGAAGCCCATGTTTACAGTCAACATAATGTGATCAAGTGCTACAGGTTAATAGTGTAATCACCCCTGGAGAGAGGTGCGAGGAGGACTTGGCAGAGGCACCTGCGATCTAAATTGGATTCTTTAAAATGATTTCATAGCAAATAGGCAGTGCAAAGGCCCTTCCCTTGAGCACACATTTCAGCTCTATGCATGCAAAATTGGAACTCACACTGAATTCTTTCCCAGGTGCTACAATTTAAGCTGGGAGACGGCATGTTTATCAGAATCACCATTACAAAGAAGCTCCACGTGTGGTTTATAGTCACTCCTGATGGTTAAAGTGAAGTGGTACGAATTGTGTTTCAAGAGAGAGCTATAGGGCTGCTAATGCAATGTAATGTGCCCAAAGTGCTGATGCAATGCCTACTCTGTGTCCGATTGCACTATACATTCCGAGGCATTCAGGCAGAACGCATCACACTGAGAC
Organism: Somniosus microcephalus; assembly: GCF_052327205.1. Lineage (NCBI taxonomy): Eukaryota > Metazoa > Chordata > Chondrichthyes > Squaliformes > Somniosidae > Somniosus > Somniosus microcephalus. The sequence continues at coordinate 13,890,721 of NC_140999.1, forward strand.
CCTGTGTGCAAGCCTTATGAAGGCCTCGATTTTTATGCTAACTAGGGGGGGCCTCCTCTGAGTGGTGCTCCAGACATTGAGTCCATTTGGAACTGGCAGTTCGATCAAACCTGTAAAAATAAAAGTAATGCATCCCTCTGAGTGGACCACTATTTCTAATAGGGTCACCGTTCCATTGAAAGCACGAAAAAGGATCATTGTGCCCCAATTTTAAAAAAATTGGTGACACTTTCGGGGCTGTCAGTGGCCCTTCAATAGCTGCTGGTGCCCCAACCCCTGTGTCACTCAAGGAGAGCTTAGTGGGGCACAGGTGCACACAGGACATGAGGAGCAGCGCCCCCAGCTGTGCTGTACTGACTACATTTCAGGAACATAGGAACATAAGAACAGGAGCAGGCCATTCAGCCCCTCGAGCCTGCTCCGCCATTCAATGAGATCGTGGCTGACCTGCGACCTAACTCCATATACCTGCCTTTGGCCCATATCCCTTAATATCATTGGTTAACAAAAAGCTATCAATCTCAGGTTTAAAATTAACAATTGATCTAGCATCAATTGCCATTTGCGGAAGAGAGTTCCAAACTTCCACCACCCTGTGTGTGTAGAAGTGTTTCCTAATTTCACTCCTGAAAGGTCTGGCTCTAATCTTTAGACTATGTCCCCTAGTCCTAGACTTCCCAACCAGCGGAAATAGTTTCTCTCTATCTGCTCTATCTGTTCCCCTAAATATCTTGAAAACTTCGATCAGATCACCTTCTAAATTCCAGGGAATAGAACCCTAATTTGTTTAATCTCTCCTTGTAACTTAACCCTTGGAGTCCGGGTATCATTCTGGTAAACCTACGCTGCACTCCCTCCAAGGCCAATATATCATAAGAACATAAGAACATAAGAAATAGGAGTAGGAGTAGGCCAATCGGCCCCTCGAGCCTGCTCCACCATTCAATAAGATCATGGCTGATCTGATCCTAACCTCAAATCTTCTACCCCTCTCCATCCACCCGAATCCATGTGATCTCCCGGGAGAGGCGAAAAACCAGTTAAAAAACCCAATGGCCAATTTGGGAGGAAAAATCTGGGAAATTCCTCTCCGACCCATCTAGGCGATCGAAACTCGTCCAGGAGATCACTCTGTCCCTATATTTTCTACAGTACTTACCTTCTGTAAAGGCGATCTCCACCCAGCCAGGAACAGGAATAAAACCATCTCCTGAAATCTAACACAGAATTAGAACACAAGAGGTAGGAGCAGAACCAGGCTACACGGCCCCTGGGCCCACTCCACTACCCACAGGGCCATGACCATTCCGAACCTACACTCATGTCCAATTTCCTGCCCGCTCCCCGTAACCCTTAATTCCCTTTACTTCTAGGAAACTATCTATTTCTGTTTTAAATTTATTTAATGATGTAGCTTCCACAGCTTTCTGGGGCAGCAAATTTCACAAACCTACCACCCTCTGAGTGAAGAAGTTTCTCCTCATCTCAGTTTTGAAAGAGCAGCCCCTTATTCTAAGATTATGCCCCCTAGTTCTAGTTTCACCAATCATTGGGAACATCCTCACCGCATCCACCCGATCAAGCCCCTTCACAATCTTATATGTTTCAATAAGATCGCCTCTCATTCTTCTGAACTCCAATGAGTAGAGTCCCAATCTACTCAACCTCTCCTCATATGACCACCCCCTCATCCCCGGGATTAACCGAGTGAACCTTCTTTGTACTGACTCGAGAGCAAGTATGTCTTTTCTTAAGTATGGACACCAAAACTGTATGCAGTATTCCAGGTGCGGTCTCGCCAATACCTTGTACAGCTGCAGCAATACCTCCCTGTTTTTATAATCTATCCCCCTAGCAATAAAAGCCAACATTCCATTGGCCTTCTTGATCACTTGCTGCACCTGCATACTAACTTTTTGAGTTTCGTGCACCAGGACCCCCAGATCCCTTTGTACTACAGTACTTTCCAGTTTCTTGCCATTAAGATAATAACTTGCTCTATGATTTTTCCTGCCAAAGTGCATAACCTCACACTTTCCAGTATTGTATTCCATCTGCCAAATCTCTGCCCACTTACTTAGCCTGTCTATGTCCCTTCGCAGGTTTTTTATGTCCTCCTCACTCACTACTTTCCGTCCCATCTTTGTATCATCTGCAAACTTTGATATGTTACACTCGGTCCCCTCCTCCAAATCGTTAATATAGATTGTAAAGAGTTGGGGACCCAGCACTGGCCCCTGCGGAACACCACTAGTTACTGATTGCCAGTCTGAGAATGAACCATTTATCCCAACTCTCTGCTTTCTGTTAGAGAGCCAATCCTCCACCCATGCCAGAATATTACCCCCAATGCCGTGACTTTTTATCTTGAGCAATAATCTTTTGTGTGGCACCTTGTCAAATGCCTTTTGGAAGTCTAAATACACTACGTCTACTGGATCCCCTTTGTCCACCCTGTATGTTACTTCCTCAAAGAACTCAAGCAAATTTGTCAAACATGACTTCCCCTTCATGAAACCATGCTGAGTTTGTCCAATTAAATTATGTTTATCCAAATGTCCCGTTACTGTCTCCTTAATAATGGACTCTAACATTTTACCAACCACAGATGTTAGGCTAACAGGTCTATAGTTTCCAGCCTTCTGCCTACTACCCTTTATAAATAAGGGTGTTACATTAGCAGTTTTCCAATCTGCCGGGACCTTTGCTGAGTCCAGGGATTTTTGGAAAATTATTACCAATGCATCCACAATCCCTAACGCCACTTCCCTCAAGACCCTAGGATGTAAGCCATCAGGTCCAGGGGATTTATCCGCCTTGAGTCCCATTATTTTACCAAGTACCACTTCCTTAGTGATTTTAATCGTATTTAGCTCCTCCCCCCCTCGAGCCCCCTGTTTGTCCAGTGTTGGGATATTCTTAGTGTCCTCTACTGTAAAGACTGATACAAAATATTTGTTCAGCGTTTTTGCCACCTCCATGTTTCCCACCATTAATTTCCCGGTCTCATCCTCTAAGGGCCCAACATTTACTTTAGCCACCCTTTTTCTTTTTATATAACTATAGAAACTTTTGCTATCTGTTTTTATATTTTTTGCTAATTTACTTTCATAATCTATCTTCCCTTTCTTAATCAATCTTTTAGTTATTTTTTGCTGTCCTTTAAAGACTTCCCAATCTTCTATCCTCCCACTAGATTTGGCTACCTTATATGCCCTTGTTTTTAGTTGGATACTTTCCTTAATTACTTTACTTAGCCACGGATGGCTATCTTTTCTTTTACACCCTTTTTTCCTCAGTGGAATATATATTTTTTGGAAGTTGTAAAATAACTCCTTAAATGTACACCACTGATCATGTACCATCTTACCCTTTAATCTATTTTCCCAGTCCACTCTAATCAATTCCGCTCTCATACCTTCATCGTCTCCTTTATTCAAGCTCAGCATGCTTGTTTGAGATCCAACCTTCTCCCCCTCAAATCAAAATCAAATCAAATCAAATCAACTTTTATTGTCATTGTTAGTGCACAAGTGCAGTACAACGAAATGTAGGCCTCTAATTGAATATGGAATTCAACCATGTTATGGTCACTCATTCCAAGGGGATCCTTTACTAGGACATTTTTAATTAATCCTGTCTCATTACACAGGACCAAATCTAAAGTTGCTTGCCCCCTGGTCGGTTCAGTTACATACTGCTCAAGAAACCCATCCCTAGTACACTCAATGAACTCATCCTCAAGGCTGCTCTGCCCAATTTGATTTGTCCAGTTAATATGATAATTAAAATCCCCCATAATTATAGCTGTTCCCTTATTACAAGCCTCAACTATTTCCTGATTAATACTCCGTCCAACAGAGTTGCAACTGTTCGGAGGCCTATAGACTACGCCCACTAGTGTTTTTTTCCCCTTATTATTCCTTATCTCCACCCAAACTGTTTCACTATCCTGCTCCTTTGACCCAATATCATTTCTCTGTATTATAGTGATTCCTTCCTTTATTAACATAGCCACCCCACCTCCCTTCCCTTCCTGCCTGTCCTTCCTGATTGTTAAATAACCTGGTATGTTTAATTCCCAGTCATGGTCACCCTGCAGCCATGTTTCTGTAATGGCCACAAGATCATACCCATATGTAGTTATTTGTGCCGTTAACTCATTCATTTTGTTACGAATGCTACGTGCATTCAGATAAAGAGCTTTCAAATATGTTTTGTGACACTTAGTTCCTGTTTCTTCCCCTTTTAGTACTTTACCTTTTACTCCATGCCTTCTGTCCCTTCCTGACACGTTCTGTTTTTTCATTCCCCCACTGCTACCTAAGGCTATGGCCTTCTCCGTTGTCATTTCTATTATTTGCTCTCTAGAAACCTCCCCCCCACTAATTAGTTTAAAGCCCTCTCTACAGCCCTAGTTATATGATTCGCCAGGACTCTAGTCTGAGCACTGGCCAAGTGGAGTCCGTCCCAACGGAACAGCTCCCTCCTGTCCCAGTATTGGTGCCAATGTCCCAAGAAGCAAAACCCATTTCTCCCACACCAGTCTTTGAGCCACGCATTTAACTCTTTAATTTTATTTATCCTAGCCAAATTCGCTCGTGGCTCAGGTAATAACCCAGAGATTATTACCCTTGAGGTTCTGTTTTTTAATTTGACTCCTAGCTGCTCATACTCCTTTAACAGAACCGTCTTCCTTGTCCTATCTACGTCGTTTGTACCAACATGGACCACGACAACTGGATCCTCCCACTCCAAGTTTCTTTCCAGCCCAGAAGAGATGTCCTTAACCCTGGCACCGGGCAGGCAACACAGCCTTCGGGACTCCCGCTCTTGACTGCAGAGAACCCTATCTATCCCCCTAATAATACTATCCCCTACCACTACAAAATTTCTTTTTACTCCCTCCACTTGAATGGCCCCCTGTACCACGGTGCTGTGGCCAGGTTGCTCATCCTCCCTGCAGTCCCTGCTCCCGCCCTCACAGGGAGTAAGAACCTCGATCCTGCTTGACAAGAGCAAGGGCTGCGGTTCCATCGGCACTATCTCTTGAATCCCAGTACCTGCCTCACTCATAGTCACACCGTCCTGTCCCTGACCACGGATTACATCTGCATTAATTAATTTCATAGGTGTGACCACCTCCTGATACATAGAGTCCAGGAACTTCTCCCCCTCCCTGATGTGTCACAGTGTCTGAAGCTCAGTCTCAAGCTCCATAACATGGAACTTGAGTTCCTCTAGCAGCAAACACTTGTTGCAGATGTAATCACCATGAGCCTCAATGGGGTCCACTGGCTCCCACATCTCGCAACAGTAACACATCACCTGCTCCATTCTATATAATTAATTAAATTTCTTATTATTAGTTATGAAGACCCTGCCCGGATATAGATGATAATATCACACCACTATTCAATAGGACTTACCAACTTAAAGGTATAAAAGAGAAGGAAGAAAACCAACCAACCAGCTGATCACCAACCTCCTCCTTGAATACTGTCTGTGGGGCCTGTTTGGTTGACTCTTCTTGCTGCTCCGCTTCCGCAGTGCTGTCTAAGCCTGGGAGTGGGGAACAAAACAGAGCAAAAAACACACCCTCACCTCCCACTTGCCCGAACTCTCCCACTTACCAAAACTCCAGCAGCACTCAATGCACAAAGCACTCCGTGCACAGCACTAGCCCCGCCCCTTTTATACCCGGATTCTACTTCCAGTTTAAACTCCCCTATAGTTTAATATACACTTAAAAAATTAAACTTACTTCAAATAATTGACTTTTTAACACACTAAAATTCACAAAATACACTTAAATGACTTTTCTCCCACTTACCAAAACTCCAGCAGCACTCAATGCATAAAGCACTCCTGAGGTGTGGTGCCCAGAATTGCTGACAGTGCTCCAGGTGTGGTTTAACCAGGGTTTTGTATAGCTGTAGCATAACTTCTACCCCCTTGTATTCTAGTCCTCTAGATATAAAGGCCAGCACCCCATTAGCCTTATTGAGTATTTTCTGTACCTGTTCATGACATTTTAATGATCGATGTAACTGGATCTCCTATATTTTGTTTCCCCTATATGACAGAAACCCATGTCATCCCATAAATAATGCTGTGCTTCTCTGTGTTAAATGTTTGAGCTGACATACTTCCTCTTTACGTTTTTAAAACAGTGGACAATGATGACTTCATTCATCTGCCTATGTATTTTGGGAAAAATAACAAGCAATTTGCACGTGCGTTTGAATTCCTACCGATGCTTTTGTTGGCTATAATTAGGGGTCGGGGGGAGCGGAATAGGCAATGACTAGAATTATTGCATTTAGAATCGTAGAGTCATGGAAATTTACGGCACGGAAGAACAGAAGAACATAAGAACATAAGAAGTAGGAGCAGGAGTAGGCCATACGGCCCCTCGGGCCTGCTCCGCCATTCAATAGGATCATGGCTGATCCGAATCCAGACTCACGTCCACTTCCCTGCCCTCTCCCCGTAACCCCTAATTCCCTTATCCGCTAGGAAACTGTCTATCTCTGTTTTAAATTTATTTAATGTTGCAGCTTCCACAACTCTCTGGGGTAGCAAATTCCATAGATTTACTACCCTCTGAGTGAAGAAGTTTCTCCTCATCTCAGTTTTGAAAGGGCAGCCCCTTATTCTAAGATTATGCCCCCTAGTTCTAGTCTCACCCATCAGTGGAAACATCCTCCCCGCATCCACCCGATCAAGCCCCCTCACAATCTTATATGTTTTGATAAGATCGCCTCTCATTCTTCTGAACTCCAATGAGTAGAGGCCCAACCTACTCAACCTTTCCTCATACGTCAACCCCCCTCATCTCCGGAATCAACCGAGTGAACCTTCTCTGAACCGCCTCGAGAGCAAGTATATCTTTTCTTAAATATGGAAACCAAAACTGTACGCAGTATTCCAGGTGTGGCCTCACCAATACCCTGTATAACTGCAGCAAGACTTCCCTGTTTTTATACTCCATCCCCCTTGCAATAAAAGAAGGAGGCCATTCAGCCTATCGTGTCTGTGCCAGCTGAAAAAGAGCTCTCCAGCCTAATCCCACTTTCCAGCTCGTGGTCTGTAGCCCTGCAGGTTATGGTGCTTCAAGGGCATAGCCAAGTACTTTTTAAATGCGATGAGGGTTTCTGCCTCTGCCACCCTTTCAGGCAGTGAGTTCCAGACCCCCACCACCCTCTAAGTGAAAAAAGTTCTCCTCTCTAATCCTTCTACCAATTACTTTAAAGAAAAGAAAGACTTGCATTTATATAGCGCCTTTCATGACCACCGGACATCCCAAAGCGCTTTACAGCCAATGAAGTATTTTTGAAGTGGAGTCACTGTTGTAATGTAGGAAATGCAGCAGCCAATTTGTGCACAGCAAGCTCCCACAAACAGCAATGTGATAATGACCAGATAATCTGAGGGGGACTTGAACCCACAACCTTCTGACCCAGAGGCGAGTGTGCTACCCACTGAGCCATGGCTGATACTTTAAATCTATGCCCTTTGGTTATTGGTCAACAAAATTAAAATTAGGCCATTTTTTTAAAATCTAAAAGACAATTAAAATACCAGATAAAGAGACATGAATGAAGGTAAAATTTAAATTATTTCAGGCACTGAACATCACTGGCCAGTAATCAACAATTTCTGGAATACATGTTGGAAATTAAAAAGGGTGATTACATTCTCGCTTGTCATGTAGGCCTCAGTTAGCATTTCTTCAGCCTCATAAGTTTTGAGAAGTAACATAATATTATGACATTTTTGAAACGAAAATTTGGCAGCGGGGTGGGGATGGGGGAGGAAGGCTTGGATAAACTGGATTGAAAATATGGATACCAATAGCTATTTTTTTTAATTCCAAGAATATGACTAAAATTTGGAAACAAAAGACTAGATTAACATTAAGGCTAGATTTCCTCTACAACTAAGGGGTCAAATTTCATTGCTGCCCCCTTTCTCCTGACCTTTGCCCTGGGGAATGGGCTCTCTCCAGGAGCAAAGGTCAGGCAAATCAACCCCTAAAACTCAAGTTACAGAGACAAGGCTAAAATTTAAATTTACGCCGTTTCCAAGACTAAAACACACAATCATAGAAGCATCTTTGTTTGCCTTTCCAACATTTCGTTAAACAATTTCACCAGTGTTTTTAGAATGGAATTTTCACAAGGCAGCTAACAATTACATTTTATATTTTCTGTGATCCCACACTTTCAGCGGGCAAATTTGAGTCAGGGATTGGGCTATAATGCTGTAGTCCAGGACATCGCTGCAGGGGTTCCTCAGGGCAGTGTCCTAGGCCCAACCATCTTCAGCTGCTTCATCAATGACCTTCCTCCCATCATAAGGTCAGAGGTGGGGATGTTCGCTGATGATTGCACAGTGTTCAGTTCCATTCATAACTCCTCAAATAATGAAGAAGTCCATGCCCACATGCAGCAAGACCTGGACAACATTCAGGCTTGGGCTGATAAGTGGCAAGTAACATTCACGCCACACAAGTGCTAGGCAGTGACCATCTCCAACTAGAGATAATCTAGCCACCTCCCCTTGACATTTAATAGCATTACCATCGCTGAATCCTCCACCATCAAGATCCTGGGGATCACCATTGACCAGAAACTTAACTGGACTCGCCACATAAATACTGTGGCTACAAGAGTAGGTCAGAGGTTGGGTATTCTGCAGCGAGTGACTCATCTGACTCCACAAAACCATCTACAAGGCACAAGTAAGGAGTGTGATGGAATACTCTCCACTTGCCTGGATGAGTGCAACTCCAACAACACTCAAGAAGCTCGACACCATCCAGGACAAAGCAGCCCGCTTGATTGGCACCCCATCCACCATCTTAAACATTCACTCCCTCCACCACCGGCGTACCGTGGCTGCAGTGTGTACTGTGGTGTATGTAACCTGTTCCACCTTAAGAGAACTACCTTAAGAGATGTACTACTTTCTCTTGGCTGCTGTATACTGTAATACCGGTGGTGACCACACCGGTATATAAGTGTTGTGTAGGGATTTGCTGGGCAGTTCAGCCCTGACCTCCGAATAGTAAAGACCTGCTAAAGTTATTCTTGTGGTCTGTGTCCAGTGATTTATAATAAGCATGACTGGGACACACAGACTTAACAGTGGCGACGAGTCCGATCTTACCCTGCGGCAGTTTTACATCCAAGGCAGCTTCGTCCTCAGGACGGGCGTCGAGAAGAGGCATCCGCCCTCATCATCCTGCTGAGCACCATCGCACGGGAGGCATCGAGAACCCGGGTTAAAAAGAAAAATTCTGACCACGAAGCCCTCCATCAGCGACAGGCAGTGATCATCCCTTCTACCACGGTGGTGGGTAAGCCGATCAGCGACACGAGCAGAAAGTCGGCCGCGTTGACTGTGGAGTGGGGGAGGGAAAACGGAGGAAAAAGGGCGGAGAACTCGACCACGGCCGGTGAAAAGGGCCGGGCTGCAATCGAGGCCGAGAGGCGCAGCGACTGGGGCAGCTTAAGGCACGAGAGCCGCGGAGAACTCAAACGCAGCCGGTGTAAAGGACCGGGCTGCATGCGGGGCTGAGAGGCGCAACAGCAGGGGAAGCGTGAATGCCCACGGGAGCCGCGGGGGAGTGAAAGCAGCGTTGGGGACTTGAGAACCGCTGGGGAGGCGAGGACGGCAGCAGCACGGCAATCGTCATTGCAGCCAGTGGGGGAAGAAGGCAAACGCGGGAAGCCGCCATTTTGAGAAAAAGAAAAATTTAAAAACTTGCAAGGATGCCTAAACATGGGAACATTAATACCTTTGATAGCGATATCGAAGATTGGACCACGTATGTAGAACGCATGGAAGTTTATTGTAAAGCAAATAAGGTACCAGATGATGAGAAAGCACCAACCTTATTAAGCTCAATGGGTGCGAAGACATACGGGCTATTGAAGCACCTTCTGTCACCAGATAAACCGGTGGATCAGACTTTCGCGAATATTGTTACTGTCCTGAAAAATCATTTAAACCCCACGCCGCTGATGATAGTGGAACGATTTAAATTTTACAGAAGAACGCAGCTGAAAGACGAAAGCAACGCTGAATTTTTAATTGAACTGCGTAAGCTATCAAAGTACTGTCAGTTTGGAACAGGACTAGCAGATGCGCTGAGAGATAAATTTGTGTGTGGATTGTTAAAAGAAGGAACACAAAAGCGACTGCTTGAGGAGAATGATCTTACGCTTGATAAAGCTGTCACTATTGCAGCATCGCATGAAGCCGCAGCGAGAGGCACTGCGGAAATGCAGCTACGGTCACCGGAACTCAGCACCAATCAAATGGTCTTGGGTACAGTAAAATGTTATCGTTGTGGAAAGACAACGCACGATCAGAACCAGTGCTGGTTCAAAAATCAGGAATGCAGCAAATGTGGCAGGCTTGGTCACATAGCTAAAGTATGCCGGTCAGGAGAGAAGACCAGCAACAAAAAGTCACCGCAGGAAAAGTACAGAAAGGTACACAAGGTGACAGAGAACAGTTCGAACGAACAGAAGTCAAATTCAGACTCCAGCAGTAATGAACTGGGTAGTCTAAGAGTACACAATGTTGGTAATGAAGCAGACCTCCAAACAATCTGGGTCACACTTCAGATGGCAGGAGTCCAAGTGAAGATGAAATTGGACACTGGATCGGCATTGACGGTCATGAATAAGCAAGATTACAAAAGGTTATTCCCACATATTCCCCTACGGGATACGGAGATTGTATTGAAAACATACACGGGGCAAAGAGTATACCCCATCGGGAAGACAGAGGTAAAGGTGGTCCACAAGGGCAAAGAAAGCCGAGGAATGGACTTATATGTGCTACCTGAGGGAGGTCCACCACTACTGGGACGGGAGTGGATTAGGAAAATAAATATGGACTGGCATTCCTTAAAAGCACTAACGGTAGATTCCAGTAAAAAAGATGTCAAACCTAAACGATTGTCCAGAATATTGGACGATGCTAAAGAGGTGTTCCAACAGGGACTGGGAACACTGAGAGGAATTATGGCAAACATCAAGGTTGAAGAACATGCAAACCCCAAATTTTTCAAAGCCAGACCGGTACCTTATGCGATACGACCTGCTGTGGAAGCTGAGCTGGAAGGGCTAGAACGTTCAGGAGTACTGTCTAAGGTAGACTGGAGTGAGTGGGCCATGCCCATTGTCCCCGTCATGAAGCGTTCACCGAGCAACAAGCCGGGGGAGCCGGGGAAGGTTCGCATCTGTGGAGATTTCAAGATCACTGTTAATCCGGTGCTTCACACGGTGCAGTATCCGCTTCCGCGGATTGAGGATATCTTCGCTTCGTTGTCTGGCGGGAAACACTTCACCAAGATAGACCTGGCGCAGGCGTACTTACAGATGGAAGTTGAGGAAGAGTCACGCCAGTATCTCACGATCAACACGCATAGAGGCTTGTACCGGTATAATAGATTGGTTTTTGGAGTGGCATCGGCTCCAGCAATTTGACAGAGGGCCATGGAGCAGGTATTACAGGGAATTCCAGGCACACAATGTTACCTGGATGATATTCTGATTACAGGAGATGATGACGAGGAACACCTTGCAAATTTGGAACTGGTGCTCGCCAGATTGAAAGAATATGGACTTCGAGTTAATCGCCAGAAATGTGAGTTCTTTCAGAAGCGGATCTCGTACTGTGGTCATGTCATTGACCAGGAGGGGCTTCATAAGTCTCCTGACAAGATCGAAGCTGTTGTGAAGGCTCCCGCTCCGGATAATGTATCCCAGTTGAGGTCGTTCCTAGGGTTGATTAACTATTACCATGAGTTTCTGCCAAATTTATCTACGGTGCTGCACCCGCTGAACGCTCTTTTGCAGAAGGGAGTACCATGGAAGTGGAGCGAGGACTGTAAGAGGGCCTTTCGCAAAAGCAAGGCATTGATCACCTCAGAGGAAGTGTTGGCTCACTCAACCCAACGCTGCCTATTCGTTTGGCTTGTGATGCTTCTCCATATGGTATTGGGGCAGTACTCTCACACAAGTTGCCAAATGGCCTGGAGAGGCCAGTTGCGTTCGCATCCAGATCATTGACCTCCGCTGAGCGCAACTATGCTCAGATAGATAGGGAGGCTCTCAGCCTTGTGTGGGGAGTAAAGAAGTTTAACCATTACCTGCAGGGCCAAAAGTTTACGCTTCTGACAGACCACCAGCCGTTGGTATCCATTTTTAACCCTAAGAAGGGTGTTTCGGTGATGACAGCACAGAGACTCCAGAGATGGTCCCTTTTCCTAGGGGCACATCAATATCAGATCGAATTCAAAGGTACAAAGCAGCATGGTAATGCTGATGGGCTGTCGCACCTGCCACTACCTACAGAGGAGGAGGCACCGACGGTTGACCCTGTTGAGTTATTTCACTCGACCATCATCGAATGTTTACCAGTCACCAATGCAAGTATTGAAAGAGAAACCAGGAACGACCCGACACTGTCCCGGGTCTACGAAGTGACAGTGAAGGGATGGCCAGCACATGGTGATCCACTGTTACCGGCATTCTCAGCAAGACGAGAACAGCTGTCCGTCTGTCAAGGAACATTGATGTATGGAACAAGGGTGATTATTCCTCCTAAGTTAAGAGAGAGAGTTCTAAAGGAACTGCATGAAGGTCATCTGGGGGGAGTCAAGATGAAAAGCCTTGCTAGGGCTTATGTGTGGTGGCCGGGTATCGACCAACAGATAGAGGATCTGACAAAAAGCTGCTCAGGGTGCCAAAAAGTGCAAAATGCACCTCCGATTGCACCGCTGCATCCATGGGAATGGCCTTCAACCCCATGGCAACGTGTACATATTGACTTTGCTGGTCCATTCATGGACTCCATGTTTTTAATTGCGGTGGACGCACATTCTAAATGGCCAGAAGTGATTAAGATGACTACCACTACCTCGGAAAAGACGATCGCGGTGCTAAGAACGATATTTGCAAGAAATGGATTGCCAGAACAAATATGTTCAGACAACGGACCGCAGTTCGTGTCAGAAGAATTCCAGAAATTCATGAAGAAGAATGGGGTGAAACATTATACCTCTGCCCCATATCATCCGGCTACAAACGGGTTGGCCGAGAGATTTGTACAAACGTTCAAAAAAACAATAAAGGCCATGAGCGAAGTTCAGATTCCACTACAACACAAGGTGGACAAATTCCTACTGGCATATCGAAACGCCACTCATGCAGTGACAAACCAAAGTCCTGCCATGATGTTCTATAACAGGAGGTTGCGGTCCAGGTTGGACTTGTTAAAACCAAATGTGCGGAGGGAAGTTGAAAACAAACAGTTCCAGCATATAAATAACAAGACCACTCGGAGTTTCGAAATAGGACAACCAGTGTTAGCCCGGGACTATAAAAACGAGAAATGGCAATCTGGAACAATTCGGGCCAGACAAGGACCCCTGATGTACACGGTAGATATTGGTGAAAATGTAATACGGCGTCATGCTGACCAACTGGTAGAATCGAGAACAAGGGTCGAACCCATGGTTACGGCAGAGACAACCGTGGAAGAAGTTAGTGAACCTGAAGCATCTACCTCAGAAGTGAATGTACCTGATGATGATGTCCAATCCATAAGAGACCAACTAGATGAGTCACCCCAGCAACTCGAATCAGAGACCCCTGAAAGGCGTTATCCAACTCGAATCAGGAGGCCTCCTCAGAGACTGAATCTTTGAACTGTTTTGCATGAAGTTGTATATATATATGTTATTATGTTATGTTAAATGGGGATATAACTGTTAAGCTAAAAAGGGAGGATTGTGGTGTATGTAACCTGTTCCACCTTAAGAGAACTACCTTAAGAGATGTACTACTTTCTCTTGGCTGCTGTATACTGTAATACCGGTGGTGACCACACCGGTATATAAGTGTTGTGTAGGGATTTGCTGGGCAGTTCAGCCCTGACCTCCGAATAGTAAAGACCTGTTAAAGTTATTCTTGTGGTCTGTGTCCAGTGATTTATAATAAGCATAACTGGGACACACAGACTTAACATGTACCATCTACAAGATGCACTGCAGCAACTCGCCAAGGTTTCTTCGACAGCTCCTCCCAAACCCATGACCTCTACCACCTAAAAGGACAAGGGCAGCAGGCATATGGGGACACCAGCACCTCCAAGTTCCCCTACAAGTCACACACCATCCTGACTTGGAAATATATCGTTGTTCCTTCATCGTCACTGCGTCAAAATCCTGGAACTCCCTCCCTAACAGCACTGTGGGAGTACCTTCACCACATGGACTGCAGCAGTTCAAGAATGCGGCTCACCACCACCTTCTCACGGGCAATTAGGGATGGGCAATAAATGCTGGCTTTGCCAGCGACGCCCACATGCCAGGAATGAATTTTTTAAAAGTCCTGATCCTCTGTCTGGCTCCCTGCAGGAAAAGCGTTAATTGTGTTTACTATTATTTCATGGGTTAATGTGAGCATAAAAACATTCATCTGCAAACTTCACCGATTAGCAGTTCCACCCTAAAATATATATTTAATTTTTTTTTTCTTTTGGCAATGTACAAAGATTTTTCAATGCTTGGTTGCAGGTTCTCCAATGTGGAAATATTGACAGGAGTGACAGCTCTTGCTCCTGACTCATACAGCATAGACTGCACGATACACCTTATAACTCTGCAGGAGGCTGAGGAGACAGCCAGGTAATTGATGTCAAGCACAACCGCCGACATGGCATACAAAGCCACTTCTCGAAACTGCCTGTGTGTTTCTGGATGACATTGCGTTGTCACATGAACCCCCTTTTGTTTAACAAGAACTTACTGTTATTATGTTGTTTTTAGCCTTTATGACTAACACAGCCAAAGGCTCTCTTCTGACACCCAGTGTTGAACCAACCACATTTAAAATTGTTTGGCACTAGGCCACATTCCTAGCACCCCGTAGTGCAAACTTTACTGCTATTTTTTTATTGGAAACCATTTCTCTTTTTGAAAGATGCATTTTGAAATCTATTTCCTTCCAAATTCTTGACTTCCCCCTCCACCCTATCTTTATCATATTTCCATTCCCTAACCAAGAAGGCTACAACCCTGACAACAAATGATTGATTCCTTCCTGAAATTGTTTTTCACCTGGTTGTGGGGTACTGCCTGAATTTGGCTCCAATTTGTTTTCTTCCACCATTGGAAACAAGTGCTGAACTTTCAATCAATGCCTCTCCCAGTCAATGTGGCTGAGATAAGGAACTCGCCATGTGGTGAATGATGAAACTATTACTTCTAATTAACTCATTATTACACAGCACCGTTTGACATTTGACCTTTCTCACACTAATCCCATTCTCCTCTAGATACTGGGGTAAAAATTGGGTAGTGCCCTCTTTGGGGAGCCACCTTCACCGGGGCGCTAATTTTAGCGCCCTGAAAAAGTTAACACCCCCGCGGCGGATTTTCCCAGGTAGCGCCCCGAGAGGCCAGCAACAAAAATGGCCGCCCGCCACCTCCCCTTTAACTAGCGCCGTCCCGGCTGCAGGTAGCCCCCCCTGACCCCGGTGGACATAGTGTCCGGCGGTAAACTGGGGGGCGCCACCCAATATTACAGCCGGGGCACGAGCGGGGCACTGCGCACGGTGATGACTTCATCGCCGGTGGCACAGCGCCCCACGGCGCTAATGGTTAGCGTCGCCGCTAACGTGAGACGCAAATCAACCGAATTTAGCCCCCACTGTCTTTTGGACACTATACCAACTGAAACTTTAAAGTATAAACTCGAGATATGTTTCACAGGGACAGAGTACTGGGAATACAGGTGTGCACCACATAGAGAATCAAAGAAATGTTACAGCACAGAAACGGGCCATTCGACCCTTTAAGTCTGCAATAGTGTTTATCTTCACATGAGCCACCTCGTCTAATCCCAATCTCTGTTTGCTTTCCATACCCTTTAAAGTTCTCTGTTGTCAGCTGTGGCTCAGTGGGTAGCACTCTTGCCTCTGTCTTAGATCAGAGGGTTGTGGGTTCAAGCCCCACTTCATAAGACTTGAGTAAATAAATCTAGGCTGGCACGCTGAGGGAGTGCTGCACTGTCGGAGATACCATCTTTTGGATGAGGCGTTAAACCAAGGCTCCATCTGCTCTCTCAGGTGGATACACGATCCCACGGCCACTATTTCGAAGAAGAGCAGAGGAGTTATCCCAGGTGTCCTGGGGCCAATATTTATCCCTCAATCAACATCACAAAAACAGATTATCTGGTCAATATCACATTGCTGTTTGTGGGAGCTTGCTGTTCGCAACTTGGCTGCCGCGTTTCCTACATTGCAACACTTCAAAAAGTACCTCATTGGCTGTAAAGCACTCTGGGACATCCGGTGGTCATGAAAGGCATTATATAAGTCCAAGACTTTCTTTCTTTTCCAAGCAATTATCGAATTCCCTTTTAAAAGTAGTTTTTGAGATGCTCAAGAGGTATTGCCCATTGTGTCTCCGTATTCAAATTCAACATGGAAAGTACATAAAGCATAAACTAGTAATGTAAGAATAAGAAAAGTCCATTCAGTCTATCTCATTCCCATATACATTTTGTCAATGTTCTGAATGTGCACAGATCTTATTCATAGTCATGTTCTTCCCATCTTGATGCCAAACATATATCCAATGAGATTACTTCAGAGAAACTTTACAGGCCTTGTGCTTCTTAGCCATGATTATTTACCTATTTTGGGTCGATCCAAGACATTGGTAGGAGTGGGTGTGATGGGTCAAATGCTCTTTCTCGTGCTATGTTTTTCTTTCCACCTCATCTGCTTCTTTCATTGCTTCTGCAATTAGGCGTTCCATTTCTACCTGTCCTGTATCCTGATATATTTGAGATTGTTTTCTCTCATGCAATCAGTTCTGCTACATCGAGTCTACAGCCCAACTGGTCTATGCTGCCATTTATGCTCCGCACAAGCCTCCGCCCATCCTTCTGTTTGCAGTTGAATTATAGCATCATCGTTTTAAATCCCATCATTAACTGACGGCGACGTGCTACATCAGCATTCAAATTGCTCACCTAATCTATCTCTGATCATGGTCGTAACCAAATCTTGTCAGCAGCTTGTTAAATATCTTGATAGGCCACTAGTCCAGACCCTGTCTGAAGTGTGCTGGCTCTTCTACAGAACAGCAGGGACTGGTAACTACAGTACTAATGGCAACTTATTCCATGATTTTGTTGGTTGATGCTCATACAAAGGCTGACACAGTACTGCGCCGTCACTCAATAGAAAATATTGATACTCAGATACTGATAATGAGATGTATAGAGATATTCTGTGCTCTCTGGCAGGGAGTCGAACTCAACATGAGCATGGGTCAGACCAACGGAGTAGGATGCTATGGCCCTTGCTCAACATTCTAACAAGTGTTCTCTTTGAGTGTGACTCCCCACTGGGAGCACAGGATCATGGAATCTCCCTTATCATCTATTAATTTAATAACATATTAACTCTTTAATTAATCTCCAGCCAGTCTATATTTATCCCTTCAAACCCATTCTTAACCAAAGATTCTTCCAACTCTTTTGTGAAGTCATTAACAAAAGAATCAAATGATTTCACTGTGAGTCTGTACCATATTTTCATTAACCTGTGGGGAAAATACAGGCTGAGAAATTGCAGAAGCTCCAACAATACTCAAGAAGTTCGACACATCCAGGACAAAGCAGCCCGCTTGATTGGCACCCTATCCACCACCTTAAACATTCACTCCCTCTACCACCGGCGCACCGTGGCTGCAGTGTGTGCCATCCACAAGATGCACTTCATCAACTCGCCAAGGCTTCTTCGACAGCACCTCCCAAACCCGCGGCCTCTGCCACCTAGAAGGACACGGGCAGCAGGTGCATTAGAACACCATCACCTCCAAGTTCCCCTCCAAGTCACACACCATCTTAACTTGGAAATATATCGCCGATCCTTCATCGTCACTGGGTCAAATTCCTGAAACCCCCTACCTAACAGCACTGTGGGAGCACATTCACCACACAGACTTGAGTGTTTAAAGAAGGCGGCTCACCACCACCTAGGGCAACGAGGGATGGGCAATAAATACTGAACTTGGGAGCTACGCCCACATCCCGTGAATGAATAAAAAAGGTGCCGTAAAGAGGTGTGAAAAGGGCACAGTGAAGGGAGCGCGCGCCAAAGACGTTGAACTGAGGCTTGCTAGAAATTGCGGACTGCAGAAGCTAATTGGGCGGCCCAAAGCACTCATTGGTCAGGGCCTCAGGAAAATCGTCCGGCTCTGATGCCAAGTCGGCCCGCAGGTAGATCCTAAGGTCAGTGGGTGGGGGGGGGGGGGAATGGGAGGGGGCGCGGGGGAGGTGGGGAATCAGCGAGGAGTGAGCCCAGGCTGGCAGTGGCCAGCAGTACTATTGTGGAGCCAGTATAACCGTAATAGTTATTATGCTATTGGTGTCCGAGTAACAAACTTGCATTTGGACAATATGTTCGAGCCTGAACCACGAGGAATCATTTAATTGAGTTTAAAGGGATTTCCTTACGACCCCAAGCTGAGTTTCCCCTCCCTAAACCAAGATCCCAGAGGTGAATTCTAGAGCCTATACCCCTCTTACCCAGCTGAGATCAGCTGAATCAGCACAGGCCTTCCTGGTGAGGCCAGTCCATTTTGGAAATTCAAGATAAATAATCTGCTTACATCTTACTGTGGCAATTGACATTTCAAAGACCTGAAACACATTCCCCTCAATCTGCTTTTCTCCAATAAAACCAAGTTCATTTTGAGTCTTTCTCCTTAAAATCCAGAGCCTAAAATTCTTGATTCATCTCTTTCATTCTTCTCTGAACCCTATCCATAACATCAAGGTCCTTTTCAAGATACGGAGGCACAAACTGCACATAATATTCCAAAATGCACCCTCCAATAATCGGCACAAGGTTAGAATAAATGGATTTGATTTACAATCAAGTGCCCTTGATCTGAATCTTAGCGTTTGATTAGTATTATTGATAACAGCTTCACACTGATTGGAAATCTTTGTTGAATCATCAATAATCGCACCCAAATCCTGTTGCTTTTTCATCTTTGCAAGTGGACAAAATTGTGCGTGGTTCATTGTTCTGGTTCCAATGAGCATTAGTTGATGATTCTATCTGCATTAAAATGGGGTACGGTAACATAGTGGTTATGTTACTGGACTAGTACTCCAGAGGCCTAAACTACTGATTCAGGGACTATGGGCTCGATTTTCAGGGTGCCATGGAGTCGGGATTGGAGGTGTGCGGGGGATTAAAATCCCGAAATCGGGGGTCCCGCCCCCAACCTGCCTCCATGCCAGTTTCAAAGGAGGCGGGTACCCGCCCCGCACTGGGACCCGCCTCCCCGAGGCGGGAAGGGATTAGTGCCAATTAACTGCCTGTTAACAGGTAGTTAACAGGCAGTTTTTAGCCTAATCCCTATTTTTAAGCTTGAACTGTGGGATTCCCGACGGCTCCAAACCACACCAAGTTGGAGGAGGCGGGCCGTCAGGTTGAAGGGCTTGGAGGGGTCGAGGTGTTGGTGTTCAGGTGAGTGACGTGTGCATGAGTGCAAAGGTAAGTGTGTTTGGTGTGTCTAAAGTGATTAAAGAAGTGTAAATTACCTTTTCTTACCTTTTCAGCCTTCCTTCCTTTAGGTTCGGGGAGTCCCTCATCTCACCGGCACAGAAAGCAGAATGGCTGCAAACTGTCAAAAGTGACAGCCTGCAGCTTTCTGTGCCGGTGAGATTTCTAACTGAGTCTGTGTAGAAGGACTCAGGTTAGAAGTAAAACTGTCAGTGTTTGACAGCTTCAAACAGCTGTGAAACACTGATATTTCATCTGTCAAAAGCTCTTGACAGATGAAATTTCAGTCTATGACGTCACCTGTTGCCGGGTGGCCCTTAATTGGCCTGGGCAGGCTCAACAATCAAGTTAAAATCACGTGGATTGGCCGCATCTCGATGGAGGCGGGACTACAACCCCAAAAGTTGTAGTCCCACCTCCAACCTGACTCCTGAATGAAAATCCAGCCCTATGAGTTCAAATCTCACCACTGGGGAATTAAACATTCTTTTAATTAAATAAATCTGGAATAAACAGCTAGTGTCAGTAATGGTGACCATGAAACTACTGGATTGTCGTAAAAACCCATCTGGTTCACTAATGTCCTTCAGGGAAGGAAATCTGCCGTCCTTACCCGGTCTGGCCTATATGTGACTCCAGACCCACAGCAATGTGGTTGACTCTTAACTGCCCCTCTTGAAACGGCCTAGCGAGACACTCAGTTGTAATCAAGAAGGCGGCTCACCACCTCCTTCTCGAGGGCAGTTAGGGATTGGGCAACAAATGCTGGCTTTGCCGGCGACGCCCACATCCCGTGAATGCATTAAAAAAAAAATCCAGCTACTGCTCTGTGGCCCCCAAAAACAAACAGAAAATGATTCTTAGATTACCTTGGAAATGGGGTACAAGGAAAATCTTCCTGCTGTGCTCACAATGGCACTACGAATAACGGTCAGAGGGCATCACAGTAAGTAACATTGTAACATTAGGAACAGGAGTAGTACATTCAGCCCCTGCGGCCTACTTCGCCATTCAATTAGATCATGGCTGATCTGCACCTTAACTCCATTTTCCAGCCTTTGCTCCATATTATCTTGATACCCTTACCCAACAAAAGTCAAAGCTCTTTCCTCAGAGTATTAAATACTAAGCGCATACGCCTGCAATTTCCCCAGGGGGCTGGGGGTGTTCCCAATCTCCCGACATAACTTTGGCGGAAGACCAGCGGACTCCCCGGAGAAACAGCCCAAGCAACAGGAGATCGGGAGAACTCTACGGTAATTCTACGCCATAGATACTTGGGTTGTCGTTTGCAGAGAATAAGAGTAAACAATGTAAGAATTTCATAACTCCAGCTGTTAAAATGCATCAAAATGGTGCTTTGCTGTACTTTGCTTTGCCAAACATAACTTTCAGCCAGCCAGAAGGGGGCGCCCAAGTCCTGCTAAACCGGCATCAATGATCGAGCTGGAGGGGTCGATTTTCAGTGTGCCGTGAGGCGGGCTTTTAGGTGTGCGGGGGGGCTAAAATCCCGAATTCGGGGGTCCCGACACCATCCCGCCCAAAACCCGCCTCCATGTAAGTTTCAAAGGAGGCGGGTACCCGCCCCGCACTGGGACCCGCCGACCCAAGGCGGGAAGGGATTAGTGCCAATTAACTGCCTGTTACCAGGTAGTTAACAGGCAGTTTTTAGCCTAATCCCTATTTTGAAGGTTGTCGTGTGGGATTCCCGACGGCTCCAAACCACGCCAAGTTAGAGGAGTCGGGCCGTCGGGTTGAAGGACTTGGAGGGGTCGAGATGTCGGTGTTCAGGTGAGTGATAGGTGCATGAGTGCAAAGGTAAGTGTGTTTGGTGTGTCTAAAGTGTGTAAAGAAGTTTAAATTACCTGTACTTACCTTTACAGCCATCCTTCCTCTAGGTTTCGGGAGTCCATCATTCAGCCAGCACAGAAAGCAGAATGGCTGCGATCTGTCAAAAGTGACAGCCTGCAGCTTTCAGTGCCGGTGAGATTTCTAACTGAGTCTGCGTAGAAGGACTCAGGTTAGAAGTCAGACTGTCAGTGTTTGACAGCTTCAAGCAGCTGTGAAACACTGATATTTCATCTGTCAACGCGTCTTGACAGATGAAATTTCAGTCTGTGACATCACCTGTTGCCGGGTGGCCCTTAATTGGCCTGCTGAGCCCGCTGGGCGGGCTCAACAAGGTCAATCAAGTGAAAATCGCGTGGATTGGCCGCATCTCGATGGAGGCGGGACTACAACCCGAAAGTTGTAGTCCCGCCTCCTTCCCGACTTCTGAATGAAAATCCAGCCCGGAGAGTTGGGTGAGATTCCTCTTTTAATGAAGACAAGAGACTACCCTCTGTTCCCCGCAATTAACGGCCCGCTAATGGAAACTCATTCGCAAAAAGATCATTCATTTCGTGTCAGCCATGGCTCAGTGGATCGCACCCTCGTCTCTGAGTCAGTAAGGTTGTGGGTCCAAGCCCCACTCCAGGGACTTGAGCATAAAAATCTAGGCTGACAATCCAGTGCGGTGCTAAGGGAGTGCTGCACTGTCAGAGGTGCCGTCTTTCTGATGAGACATTAAACCAAGGCCTAGATCTGCTCTCTAAGGTGGATGTAAAAGATCCCATGGCACTATTTCGAAGAAGAGTAGGTAAGTTATCCCCGGTGTCCTGGCCAATATTTATCCTTCAATCAACATCACTAAAAACAGATTGTCTGGTCATTATCACATCGCTGTTTGTGGGAGCTTGCTGTGCGCAAATTGGCTGCATTACAACAGTGACTGCACTCCAAAAAGTACTTCATTGGCTGTAAAGTGCTTTGCGACGTCTCGAGGTCGTGAAAGGCGCTATAGAAATGCAAGTCTTCCTTTACAATTTCCTGTGATTTTGTGGCTGGTTCAGTAAGGAGGAAAAACAGCCAATAATTAGCCAGTTTTCTGGTAAAAAAGAAAGTCAGGCCCTAATTAGACATACTTTCCTTGTGTTGACAATTGTATCAGTCTCTGCTGAAATATAAATCTATCTTTTATGGTTTATAACCTTTTTTTGGAGGCCACTGTAGCATCTCTGCAGCAATCATTTTTTTGAAACCATCCAATTAATTTTCCATAATTTCCTACACGCGTCTTGTGGTCCATACAGAAGAGTGGAGGATACATGCAATTTGTTGTGGTAATTTTAGTTGGAATAAATTATCTTTAACAAAAGCAAATTACATGTTTAAGACTGCTTGATCTACTGCACCTCTCCCTCCTCATGATCGAGTGAAGTGCAATTTAAGGGAGGCTCCTAGCTCCCTACTGACCCGCTAAGGCGCCGAACAGCTCGAGTCTCTTCGCCGGGAGCAAGCGGAAGCCAAGCGCAAACAGCGGAAGGAGCGCATGTCAACCCAAGCACCCCACCCACCCGCCCCTTCAACCACCGTCTGCCCCACCTGTGACAGAGGCTGTAGGTCCCGCATTGGACTCATCAGCCACCTGAGAACCCATTTTTAGTGTGGAAGCAAGTCATCCTCGGTTCCGAGGGACTGCCTAAGAAGAAGAAGGAGGTCCAACTGTGACCATGCACCACCCAATCCTGGATCAGCTCCCAGCCCGGCCAAAGCTCCCTGTCGGGAATCACCTCAGCCCTGTCTGCAACAAGTGTCTCCCAAGTGGACTGAACTTTGCCAGGCTCTCAGTATATCTACCGGCAACTTGCATTTATATAGCGCCTTTAACATAGAACAATGGCCCAAGGCGCTTCACAGAGACGCAAGGGGAAAAAATTAGATGCCGAGCCAAAGGAGACATTAAACTGACTAAAATCTTGGTCAAAGAGGTGGGTTTTAAGGAAGGTCTTAAAGTAGAATAGGGAGGTGGAGATACGGAGAGTTTTAGGGAGGGAATTCCAGAGAGTGGGGCCTTGGCAGCTGATGGTGGGGCAAAAGGAGGGAGGATGAACATTGTAATGTATATACCTTTAAGGGGGGGAACTACTTTTTACAGCTCATGTATACTGTAGTACCGGCAGTGACCACACCTGTATATAGCACTGAGTAGTAATCTGTACAGTCAGTTCAACTGTGAGCCACGTTGAGTAAACACCTGTTGTACCGTTTCTGCTGCAGTCTGTATCTTATTATACCCAGACACAACAAACATAAGGCTAGACTCGGAGCCTGGGGGTGTGGATGGGAGAGGAGAGGTGTAACACTGGAGAAGGTTACGGTGATAGGGAGAGGTGAGACCATGGAGGGGTTTAATCGCAAGGATTAGAATTTTAAACCCGAGATGTTCGGGGACGGGGAGTCGGTGTACGTCAGCAAGGACAGAGGTGATTGGTGACCGGGACTTAGTACAGAGGATGATATGATTGAGGTGAAGTTTATGGAGGCGGGTGGAGGATGGGAGGCAGGGCCAGGAGAGCTTCACAATAAAGTCGTGTGAAGGTGATGGGCGATCGTACGGAGGTGGAAGTAGACGGTCTTGGTGAATGAGAGGATATGCCTTTTTTTCCAGTGTTTCCAAAACTCGTTCGCCAAAATTACGCTGTAGAACCGGGAGAATCCCCATGGAAATTCACCCTGAGAGGAAAGGAGGAAGGATATCTTCAGGAAAAACTCTGTACTGCACTGAACCATAAAGTGAGAAACTGTATAAATCCTATACAACTCCATAAAAAATAACTCACGGAAGTACAAGATTTACACAGAGTTGTCAGTGGAAGCTCGTGAATAAGGCAGCATTACACTGACCCATTGTAGTGAACTATTAACAAGTTACCGTATGTGAAAAGTGAGAAATCGGGTCAAAATATTATGTTTAATTGTGCATCACATGAATGAACTTTGAGAACTACAGCAAGAGAAATGTGCCAGTACCATTACAATGGTACCTCGATAATTTGCTACAATGGAGGGTTCCAACCCAGTAGAGAATCTACAATCTGTAAATCTCCTTATAACAGTTGTTTTAAATGAACTGCATAAACTTTTCTGTTTCATTTTAAATGGAAAGTTTTTATTTTTAAAATCATTTTTGGAAACCTTCAGGCCTGCTGGTCTCTGACCCCAAGCCCTGACTCCTGCTGGTTTCCTGATCCAAAGCCCCGACTCCTGCTAGTCTCTGACCCAAAGCCCCGACTCCTGCTGGTCTCTGACCCAAAGCCCCGACTCCTGCTGGTCTCTGACCCAAAGCCCCGACTCCTGCTGGTTTCTGACCCAAAGCTCCGACTCCTGCTGGTTTCCTGACCCAAAGTCCCGATTCCTGCTGGTCTCTGACCCAAAGCCCCGACTCCTGCTGGTCTCTGACCCAAAGCCCCGACTCCTGCTGGTCTCTGACCCAAAGCCCCGACTCCTGCTAGTCTCTGACCCAAAGCCACGACTACTGCTGGTTTCCTGACCCAAAGCCCCGACTCCTGCTGGTCTCTGACTCAAAGCCCCGACTCCTGCTGGTCTCTGACCCAAAGCCCCGACTCCTGTTGGTTTCCTGACCCAAAGCCCCGACTCCTGCTGGTTTCCTGACCCAAAGCCCTGACTCCTGCTGGTTTCTGACCCAAAGCTCCGACTCCTGCTGGTTTCCTGACCCAAAGCCCCGACTCCTGCTGGTCTCTGACCCAAAGCCCCGACTCCTGCTGGTCTCTGACCCAAAGCCCCGACTCCTGCTAGTCTCTGACCCAAAGCCACGACTACTGCTGGTTTCCTGACCCAAAGCCCCGACTCCTGCTTGTCTCTGACTCAAAGCCCCGACTCCTGCTGGTCTCTGACCCAAAGCCCCGACTCCTGTTGGTTTCCTGACCCAAGGCCCCGACTCCTGCTGGTTTCCTGACCCAAAGCCCTGACTCCTGCTGGTCTCTGACCCAAAGCCCCGACTCCTGCTGGTCTCTGACCCAAAGCCCCGACTCCTGCTAGTCTCTGACCCAAAGCCCCGACTCCTGTTGGTTTCCTGACCCAAAGCTCCGACTCCTGCTGGTTTCCTGACCCAAAGCCCCGACTCCTGCTGGTTTCTGACCCAAAGCTCCGACTCCTGCTGGTTTCCTGACCTAAAGCCCCGACTCCTGCTGGTCTCTGACCCAAAGCCCCGACTCCTGCTGGTCTCTGACCCAAAGCCCCGACTCCTGCTTGTCTCTGACCCAAAGCCACGACTACTGCTGGTTTCCTGACCCAAAGCCCTGACTCCTGCTGGTCTCTGACTCAAAGCCCCGACTCCTGCTGGTCTCTGACGCAAAGCCCCGACTCCTGCTGGTCTCTGACCCAAAGCCCCGACTCCTGCTGGTCTCTGACACAAAGCCCCGACTCCTGCTGGTCTCTGACCCAAAGCCCCGACTCCTGTTGGTTTCCTGACCCAAAGCCCCGACTCCTGCTGGTCTCTGGCGCAAAGCCCCGACTCCTGCTGTTCTCTGACCCAAAGCCCCGACTCCTGCTGGTCTCTGACCCAAAGCCCAGACTCCTGCTGGTCTCTGACCCAAAGCCCTGACTCCTGCTGGTCTCTGACCCAAAGCCCCGACTCCTGCTGGTCTCTGACCCAAAGCCCTGACTCCTGCTGGTCTCTGACCCAAAGCCCTAACTCCTGCTGGTCTCTGACCCAAAGCCCCGACTCCTGCTGGTTTCCTGACCCAAAGCCCCGACTCCTGCTGGTCTCTCACCCAAAGCCCTGACTCCTGCTGGTCTCTGACCCAAAGCCCTGACTCCTGCTGGTCTCTGACTCAAAGCTCCAATTCCTGCTGGTTTACTGACCCAAAGCCCCAACTCCTGCTGGTTTCCTGACCCAAAGCCCTGACTCCTGCTGGTCTCTGACCCAAAGCCCTGACTCCTGCTGGTCTCTGACCCAAAGCCCTGACTCCTGCTGGTCTCTGACCCAAAGCCCTGACTCCTGATGGTCTCTGACCCAAAGCCCCGACTCCTGCTGGTTGCCTGATCCAAAGCCCCGACTCCTGCTGGTCTCTGACCCAAAGCCCTGACTCCTCCTGGTCTCTGACCCAAAGCCCTGACTCCTGCTGGTCTCTGACCCAAAGCCCCGACTCCTGCTGGTTTCCTGACCCAAAGCCCTGACTCCTGCTGGTCTCTGACCCAAAGCCCTGATTCCTGCTGGTCTCTGACTCAAAGCTCCGATTCTTGCTGGTTTCCTGACCCAAAGCCCCGACTCCTGCTGGTTTCCTGACCCAAAGCCCCAACTCCTGCTGGTCTCTGACCCAAAGCCCCGACTCCTGCTGGTTTCCTGACCCAAAGCCCCAACTCCTGCTGGTCTCTGACCCAAAGTCCTGACTCCTGCTGGTCTCTGACCCAAAGCCCCGACTCCTGCTGGTTTCCTGACCCAAAGCCCTGACTCCTGCTGGTCTCTGACCCAAAGCCCCGACTCCTGCTGGTCTCTGACCCAAAGCCCTGACTCCTGCTGGTCTCTGACCCAAAGCCCTAACTCCTGCTGGTCTCTGACCCAAAGCCCCGACTCCTGCTGGTTTCCTGACCCAAAGCCCCGACTCCTGCTGGTCTCTGACCCAAAGCCCTGACTCCTGCTGGTCTCTGACCCAAAGCCCTGACTCCTGCTGGTCTCTGACTCAAAGCTCCAATTCCTGCTGGTTTACTGACCCAAAGCCCCAACTCCTGCTGGTTTCCTGACCCAAAGCCCTGACTCCTGCTGGTCTCTGACCCAAAGCCCTGACTCCTGCTGGTCTCTGACCCAAAGCCCTGACTCCTGCTGGTCTCTGACCCAAAGCCCTGACTCCTGCTGGTCTCTGACCCAAAGCCCCGACTCCTGCTGGTTTCCTGATCCAAAGCCCCGACTCCTGCTGGTCTCTGACCCAAAGCCCTGACTCCTCCTGGTCTCTGACCCAAAGCCCTGACTCCTGCTGGTCTCTGACCCAAAGCCCCGACTCCTGCTGGTTTCCTGACCCAAAGCCCTGACTCCTGCTGGTCTCTGACCCAAAGCCCTGATTCCTGCTGGTCTCTGACTCAAAGCTCCGATTCTTGCTGGTTTCCTGACCCAAAGCCCCGACTCCTGCTGGTTTCCTGACCCAAAGCCCCAACTCCTGCTGGTCTCTGACCCAAAGCCCCGACTCCTGCTGGTTTCCTGACCCAAAGCCCCAACTCCTGCTGGTCTCTGACCCAAAGTCCTGACTCCTGCTGGTCTCTGACCCAAAGCCCCGACTCCTGCTGGTTTCCTGACCCAAAGCCCTGACTCCTGCTGGTCTCTGACCCAAAGCCCTGATTCCTGCTGGTCTCTGACTCAAAGCTCCGATTCCTGCTGGTTTCCTGACCCAAAGCCCCGACTCCTGCTGGTTTCCTGACCCAAAGCCCCAACTCCTGCTGGTCTCTGACCCAAAGCCCCGACTCCTGCTGGTCTCTGACCCAAAGCCCCAACTCCCGCTGGTCTCTGACCCAAAGCCCCGACTCCTGCTGTTTTCCTGACCCAAAGCCCCGACTCCTGCTGGTCTCTGACCCAAAGTCCCGACATCTGCTGGCCTCCTCACCTGAAGCTCCAATTCCACCCAGTCTCCTGCCCTGAAACCAACAAGAACAAGCATGTATATAACCCTGACTCCCACGAAAATTTTGGAAGCCCTAACTTCTACAGAAACTTTAGCAAGCTTCCACTATCTTATCATTGCCTGTGGGCGCAAAATTCAGTAGCGCCCCGGCCACGAAATTCGCCTTACCGCCCCGTCCAGGAAGTGGAGCGCAATGTCGGGGCCGTAGGTAGCTGACTCTTAACACCCTCTAAAATGGCCTAACAAGCCACTCAGTTGTGAAAACGTCACTACTTTCTCGAGGGTAAGTGAGAATGGGCAATAAATGTGATCTCACTGGCGTCACCCGCTTCCTAAGCAAAAATACATTGGCCCGGATTTTCCGTGGCCTATGGCGGCGTACGCACAGTGTACGCGGTCGTAAGTGTCCCGCAAGTTCCGGGTTTCCGAGTGCCATGCGCAAGTGCGAAAACCCGGAACTTGCAAACTGTCAAGTTTCAGCTCGACGGATCGCCCACATCCGCAGGAAATGGACACTCGCTGGTGCAGAGTTGGGCCGCTGCCCAGCGAATGCCATGAAACACTAACGCCTGGCGCAGGGCCTTTTACCAGCGTAAGGGTTTAAATAGAAATTAAAATTAAAAATTTTAAATCATTTAAACATTCAAAAACTAGTTTAGGTTATTTTTGGCCCCCTTTTAAAAATGTTTAAATTTATTTTTCAAAAAAATTAAATTTTTGTTTTAAATGTTTAATTGAATTGTATTTTAATTAATTTTAAACATGTGGTGACTTATTTTTATCTAGGTTGTAATTTTTATGCGATTCCTATTCCTGCTTCTGGGGATTCTGTACGTAAATGGAACCCCCAATAAGCATACTGGGAATCCTCCTTTTTGATTGGTTGGGCCGGCCCATGTGATCCCAGGGACGCTTGCGAACTGCCCGCGCCCCTGGGGTACGTGGGCCTTTACGCAGGCGTACCCCTGCAGGCCCGGGACTGCAAGTGTCCGAAGATGCGGAGGCACCGGGTAAGGGCGTACTTCTCCTGCGGATCGGAGGGATTCGCCCGCGGTTTCAGGTCCATCAAAACATTCTCAGAAATAACAACAGAAAAAGCTGGAAAAACTCAGCAGGCCAGGGCAACATCCGTGGAGAGAGAAACAGAGTTAACGTTTCAGGTCGAAGACCCTTCGCCAGAACTGAGAAAAAAAAGCAGGAAATGAAACGGATGAAAAAGCAAGTTGGGGGGCTGGGAAATGGGGGAGGGGATGAAAGAACAAAAGGGAAGGTCTCACAGAAACCCCACAGTGCAGATAGA
The DNA here is from genome assembly GCF_052327205.1 of Somniosus microcephalus. Taxonomy (NCBI): domain Eukaryota; kingdom Metazoa; phylum Chordata; class Chondrichthyes; order Squaliformes; family Somniosidae; genus Somniosus; species Somniosus microcephalus. Next base: position 13,920,094 of record NC_140999.1, read on the forward strand.
GGCCATTTCGGCCCATCGAGCCTGCACCGACACATATCCCACCCGATCCCCGTAACCCCACGTATTTAATCCCCCTAACACTAAGGGTCAATTTTATCATAGCCAATCAACCTAACCCGCACATCTTTGGAAGGAAACCGGAGCACCCGGAGGAAACCCACGCAAACACGGGGAGAATGTGCAAACTCCACACAGACAGTCGCCCGAGGCCGGATTCGAACCCGGGTCCCTGGCGCTGTGAGGCAACAGTGCTAACCACTATGCCACCATCTGTGAGAGGTAAAGAGACATTAAGAGATATTCAAGGCGAGACGAGATGGTAATAGGACAGATTAAGAAACAAAAGACGGCTCTAGATGAAGTGTGAAATGCGCTGGCAGAGTGAGAGACAGCTGCCCTGTGGAAGAGAAAACAAAGAAAAGGCACAAACCAAAAGTGTGGATAAAAAATATATAAATATGATACCATGTAACAGCACAAAAGATCATTTCCCGGTATACATAGGCTGCCCCAGTGATTACTTATTTAGTTAGCAGCACAGCACAAGCCAACAGAATAAAAGAAAGGAAGGACCTCACACGGAACTTGATGGGACGTGTTGATAACAGATGTGTTGGTATTGGTGATGATAGTAAATAGTAAATAGGGAGGTGTGCAAAGTAAAGCTAACACTGATCCTTGTCTGACAGTCCCAGTGCGGTACTGAGGGAGTGCTGCACTGTCGGAGGTGCCGTCTTTCGGATGAGACGTTAAATCGAGGCCCCGTCTGCTCTCTCTCAGGTGGATTTGAAAGATCCCCCGGCACTATTTTGAAGAAGAGCAGGGGAGTTCTCCCCGGTGTCCTGGTCAATATTTATCCCTCAATCAACATAACAAAAGCAGATTATCTGGCCACGATCACGTTGCTGTTTGTGGGAGCTTGCTGTGTGCAAATTGGCTGCCGCGTTTCCCACATTACAACGGTGACTGCACTTCAAAAAGTACCTCATTGGCTGTAAAGCACTTTGGGACGTCTGGTGGTCGTGAAAGGCGCTATATAAACACATGTCTTTCTTTCTTTCTGAGGTTAAAAGATTTCTGAAGATTGGAGCCGAAAGAATTTTTGACACCACTGTCAGAGTGAAAAGCCCTGTCTGGTGCTGCCACCCAATGGCCAAGTGATTTTACTACATACACATATTTTACTTCTGTCATTGGGGCTGAACATTATCGGGAGCTGAAATCACACAGGGGAAGGTATGTTCTTGTGCACAGAGCTGCAATCAATCATTTGCCGGGGAATGGAGCATTTCCAACACTTTGCAGCTAACCGGGTCTTTAAGAATCCCCTTGTGCTGAAGTATGGAGTGTAGTTATTATTATATGGTGCCTAGGTCCCAGCCTCAGACCTTCACGCCATCAGTAGGGGTTTTCCGTTTCTCACGCTGTAACATGTGCTGACTTGGTGGAAGCGTTCAAAAAACAAATGGAAAGTTTCCCAATTAAGGTGTCGAGGGCCGTGGGATTGGTGCAGGGACATTAGTGAGATAAAAATGACCCAGGTAGACCCTCGGCGTCTAAGGGCATTCTGGCCTATTCTCATTCTTGCTTGCTTAACGTCATTTGCCGAGTAATGAATACCTGTTTATTACAATTAATAGAACAAATTACAGCGACTTTCAAAAGAAGGTAGCCGCAATGTCTAGGTCTTACCAGCACATCTTTTGCTCTGTGTATTTACCTCTACGCTAAAAGCCCCTATTAGTTAAGAATTGCTTGAGTGTCATGGTAACCCTGGTACACTAGAGCTCAGTGTCACAGAGCCAGCACTGAAGTAGCTTCCCTGCTCAGTGCCCATAGCTTTAATATCAGGGCTCAGGAATAGCTCTAATGCTGCTTTAAAGCTGCTTTTTCCAGACTCGACTATTTCATTGCTCTCTCTTGGCCGCCCTCACATCTTCCACCCTCCATAGACTTCAGTGCATCCAAAACTCTGCTGCCCGTATCCTAACTCGCACCAAGTCCCGTTCACCCATCACCCCTGTGCTCGTTGACTTACATTGGCTCCTAGTCCAGCAATGCTTCGAAATTTAAAATTCTCATCCTTGTGTTCAAATCCCTCCATTGCCTTGCCCCTCGCTAGCACTGTAACTTCCTCCAGCCCTACAACTCTCTGAGATATCTGCACTCCTCCAATTCTGGACTCCTGAGCATCCCTGATTTTAATCGCTCCACCATGCCTTTGACCGTCTAGGCCCTAAGCTCTGGAATTCCCATCCTAAACCTCTCAACATCCCTCTTCTGCTTTAAGTCAGTCCTTAAAGCCTATCTCTGACCCAGCTTTTGGTCACGTCCTAATATCTCCTTAAGTGGCTCGGTGTCAAATTTTGTCTGATAATGCTCCTTTGAAGTGCCTTGGGATGTGAAAGGCACTATATAAATGTGTAGTTGAAAGGGTCCTCGACCGTGTCTGTTCCATTTCCCGCACTTCTGCTCTCACTCCTTTGCCTCCCACCCGGAACCACAATAGGTTCCCCTTGTCCTCACCTTTCACCCCACTAGCTTCCACATTCAATGGATCATCCTCTGCCATTTCTGTTACCTCCAGCGTGATCCCCCCACCAAACACATCTTCTCCTCCCCTCCCCTTTCAACATTCTGAAGGGACCGCTCCCTCCGCGACACCCTGATCCATTCCTCAATCACCCCCAACACCCCTTCCCCTTCCCACGGCACCTTCCCATGCAAGTGCAGGAGATGCAACACCTGCCCTTTTACCTCCTCCCTTCCCAACGTCCAGGGTCCCAAACACTCCTTCCAGGTGAAACAGCGATTTACTTGTACTTCTTTCAATTTAGTATACTGTACTCGCTGCTCATGATGCGGTCTCCTCTACACTAGGGAGACCAAATGCAGATTTGGTGACTGCTTTGCGGAATACTTCCGTTCAGTCCGTAAGCGTGACCCGCAAGCTTCTGGTCGCCTGTCACTTTAATTCTCCGCTCCTCTCCCACTCTGATCTCTCTATCCTTGGCCTCTTGCGTTGTTCCAACGAAGCTCAACGTAAGCTCGAGGAACAGCACCTCATCTTTCGATTAGGCACTTTACAGCCCTCTGGACTCAACATCAAGTTCAACAATTTCAGACTGTAACCTTTTTTCCACATGGCTGCTGTTGATGATTCTGCCATTCCCACTTACACCTCCTCTAGACCTATCTTTTGTTTCTTTACTTGTCCCATTACCATCACCTTTTGCCTTGCACCATCATCCCTTTTGTCATTTAATCTCTCCTGCCTTCCACCCTATCACAGACCTTCCCTTTTGTTCTTTCCTCCCCTCCCCCCTTTCCCTGCCCCTACATTTGTTTAAAACCTGTTACATCTCTAACTTTTTCCAGTTCTGATGAAGGGTCATTGACCTGAAACGTTAACTCTGTTTTTCTCTGCACAGATGCTGCCTTGACCTGCTGAGTGTTTCCAGCATTTTCTGTTTTTATTTCAGTTTTCCAGCATCCGCTGTATTTTCTTTTATATAAATGCAAGTCGTTGTTAACCCTATACCACTAAACACAAGTAATTGTAAATAAAATATTTGAAATCATTTTACTTCTGCCAACCCTAAGTTCCCTTTTTCCCAATCCTCGCTTCTATTTTATTATTTGATCTTTATAAAATATTCAATCCTTTCTTCCGGTTTCAAACAGTTCCCATTGTCCATTTTGAAGGTGAGATCGGGACTGAAAATATTGGCATCTGATTGATTTAAAATTGTCTCCAAAGGTTGTGTTTTTTCTTCAGTTAATTAATTGCCAGAAGTTTGAAAATTTGCACATTCACATTAGGGAGATGATCAGATCAACTTCAGATGTGTTTTAAGGTATCAAATAGACGAGCACGACCACAGAACGAGCTCCCTCCTCCACAGCACCTCAATCAGTGTGTAGATCCCACTCTCGGAAATGTCTCTCCTCACGGTGGCATAGTGGTTAGCACTGTTGCCTCACAGCGCCAGGGACCCGGGTTCGAATCCGGCCTCGGGTGACTGTCTGTGTGGAGTTTGCACATTCTCCCCGTGTTTGCGTGGGTTTCCTCCGGGTGCTCCGGTTTCCTCCCACAGTCCAAAGATGTGCGGGTTAGGTTGATTGGCTATGATAAATTGACCCTTAGTGTTAGGGGGGATTAAATACGTGGGGTTACGGGGATAGGGTGGGATATGTGTTGGTGTAGGGGTTACGGGGATTGGGTGGGATATGTGTCGGTGCAGGCTCGATGGGCCGAAATGGCCTCTATCTGCACTGTGGGGTTTCTGTGATTTCTGTGATCTCCTGAAGGCACAGATTAGAAATGCACAGAGGTTAGAACACGGAAGCAGACCATTCGGCCCAACCAGTCTGTGTCGGAGTCGGTGTTTAAGTTAATGCTGAGTTCATTCCACTGAATGCAATCCCTCGTAACCCACTCCTAAATTACTTGGTTTGCATTGATTTTCTTCTCCACCTCATGTGGGTGAAGTAGCAGGAAACAGCATTAGCACTGTCACAGTTTCATTATAGGAACTATGCCTTAGATAGAGAAAAAAGAAAGGAAAACTTGCATTTCTATAGCGCCTTTCACGACCACCGGACGTTCCAAAGCGCTTTACAGCCAATGAAGTGTAGTCGCTGTTGTAATTTAGGAAACGCGGCAGCCAATTTGTGCACAGCAAGCTCCCACAGAGAGCAATGTGATCATGACCAGATAATCTGTTTTTAGTTATGTTGGTTCAGGGATAGATATTGGCCAGGCCACCGGGGATAACTACCCTGCTCTTCTTCAAAATAGTGCCATGGGATCTTTTACGTCCACCTGAGAGAGCAGAGGGGACTTTGGTTTAACATCTCATCCAAAAGACGGCACCTCTGACAGTGCAGCACTCCCTAGGCAGTGTCCTAGGCCCATCTTCAGCTGCTTCATCAATGACCTTCCCTCCAACATAAGGTCAGAAATGGGGATGTTATCTGATGACTGCACAGTGTTCAGCGCCATTCACAACTCCTCAGATAATGAAGCAGTCCATGCCCACATGCAACAAGACCTGGACAACGTTCAGGCTTGGGCTGATAAGTGGCAGGTAACATTTGCGCCACAGAAGTGCCAGGCAATGACTATCTCCAACAAGCGAGAGTCTAACCACCGCCCCTTGACATTCAACGGCATTACCATCGCCGAATTCCCCACCATCAATATCCTGGAGGTCACCATTGACCAGAAACTTAACTGGACCAGCCACATAAATACTGTGGCAACAAGAGCAGGTAAGAGGCTAGGTATTCTGCAGCGAGTGTCTCACCTCCTGACTCCCCAAAGCCTTTCCACCATCTACAAGGCACAAGTAAGGAGTGTGATGGAATACTCTCCACTTGCCTGGATGAGTGCAGTTCCAACAACACTCAAGAAGCTCAACGCCATCCAGGACAAAGCAGCCCACTTGATTGGCACCCATCCACCACCTAAAATATTCACTCCCTCCACCACCGGCGTACCGTGGCTGCAGTGTGGACCATCTATAAGATGCACTGCAGCAACTCACCAAGGCTTCTTTGGCAGCACCTCTCAAACCCACGACCTCTTCCACCTAGAAGGACAAGGGCAGCAGGCGCATGGGAACACCACCACCTCCAAGTTCCCCTCCAAGTCACACACCATCCTGACTTGGAAATATATCGCTGATCCTTCATCGTCGCTGGGTCAAAATCCTGGAACTCCCTCCCTAACAGCACTGTGGGAGCACCTTCGCCACATGGACTGCAGCGGTTCAAGAAGGAGGCTCACTACCACCTTCTCAAGGGCTGGGCAATAAATGCTGACATTGCCAGCGACGCCCACATCCCATAACTGAATTTTTTTTAAACTCCCTCAGTACTGTGCTGTAGTGTCAGCCTAGATTTTTGTATTTAAGTCTCTTGAATGGGACTATGAACCCACAACCTCTGGATTCAGAGGTGAGAGTGTTACCCACTGAGCCACAGCTGACACAACATGCACAGTCACAGTGTTATGAGCTTGTATATAGAATGGCGTCAAACTAACACTAACTATTCATGATAGCAGCAAGAAGAATGTTTATGCAGACAGAATGAGAACAGGGTGAATCTTACTGTTGATGTTCTAAGCACCTGTTGTGTGAAGGTTTATCTATTACATGGCATTATATCAGAGCCACCACCCAAAGAAGGACCAGTTCTACTTGTTTGGGAAAATGTAAACTCTTGGAAGAAATTACAGAACTTTTAATAAGGGAACCCCCACCTAAAGGCAAATGAGTCAGTTGTAACAGAGCATGAAAGAAGATGAGGTGTTTCTGAAACATCAGAATCAGAGCTGCATCCAAGGCGGAGAAAGAAAGTTCCAGGAAAATAAGCCGGTTTCAGAATAGGGCTGGGAACTTGTGAGCAGAACTTCAAATTGATTCTGACCTTGAAGAAACATGGGAATTCAACCACGGACTGTACCTGTGTGCTTCATAATCAAAGGCTTTTGATTCAGTCAAACATAGAATTCAATGGGGAAACAATGTAATAGATAAGATTCTTCAAATACATTGTGCAGCTTCTCGAGCATCTGACAAACCACGTGTGACTGTAAGGACACCCAAAGGATTTATGGGAAAATTAAGGATTGCAAAATTTGTCAGATGAGAATGCATTCTCCCTCCCCACCCGCCTCCCCCCACCGCCCACCCTACCCATTGAATTGCTGCAGTTCCACTTTTATGCCACTAGAAGCACACAATCGGCACCAAGGTTGGACAGTTCTCACCAGTGGTAATAAGATAGCTGCTACGCTACTGTCATTTTGATTTACCACAGAATTGATGGTTTAGCACCACTGGTTTTGTAAGTCAGTGCAGCAGTCATTTTGTACATAGTGAGATCTCACAAACAGCAATGAGATACAAGACCCATTAATGTGGTCTTGGTGGTATTGATATCAGCCGTGGCTCAGTGGGGAGCACACCCGCCTCTGGGCCAGAAGGTTGTGGGTTCATAGTCCCACTCCAGGGACTTGAGCACATAAAGCTAGGCTGACACTCCAGTGCAGTGCTGAGGGAGCGCTGCACTGTCGGAGGTGCCGTCTTTCGGATGAGACGTTAAACCGAGGCCCTGTCTGCTCTCTCAGGTGGACGTAAAAGATCCCACGGCACTATTTCGATAGAAGAGCAGGGGAGTTCTCCCCAGTGTCCTGGCCAATATTGATCACTCAACCAACATAACATAAACAGATTATCTGGTCATTATCACATTGCTGTTTGTGGGAGCTTGCTGTGTGCAAATTGAGCACATTACAACAGTGACTACACTCCAAAAGTACTTCATTGGCTGTAAAGCGCTTTGAGTCGTCCGGTGGTCGTGAAAGGCGCTATATAAATGCAAGTCTTTCTTTCTTTGATTGAGGGAGAAAAGTTGTCCAGGATAGCGGGAAAACTCACTGTTCTTTTCTGGGTAGGAGCACAGAATCTTTAATGTCCACCAGGAGGGCCTCGGTTTAAATGTCTCACCCAAAGGATGTCACCTGTATCTATTGAGCACTCTCTCAATACAGCACTCAAGTGTTAGTCTGGATGATGTGCTTAAATCCTGGCTTGTGGCTTGAACCTATAACCTTCTGCCTCAGAGCTGAGTGTGCTACCAACTAAGCCAAGCTAACACACAATGGAAAGCCCAGCATAATTTCTCCCTGAAACTCCCCTCAAGGTAATGAAGTCAAATTGTAAAATATTTTTCTATCCACTATCTAACCCCAATTAATCAGTTTCCCCACAGATGGCATCTCCATGGTACCAAAAGCAGATGAGGCAAGATGTGCCGTGGAATATAGGACCATCTCAGTCTAGACATATCCTGGTAACCTATGCGCCAAGCCCTAACCAGAAGTGTAGTGTATGTACTTTGCAGAAGGAACTATATTCTGCAGCCCCTGTATACTGCAGTACCAGTAGTGACCACCCCTGTATATAAGCCTGTGTAGTAACTTTTGCATGGTAGTTCCAGGTTGTCTCCACTCAGTAAAGACCTGTTATAACCAACTCCTGCAGTCCGTGTCTCAATTACACACGGACATAATAAGAAGCTTACCTTTCCTTTTGAAGGAGTTAATTAGCACCTGACAAATTGCCACTGCTGGGCGTCCCTTCCCCATAGCCACGTCTCAGTGGAGCAAACATTTGTCTGACGCGAGAAATCATTTTGTTTTAAAACATAGAATCATAGAAGTTTATGGCACAGAAGGAGGCCATTCGGCCCATCGTGTCTGTGCCGGCCGAAAAAGAGCTCTCCACCCTAATCCCACTTTCCAGCACTTGGTCCGTAGCCCTGTCGGTTACGGCACTTCAAGTGCATATCCAAGTACTTTTTAAATGCGATGAGGGTTTCTGCCTCTCCCACCCTTTCAGGCAGTGAGTTCCAGACCCCCACCACCCTCTGGGTGAAAAACATTTCTCCTCAACTCCCCGCTCAACCTCCGACCAATTATTTTAAATCCTTCCCCCTGCTTATTGGTCAACAAAATTAAAATTCAGAATTTTTTTTTTAATCTAAAAGACAATTAAAATACCAGATAAAGAGACATGAATGAAGCTAAATTTTAAATTATTTCAGGCACTGAACATCGCTGGCCAGTAATCAACAATTTCTGGAATACATGTTAGAAATGAAAAAGAGTGATTACATTCTCGCTTGTCATGCAGGCCCCGGTTAATTATTTCTCAATATTTCTTCAGCCTCATAAGTTGTGAGAAGTAACATAATAATTATGACATTTCTTGAAACGAAAATTTGGCAGCGGGGGTGGTGGGGTGGGGGAGGAAGGTTTGGATAAACTGTTGCTATTACCAACAGTAATTTCTAGCCTTTAACACACATTTCACGTGAGTCCTGTTCGTTCCTGAACAGTTCCTGGAACAGTTCCGTTCACATTACTCTTCATAGCCGTCTGGTTCCAAACTACAGGTGCCTGCTCACTGGTTTTTGCTAAATCTGCCCTTTATCCCACCTTGGTTCGACTTTATGTATCTCTGTGTAAAACCACAAGCAGTACTCATGTTTAAAATGCCTCTAAGATTGCAGAAATGTTAATCTCCAACTCCTTGAATGCAAAGTATGTTACTGGCAAACATTCTATATGGTGTCTTTTGCCCCTCCCCTGCTATGAAGATCACCCTGAGAGAGAAAATGTCTCGTGAATACAAATTTACAAGTTGGCAATGGTTCAGACGAAGGTTTGTATCTGCCTGCACAATTTAGAGATGCAGAGGATGCTAACCACTCCAACAGGGGGAATGTCACATGCTGTTGACACAACTCTTCAAGTGTCTTTGTTGCCAAGCAACTGTAAAGCCTGCTGGGTCAAGTGCATCAGAATCACTTGGGGTGCAGATGTAAACAGGCCTGTAGGCATAGACTAAAAACTGAAGACAGACCTGAAAGGAGACACTCTGAGGCAAGGTCAACTTTCTCACTTTGAAGACACAGAACGCGATGAATAAACATGAGTTGGGGATAAACCAGACTGCTCGATAAATGCCTATCAATAACGTGCTTAACTAAGAACATCTGAACTAAGTCAGAAATGACAACGGCTGCAGAATTCCCTGACTAGCTAGAAATTCTAAGCCAGCATAATTAGTATTTCCCTGCACTATGGCTGGAAAATATACCTGCAAGGCTCAGTGTTTGAATCTGACTCAAGAGACCATCAGTAAGTTAACGCCCGAGTAAAAACAAGAACAGTGTTTAAGAAGCACACACAATGAATAAATTGTGAATAAATTTAAGGTAGTATTACCTTCACCTACCAAGGGTCATCTTTAAGGAAGCACCATGCTATTCAATTACAGCATCATTAGTGGGTACAGTAGCATAGTGGTTATGTTACTAGACTAGTAATCCAGAGGCCTGGACTAATGATCTGGAGGTACGAGTTCAGAATCCCACCATTGCAGCTGCAGAATTTAAATTCAATTAATTAAATTTAAAAAATCTGGTATGATAAGCTAGTATCAGTAATGGTGATTACCAATAACTACTGATGAAATTACTGGATTGTCATAAAAACCCAGCTGGTTTACTAATGTCCTTTAGAGAAGGAAATCTGCCATCCTTACCCGGTCTGACCTATATGTGACTCCAGACCCACAGCAATGTGGTTGACTCTTAACTACCCTCTGAAATGGCCGAGCGAGCCACTCAGTTGTATTCAAGAAGGCGGCTCACCACCACCTTCTCGAGGGCAAGTAGGGACAGGCAATAAATGCTGGCTTTGCCAGCGACGCCCACATCCCGTGAATGAATTAAAAAAAACATTTTTATCACTATAATTGTAGTTCATCATGAATCATCAGTGTTTGACAAATGTTTCTTTATTCACCTAAATACATTTCACAAAGATAACCCTCAGTATATTTTTCTCTGTATTAGGTTTAATGGATCCGTAAACGTGCTTACATACAATGCGCTGGTGGATTTGTTAACTAATGAGCAGAGGCAAATATCGAGGAGTGGCTTTAATAACAAGCTAAATGCATACAGTAATTAGAATCATAAGATGATTAAAAGCAAACAGAGTGCTGAACTATATTGCCAACCAGTGGAGTACAATTCAAAGTGGATCAAACTAAAACAGTACAGTCCTCGGTCCGCACTTTGAATATTGTGTCTACTTCGGTCACCGAGACACAAGGGAAAGAATCAAGCCCTGGAGGCAGTTAAGAGAAGTATTGTGAAGCTGATCTCCAGTGATCAGAGGACTCTGCGAAGAGGTTAGATTAAAGAAACTGGTCTCTTTAGCCTTGAAAATGGCAACTGAGAAAGTATATGATATTAAATGGTATAGAAAGGATAAACCCAGAGCATTATTTTAAGATAAAGCATGAAAATTAAGCAAAAGGACATACAGGAAACTCTTTTTTATCCGGCACCAATGGGACCAGCATGGTGCCGGATGATCAAAAAGTCCGGATTACAGAGAGGTATACTTACCAAGGTACAAGAGCCCCGTACACGGCCACAGGTGCAGGAGCCCCGGTTACACGGCACTTGTGCAGGAGTCCCGGTTACACGGCCACAGATCCAGGAGTCCCTGTTGCACGGCCACAGATCCAGGAACCCCGGTTACGCAGCCACTAATATATAGTAAAACTTACCTGAACCTACTCCTGAATTTTGCCGGTTAAGAGAGATTTCCGGATATTTAGGTGCCGGTTAAAAGGAAGCTTCCTGTATGTTCAAACTGGTGAGTGCCAAAGTTAGGACTGATGTCAGGAAGAATTCCTAACACAGAGAGTAATCAACACTTGGAACATCCTTCCAGGAAAAGTAATGGAGGCAAAAACCTTAGACTCATTCAAGAGCTTAGTAGATGGTGTGATTGGTGGGAATTGTAGGTTTTTCTTTCTGGTTAGATGACCTAAGATGAGCTGATTGGGACTTCCTCATTTGTATTAGCTGGCCTGATGGCTTAGCAGGTAACTGTACTGCCTGGAGTGCTACTGAGCCATCCAGACCAGAAGGTCCTAGGTTGGATCCCTAGTTATGCGGAGTTAGCTGACCTCAGCCAGGGTAGCAGTTGGGGCACTAAAGTTGTCCCCAGCACTCCTGGATTAAAGAATGGGAAATTTACCCCAAAATTCCTGTTCCTAATTATATCCAGAGACCCCTGGAAAGTGTGCAAGTGTTGGAACCAGCTATGTAAAAAAAAAACAGCTCAGCTATGTTGTCCTCTGCAGTTGAATCGTCTGCCATGCTCAATGTCTAGGATCCCGCCTGAAGCTGTGCGGTGAGATACCAGAGAGCTGTCGCTACCTGTGGACCTGTACCCCAGCACGACTCAGCAACTTCAGAGAGGAGGAAGGATGAAAATGGGGTTGGAGAGAGGCAGAAATGATTAGACAAGGGGTCATGTTATGTAAAGAAACAAGATGAGACAAGTAGGAATATTAAAGGGCAGAGAAAACACCTGAACGGCACCAAAGCAGGGTAACATTTGATCTGATTGACATTGAAGAAAGTAAATACATTTCGGCTTGAGAGTGTGCCAAAGCCAACTGCCAGAAATTAATTGTACGAAATAGTAATTTTAGCAAAACATCATTACTGCAGATGACAAACAGTATAAAAAATTAAGTATTAAACACTTCGGCTATTACAATAAAATTGTGGTTTTAAAGCTCAGGCAAGTGCCTGTTATATACACATTTTGCTTTTGGCATGAGATCAGATACTTTGACTTGAGCATTTTCCACCACTTTAGCAAGTCAAATAACCTTGTAACTACTTTTGCTCCCACAATGAGACTACCAAGAAACTTAGAGCGCGATCTTGCCAGCCCTGGGGAGGCGGGTATGGAGGTGGGACTGCCAGGAAAATGGCAGAATTTGGGGGCGGGTACCCAACCCGCCCCCAACCCACCTCCATGCCATCTTGCCAGGAGGCGGGAAGCCATCCCGAGTAGTGGGTCTGCGGGGGTTGGGGGGGGGGGGGTGCAAAAGTGTGGTGAGAAGGTAAGTGATGGGTGCAAGAGTGTAGAGGTGAGTATCTGAGGTAAGTGCAAAGCGTTTTTAAAAGTGTACTTACCTTTGTTTCTTCCTGCAGGCTTCAGTCAGTTTCTCTGCGGAGAGTCTCGCACCCTCCATGTTGGAGATGAGAGATGGCCGTTGCATTCTCCGATGCAACAAACATCTCATTTCTGTAAAAGAAAGAAGGTTGATGAGGTCTTGTATGCAAGACCTCATCAAACTACACAGAATATCAGCTTCACAGAGCTATCAAATAATGACATTCTTTCAAAAAGTCTTGACAGATGACACGTCAGATGTTGATGTGCTCTGCAACTGGCTTTCCCCGAATTGGCCTGCTAAGCCTGCCGGGCGGGCTTAACAAGGTCAATCAGGGGAAAATCCCGCTGGTTGGCCAGAAGCTGATGGAGGCGGGACTGAAACCCGACAAGTGGGAGTTCCGCCTCCAAAAGCTTCCCATTGAGAAAACCACCCCCCCAAAGATCTGAAGCACCCCCCGGTTGATTCCGGAGATGAAAGGGGTTGTCTTATGAAGAAAGGTTGGGCCTATACTCATTGGAGTTTAGAAGAATGAGAGGGGATCTTATTGAAACATATAAGATTCTGAAGGGGCTCGACAGGGTAGATGCAGAGAGAATGTTTCACCTCGTGGGGGAATCTAGAACTAGGGGGCATAATTTCAGAATAAGGGGGCACCCATTTAAAATGGAAATGAGGAGGAATTTCTTCTCTCAGAGGGTCGTGAATCTTTGGAATTCTCTTCCCCAGAGAGCTATGGAGGCTGGGTCATTGAATATATTCAAAGGTGGAGATAGACATATTTTTGAATGGTAAGGGAGTCAAGGGTTATGGGGAGCGGGCAGCGAAGTGGAGTTGAGGCTAAGATCAGATCAGCCATGATCTTATTGAATGGCGGAGCAGGCTCGAGGGGCCAAATGACCATCTCCTGCTCCTATTTCTTATGTTCATATGGAGTGGTTGAGGCGAATAGCATAGATGCATGTAACAGGAATCTAGATAAGTACATGAGGGAGAAAGGAATAGAAGGATATGCAGATAGCGTTCGATGAAGTAGGGTGGGAGGAGGCTCGTGTGGCGCATAAACACCGGCATAGACCAGTTGGGCCGAATGGCCTATTTCTGTGCTGTAAGTTATATGTAATAGTACTGGGAAAGACCCTTGGCATCTATACGTGGATATATATGATTAAACAGGATATAAGGGCTGATTTTTCAAGTTCATCTTGCCAGCCTGTCTTCCACCTATGTAGTTCAGGAAACCCCACTATGCGCAGCCGATAAGTGAACGAGGTCCATGGCAGCAGCATGAACTTAAAAAATCAGCCCAATAATGTTGGAAATGCCTCAATGGAATCCCGAGGACATGGTGAAGATTATGTGTTCTTCGCTCACAAGATGGAAAAGTACGGACAGATTTTTTTCCTTCTGAGGAACGACTGCACTAAGTAAGATCTGCTAAAACAGAAAAGGACTCTAAATACTCACAAAGAATGATAACCCTGCCCCTCCGAAAAAATTCCAAACATTACAAGCCACACAAGTCATTAGGTTCTGAAATGTTCTACTTATGAATCATCGACCACATTACTCATGAATTATTAGAACTATTTCACTCACAGAAATAAAATTAATTTCCTACTTCCTCCTCCACTGTACGCATTGATTTACACCATAGTGCCCATTATGAAGTTTGAGCAAATTCAATTTAGGTCTATTAATACTGTTGGAAACTCTTTTAGTCTGAGGTTATGCTATTACCTTCACGTCGATACCAAGCAGTTTCCGAGGTGCAATAGAGCAAGAGCAACTATGTGACTCAAAATTCGTGTCCAGATCTGACTCCCGAGTACATTGAAACGGAGAGCTGGTAGACCACCTCTAGTTTACTGCCATAATTACCTGTTCCTATGAAAATATATAGGGGTAAATTTTCCGAGGCCTCACACAACCAATTAGGCCTCACACACAGTGGGCATCTTATTGTAAAATCTGCCTTCCCACTTGCTCATTGGCTTCCCTGCACTCATGAGGCCATAATGCTGTTAGACTAGCTAACTTAGGGTTGCACATTCCTGGTCAAGCAACCGTGCCCTTTAATCACCTGAAACCACTTTCAACATGAATCGACTTAAGGGTAAATTCCAAATTGTAGCCTTGATTCTCTGGCATGCACTGGGAGTGCGGGATTTACCCTTTTAGTTCCTTATAACCTGTTACGTTCTCCTCCTCTCAACATAATTTGCAAACATCCTCCAGCTACATATATTGCTAGTTCTGTGTATATTCCATTCTAAGCTTTCCAAAACTTGTAATTATTTTTTTACATTCTCATAACATACCCTGTCTATTGGATCTACGTGAGAAAACACAGATAGCACTTTACTGATAAGCAATGACACCACCCTTTCTACCCAAACTGCTATACCCTTATTATAGGGGTTTGCTAATAAAGCCCTTAAATATCCATCTGTACCATTCTCTTCTTTACAGTTTGGAATCAGATTAAATTTAGTAAAATTATCCTGCACAGAATCATGGGCTGGATCAATTAGGTGGAAGCAGATTCAATAGTAACTTTCAAAAGGTAATTGGATAAATACGTGAAGGGGGAAGTTTTGCAGGGCTATGAGGAATGAGCAGGGGGAGTGAGACCAATTAGATAGCTTTACCAAAGAGCCAGCACAGGCATGATGGGCCGAATGGTCTCCTTCTGTGCTGTATCATTCTATGATTCAATGATAATTGGAGTCCTACTTACCAGTCTTTCGCTGACAGTTCAAGTGTATGTCAGTTCTGCTTCCCCTTTTCCTCGGACTCATTGGGGTAGATCTGGATCGTGTTGAGCTCCATGAGTGTTGTTGGAGTTGCACCCATCCAGGCAAGTGGAGACTATTCTATCACACCCCTGACTTGTGCCTTTGAGAGATGGAGAGGCTTTGGGGAGTCACTTGCCACAGAATACTCAGCCCAGCTCCACTAGCCACGGCATTTATGTAGCTGGTCCTGTTCAGTTTTCTGGTCAATGGCAATCCCCAGGATGTTGATGATGGGGGACTCGGCGATGGTAATGCCAAGGGGAGGTGGTTATGTTCTCTCGTTGGATATGGCCATTGCCTGATATCTGTGTAGCACAAATGTTACTTACCATTTATCAGCCCAAGCCTGGATGTTGTCCAGGTCTTGCTGCATGTGGTCATGGTCTGCTTCATTATCTGAGGAATTGCAAATGGAGCTGAACACTGTGCAATCATCAGCAAACAGCCCCATTGCTGACCTTATGATGGAGGGAAAGTCATTGATGAAGCAGCTGAAGATGGTTAAGTCTAGAACACTGCCCTGAGGAACTCTTGCAGCGATGTTCTGGGACTGAGATGACTCCGATTTTCATTTGAGTCAAATGTTGCGTTGATGTAAAGGGCAGTCACTCTCACCTCACCTCTGGAATTCAGCTCGTGTCATGTTTGGATCAAGGCTGTAATGAGGACTGGAGCTGAGTGGTTCTGGCGGAACCCAAACTGAGCGTTGGTGAGCAGGTTATTAATGAGTATGCCGCTTGATAGCACTGTTGATGACTCCTTCCATCACTTTGCTGATGATTGGGAGTAGGCTGCTGGGGCGATAATTGGCCGGTTTGGATTTGTCCTGCTCAGCTGGGTGTGAAAGATCCCATGGCATTGTTTGAAGAAGAGCTGGAAGTTCTCCCAGTTTGCTGGCCAACATTAATTTCTTAACCAGTACCACCAAAATAGAGTAGTCATTCATTTATTTGCTGCCTGTGGGACCTTGCCATGCGCAAATTGGTCATCCTGTTTGCCTTCATAACGACAGTGACTGCACTTCAAAAGTTATCCATCAATGGTAAAGTGCTTTGGGATGTCCTGAGGTGTAATATCAGTGCACATTTGTTTTTCTACAACAACCTGTTTCAGATTGAAGTTTGGCATTGGCTGTGTTTATTGTTCAACTAGCACATTGTGTCTGCAAATTGAGCCAGATGAATCTTGTACTTTGCTGTCTCCATTCACAGTACAAATTGGTTTAGTCCTGTACCTATTTAAAGCAAAGCAAGACTACAGATGTAACAGCTAGACAGGGCTGACAATCCCAGAGCCTTCTTAAAGCAAGGTAACGAAAATGTTGGAAATTACAACTTACATTTCTATAGACTCATTTGTTTTTGGTTCAAAGTCTAGAGGAGTACTGTGTAAAATTATAAAGACCTTCCTCTATCTGAACATATCTGATCTCTCCCAGCATGTCCCTTCTGCAACTGTGAATCAATTTCTCCACACCTTACACTGAAAGGCTTTGAAATGGTTTCAATCTGCATTTAGCTTTGTTCACATGCCCTACCAGCTTCCCTTGCACTCAGTTAGTGTAACCTCATCAAAATATTGAGCTTTCTCTCTTTTGGCAAATGAGATTGCACATGTAAAACTTTCGCTCATGAATAAATTCATTTTGCTTAAGCACATCAAACTCGCACTGACACTTTCCTTTTATAAGCAACCGAGAGTTGAGCATTTCCCACCTTTTACACATTGACAAATTAAAATATAGATGGAATATATAATGGAATAAAAGAACTATTTCTTTGCTGGGAACACAAAACGATAAATAGAATGCATTTGATATTTTCCAGAGCTTAAGGTATTATTCAGTTTATGCATATCCCATCAACCTCAGATAAACACCTAGTCCAAGTATAGAATTCAAAAGTATGTACTCAATTCCCATTTACACTTATAGTTCAGAATTTCTGGTCAGAGCATAATACTTAAGTAAAGCATAGCACATTGCGCTGTCATCTATTTTCTAATGCTCAATATACAGTCAATCCAAAATCAAGTTTCACTTTTAAAAAACGCACAATTTAGAAATCTTGCCATTTTTATTAAGCTTTGTGTTAAAATCGAAGTACTGACTGGCTAATCCACGTGGCATGGCACACATTTCTCTTATTTTTACCTGGAGTTTATAAAATTCCTTTTATAAGCACAAACAAGTACAAATGAGACATGTTCATTCAGCCTATCTGGTTCACCATTCATTTAGATCTATATATGGAAGCCATTTGGGCCATTTAAAAAAACATTTTAATTCAGTCTATTATCATATGTTTAGCAGCAGGTTAGCCCTCTTTTTAATTCAGAAACCTAGGTCCTTAGTGCAATACATAATGAAGGTTGAAAAGAGGAGGTAAAACAGGAAGTAGCGGGTTAATCCTATGCCAATTTTTAGAGGTTATCCAATTTAACCCCCAATGAGCTTCACTGATTAGAAACATGCTAGTGATTGACTACCGGGTATGGCAGTGCTGTGGTTATGTTACTGGATTAGTAATCCAGAAGCCTGAACTAATAATTTAAGAGTTTGGCTTCAAATTCCACCATGGCAGTTTGAGAATTTGAATTCAGCTTTAAAAGTCTTGAAATATAGCAAATTTTGTAATTTAATAAGTGCTACCATTTTTATAAATCACGTGAATGGTAAAGGATCCTTGTGAGATGCCACTAATCACTGCAAAAGGCTGGGGCTTTTTTCCCCCCAATTATCACAACTTCCGTTTCTGATCAGTTTGTTTCCAATCCAGTTTGCTAATTTTCCAATAATTTTATGGTCCTTAAACTCCTTTAAAAGCCTCACATGTGAACATAAGAACATAAGAAACAGGAGCAGGAGTAGGCCATTCGGCCCCTCGAGCCTGCTCCGCCATTCAATAAGATCATGGCTGATCCAATCTTGGCCTCAACATCACTTTCCCGCTCTCTCCCCAGAGGTGAGGCCACAGCTGGAGTACTGTGTGCAGTTCTGGTCGCCTCACTATAGGAAGGATGTGATTGCTTTGGAGAGGGTGCAGAGAAGATTCACCAGGATGTTACCTGGGATGGAGCGCCTCAGCTATGAAGAGAGGCTGGACAGGCTGGAGTTGTTTTCCTTGGAGCAGAGAAGGCTGAGGGGGGACCTGATTGAGGTGTACAAAATAATGAGGGGCATAGATAGGGTAGATAAAGAGGAACTTTTCCCCTTAGTGGGGGGGTCAATAACAAGGGGGCATAGATTCAGGGTAAGGGGCAGGAGATTTAGAGGGGATTTGAGGAGGAACTTTTTCACCCAGAGGGTGGTTGGAATGTGGAACTCAATGCCTGAAAGGGTGGTGGAGGCAGGAACCCTCACAACATTCAAGAAGCATTTGGATGAGCACTTGAAATGCCATTGCATACAAGGCTATGGACCAAATGCTGGAAAATGGGATTAGACTGGACAGGGATGGATGGGCGGCGCAGACACGATGGGCCGAAGGGCCTCTTTCTGTGCTGTAAAACTCTATGACTCTATGACCCCTTGACTCCCTTGTAGTTCAAATGTCTGTCAATCTCCGCCTTGAATATATTCACTGACTCCGCCTCCACAGCTCACTGGGGTAGAGAATTCCAAAGATTCACGACCCTCAGAGAAGAAATTCCTCCTCGTCTCCGTCTTAAATGGGCGAGCCCTTATTCTGAAACTATGCCCCCTAGTTCTAGATACCCCCACTAGGGGAAACATCCTCTCAGCATCCAAACGTAACAAATGTGGGACTTTAACAAATGCCTTCAGAAAATCCAATCAAATTGAACGCATCAGATGTTGGATGAGGAAAGAGCATTCAGCCCATCTAGTTCAATCTGTCACCCAGCTCCTTTCTGATACCCCAAGCTTGCTTTAAAAGAATCATACCTCAAATCTATATTCTCTTCTCTGTTGAATTAAGAATAATCCAATTCCCTTTGAATGGTTCAGCACAGTCAATATTTACTGGACTGGGTGGTCATCTCTTTTGTTTGTTCGTGGGTCTAAGGAGTGAAATAAAAAATTCCTATGCTATTTAACTCATGGCTTTCTCAGTTCATTGTCCACTATTTTTCCTGACTAGTTGTGCACAAAATACCTCTCCGCATCCATATAATTTACTAGATTGAAAGAGGGGGTCAAGAGGTAGCACCTGATGAGGTACCTAGCACAGGTGAGGAGGAACAAATGGGCAGCAACAAGAGGAAGGAAGAGCCAGGACCAGATGTGCATCTGTTGTGGGGCCTGTGGAATTCATGCGGTACAGAGACTGCATGCAGAGCTGGGCTCATGATGCAGGATCAAATAAAGGGTTTGAATGGATGGAGAGCAGGTAGAGAACGAGTCTTTTGATAAGCTTCAATTAACACTATTGAATCCATGTTGGTTTTTGGCAATTCATTATTCGAAAACAAGAATGAGAAATCTAACACAAATTCACATTTAAAATCCCATTTAAGGAATTATAGTTTAACATAAAAGTCGTGAATTAACATTTTCATTTTGCCACCCAACTATAAAATCATGCTCTAGGGGAGGCCATATATTAAAATTACATATTTCCTTTGAGGTTTTTCCACACACAAATGTCAATGATTTGTTTTATTAAAGTCAATGTGCAACATTTCATTTTCATTGGTTATCACCCTAATTGATTGCCAGCACATTAATTTCTTAATCAGCAACAGAAAATTCAAACATTCCATTTAAATTTTAACACTTGAAAATAAATAGGTTTCCAATTCTGAACTGATATAAATCAATTCACCATTAGCATTTAATCAATTCCTTTTCATGCTAATAGACCTCAATTCATTAAATTGGCCATTTTAATATATATATATAAAATACATGATTTTAAATTAAGTTAAAAATAACCTATCGCAAATAATCGTTCAGTGAATCTGAATTCATGCAACACTTCCCTCCATCCAGTTCATTCTAATTACGCTGTGGTGTCAGGCATAAATAATTTACCATAAATTAAAATGTACTTGCTCAGTAAATTAATTCATCCAAGCAAACACTTTAACTATTTTTTCATATCTTTCATTCTTTACTCATATACCTTATTTTCCACAGTATGTTTTTCCTCACACTGCACAACAGCCTAATGGTCATTTTGTGAGGTTCCTCTGCTGACATAGAGCCTCGTCAGACAGGAAAGAAACAAAGAAGGAACCTGCATTTATATCGTGCCTTTCACGACCTCAGGACATCCCAAAGCGCTTTACAATCAATGAAGTACTTTTGAAGTGTAGTCACTGTTGTAGTGTAGGAAAAACGGCAGCCAAAAATGCATAAAGGAAGATCCCACAAGCAGCAATGTGATAATGACCAGATAATCTGTTCTAGTGATGTTGCTTGAGGGTAAATATTGAGGGCCGCACACCAGGGAGAACCCTCTTGCTTTTCTTCCAAGAGTGCCATGGGATCTTTTATCTTTTACATCCATCTGAGTGGGCAGACGGGTACTCATCCAAAAGACGGCACCTTCAACAGTGCAGCACTCCCTCAGTACTGCACTGGGAGTGTTAGCCTAGATTATGTGCTCAAGTCTCTGGAATGTGACTTGAACCCACGACCTTCTGACTCAGAATCCTAACTCAGACCTGATGTGCTATCAATTACTACAAAAGACTGGAAGTTGAGAGTGTAACAAACAGGCTTTTATTACCAAAGAACAGAGGATGCCTCTCGTGGTTGCCTGGTATCCAAAAGGGCAGGGGGCTGCCGAGCAGTCACCTTTATACCCGGCCATGAGGGTGGAGCCAGGGGCGGAGTCAGCTGAGGCATGCACAGACAAGTACAACAATGTGCAAGAGTGAACAACAGTGAACAACAATACTAACAACAGTGGTTTACCACATCAGGAGTCTGAGATTGGGGTGTGCGGGGAGTCAGGAGTCTGAGATTGGGGTGTGAGGGTAGTCAGAGTCTGAGATTGGGGTGTGAGGGGAGTCAGGAGTCTGAGATTGGGGTGTGAGGGGAGTCAGGAGTCTGAGATTGGGGTGTGAGGGGAGTCAGGAGTCTGAGATTGGGGTGTGCGGGGAGTCAGGAGTCTGAGATTGGGGTGTGCGGGGAGTCAGGAGTCTGAGATTGGGGTGTGCGGGGAGTCAGAGTCTGAGATTGGGGTGTGAGGAGAGTCAGGAGTCTGAGATTGGGGTGTGAGGGGAGTCAGGAGTCTGAGATTGGGGTGTGAGGGGAGTCAGGAGTCTGAGATTGGGGTGTGCGGGGAGTCAGGAGTCTGAGATTGGGGTGTGAGGGGAGTCAGGAGTCTGAGATTGGGGTGTGAGGAGAGTCAGGAGTCTGAGATTGGGGTGTAGGGGAGTCAGAGTCTGAGATTGGGGTGTGAGGGTAGTCAGGAGTCTGAGATTGGGGTGTGAGGAGAGTCAGGAGTCTGAGACTGGGGTGTGAGGAGAGTCAGAGTCTGAGATTGGGGTGTGAGGGGAGTCAGGAGTCTGAGATTGGGGTGTGCGGGGAGTCAGGAGTCTGAGATTGGGGTGTGGGGGGAGTCAGAGTCTGAGATTGGGGTGTGAGGGGAGTCAGGAGTCTGAGATTGGGGTGTGAGGAGAGTCAGGAGTCTGAGATTGGGGTGTGAGGAGAGTCAGGAGTCTGAGATTGGGGTGTGAGGGGAGTCAGAGTCTGAGATTGGGGTGTGAGGAGAGTCAGGATTCTGAGATTGGGGTGTGAGGAGAGTCAGGAGTCTGAGATTGGGGTGTGGGGGGAGTCAGAGCCTGAGATTGGGGTGTGAGGGGAGTCAGAGTCTGAGATTGGGGTGTGAGGGTAGTCAGGAGTCTGAGATTGGGGTGTGAGCAGAGTCAGGAGTCTGAGATTGGGGTGTGGGGGGAGTCAGAGTCTGAGATTGGGGTGTGAGGGGAGTCAGGAGTCTGAGATTGGGGTGTGAGGAGAGTCAGGAGTCTGAGATTGGGGTGTGAGGAGAGTCAGGAGTCTGAGATTGGGGTGTGAGGAGAGTCAGGAGTCTGAGATTGGGGTGTGAGGAGAGTCAGGAGTCTGAGATTGGGGTGTGAGGGGAGTCAGGAGTCTGAGATTGGGGTGTGAGGGGAGTCAGAGTCTGAGATTGGGGTGTGAGGAGAGTCAGGAGTCTGAGATTGGGGTGTGCGGGGAGTCAGAGTCTGAGATTGGGGTGTGAGGGGAGTCAGGAGTCTGAGATTGGGGTGTGAGGGGAGTCAGAGTCTGAGATTGGGGTGTGAGGAGAGTCAGGAGTCTGAGATTGGGGTGTGAGGGGAGTCAGAGTCTGAGATTGGGGTGTGAGGAGAGTCAGAGTCTGAGATTTGGGTGTGAGGGGAGTCAGGAGTCTGAGATTGGGGTGTGGGGGGAGTCAGAGCCTGAGATTGGGGTGTGAGGGGAGTCAGGAGTCTGAGATTGGGGTGTGAGGGGAGTCAGGAGTCTGAGATTGGGGTGTGAGGGGAGTCAGGAGTCTGAGATTGGGGTGTGAGGAGAGTCAGAGTCTGAGATTGGGGTGTGAGGGGAGTCAGGAGTCTGAGATTGGGGTGTGAGGGGAGTCAGGAGTCTGAGATTGGGGAGTGAGGGGAGTCAGGAGTCTGAGATTGGGGTGTGCGGGGAGTCAGGAGTCTGAGATTGGGGTGTGAGGGGAGTCAGAGTCTGAGATTGGGGTGTGAGGGGAGTCAGGAGTCTGAGATTGGGGTGTGAGGAGAGTCAGGAGTCTGAGATTGGGGTGTGAGGGGAGTCAGGAGTCTGAGATTGGGGTGTGAGGGGAGTCAGGAGTCTGAGATTGGGGTGTGAGGGGAGTCAGAGTCTGAGATTGGGGTGTGAGGGGAGTCAGGAGTCTGAGATTGGGGTGTGAGGGGAGTCAGGAGTCTGAGATTGGGGTGTGAGGGGAGTCAGGAGTCTGAGATTGGGGTGTGCGGGGAGTCAGTAGTCTGAGATTGGGGTGTGAGGGGAGTCAGGAGTCTGAGATTGGGGTGTGGGGGGAGTCAGGAGTCTGAGATTGGGGTGTGAGGAGAGTCAGGAGTCTGAGATTGGGGTGTGGGGGGAGTCAGGAGTCTGAGATTGGGGTGTGAGGAGAGTCAGGAGTCTGAGATTGGGGTGTGAGGAGAGTCAGGAGTCTGAGATTGGGGTGTGCGGGGAGTCAGTAGTCTGAGATTGGGGTGTGCGGGGAGTCAGGAGTCTGAGATTGGGGTGTGCGGGGAGTCAGGAGTCTGAGATTGGGGTGTGAGGAGAGTCAGAGTCTGAGATTGGGGTGTGCGGGGCGTCAGGAGTCTGAGATTGGGGTGTGAGGGGAGTCAGGAGTCTGAGATTGGGGTGTGCGGGGAGTCAGAGTCTGAGATTGGGGTGTGCGGGGAGTCAGTAGTCTGAGATTGGGGTGTGCGGGGAGTCAGGAGTCTGAGATTGGGGTGTGCGGGGAGTCAGGAGTCTGAGATTGGGGTGTGAGGAGAGTCAGGAGTCTGAGATTGGGGTGTGAGGAGAGTCAGGAGTCTGAGATTGGGGTGTGAGGGGAGTCAGGAGTCTGAGACTGGGACATGAGGGGAGTCAGGAGTCTGAGATTGGGGTGTGAGGGGAGTCAGAGTCTGAGATTGGGGTGTGAGGGGAGTCAGGAGTCTGAGATTGGGGTGTGAGGGGAGTCAGAGTCTGAGATTGGGGTGTGAGGAGAGTCAGGAGTCTGAGATTGGGGTGTGAGGGGAGTCAGGAGTCTGAGATTGGGGTGTGAGGGGAGTCAGGAGTCTGAGATTGGGGTGTGAGGAGAGTCAGGAGTCTGAGATTGGGGTGTGAGGGGAGTCAGAGTCTGAGATTGGGGTGTGAGGGGAGTCAGAGTCTGAGATTGGGGTGTGAGGAGAGTCAGGAGTCTGAGATTGGGGTGTGAGGGGAGTCAGGAGTCTGAGATTGGGGTGTGAGGGGAGTCAGGAGTCTGAGATTGGGGTGTGAGGAGAGTCAGAGTCTGGACTGGGGTGTGAGGGGAGTCAGGAGTCTGAGATTGGGGTGTGAGGGGAGTCAGGAGTCTGAGATTGGGGTGTGAGGGGAGTCAGGAGTCTGAGACTGGGACATGAGGGGAGTCAGAGTCTGAGATTGGGGTGTGAGGAGAGTCAGGAGTCTGAGATTGGGTGTGAGGAGAGTCAGGAGTCTGAGATTGGGGTGTGAGGAGAGTCAGGAGTCTGAGATTGGGGTGTGAGGGGAGTCAGGAGTCTGAGATTGGGGTGTGAGGGAGTCAGAGTCTGAGATTGGGGTGTGAGGGGAGTCAGAGTCTGAGATTGGGGTGTAAGGAGAGTCAGGAGTCTGAGATTGGGGTGTGAGGAGAGTCAGGAGTCTGAGATTGGGGTGTGAGGGGAGTCAGGAGTCTGAGATTGGGGTGTGAGGGGAGTCAGAGTCTGAGATTGGGGTGTGAGGAGAGTCAGGAGTCTGAGATTGGGGTGTGAGGAGAGTCAGGAGTCTGAGATTGGGGTGTGAGGGGAGTCAGGAGTCTGAGATTGGGGTGTGAGCGGAGTCAGAGTCTGAGATTGGGGTGTGAGGAGAGTCAGGAGTCTGAGATTGGGGTGTGAGGGGAGTCAGGAGTCTGAGATTGGGGTGTGAGGAGAGTCAGGAGTCTGAGATTGGGGTGTGAGGGGAGTCAGGAGTCTGAGATTGGGGTGTGAGGAGAGTCAGGAGTCTGAGATTGGGGTGTGAGGAGAGTCAGAGTCTGAGATTGGGGTGTGAGGAGAGTCAGGAGTCTGAGATTGGGGTGTGAGGGGAGTCAGGAGTCTGAGATTGGGGTGTGAGGGGAGTCAGGAGTCTGAGATTGGGGTGTGCGGGGAGTCAGGAGTCTGAGATTGGGGTGTGAGGGAGTCAGAGTCTGAGATTGGGGTGTGAGGAGAGTCAGGAGTCTGAGATTGGGGTGTGAGGGGAGTCAGGAGTCTGAGATTGGGGTGTGAGGAGAGTCAGGAGTCTGAGATTGGGGTGTGAGGAGAGTCAGAGTCTGAGATTGGGGTGTGAGGAGAGTCAGGAGTCTGAGATTGGGGTGTGAGGGAGGTCAGAGTCTGAGATTGGGGTGTGAGGAGAGTCAGGAGTCTGAGATTGGGGTGTGAGGGGAGTCAGGAGTCTGAGATTGGGGTGTGAGGGGAGTCAGGAGTCTGAGATTGGGGTGTGAGGGGAGTCAGGAGTCTGAGATTGGGGTGTGAGGGGAGTCAGGAGTCTGAGATTGGGGTGTGAGGAGAGTCAGGAGTCTGAGATTGGGGTGTGAGGAGAGTCAGGAGTCTGAGATTGGGGTGTGAGGGGAGTCAGGAGTCTGAGACTGGGAGTGAGGGGAGTCAGGAGTCTGAGATTGGGGTGTGAGGGGAGTCAGAGTCTGAGATTGGGGTGTGAGGGGAGTCAGGAGTCTGAGATTGGGGTGTGAGGGGAGTCAGAGTCTGAGATTGGGGTGTGAGGAGAGTCAGGAGTCTGAGATTGGGGTGTGAGGGGAGTCAGGAGTCTGAGATTGGGGTGTGAGGGGAGTCAGGAGTCTGAGATTGGGGTGTGAGGAGAGTCAGGAGTCTGAGATTGGGGTGTGAGGGGAGTCAGGAGTCTGAGATTGGGGTGTGAGGGAGTCAGAGTCTGAGATTGGGGTGTGAGGAGAGTCAGGAGTCTGAGATTGGGGTGTGAGGGGAGTCAGGAGTCTGAGATTGGGGTGTGAGGGGAGTCAGGAGTCTGAGATTGGGGTGTGAGGAGAGTCAGAGTCTGAGATTGGGGTGTGAGGGAGTCAGGAGTCTGAGATTGGGGTGTGAGGGGAGTCAGGAGTCTGAGATTGGGGTGTGAGGGGAGTCAGGAGTCTGAGATTGGGGAGTGAGGGGAGTCAGAGTCTGAGATTGGGGTGTGAGGAGAGTCAGGAGTCTGAGATTGGGGTGTGAGGAGAGTCAGGAGTCTGAGATTGGGGTGTGAGGAGAGTCAGGAGTCTGAGATTGGGGTGTGAGGGGAGTCAGGAGTCTGAGATTGGGGTGTGAGGGGAGTCAGAGTCTGAGATTGGGGTGTGAGGGGAGTCAGAGTCTGAGATTGGGGTGTGAGGAGAGTCAGGAGTCTGAGATTGGGGTGTGAGGAGAGTCAGGAGTCTGAGATTGGGGTGTGAGGGGAGTCAGGAGTCTGAGATTGGGGTGTGAGGGGAGTCAGGAGTCTGAGATTGGGGTGTGAGGAGAGTCAGGAGTCTGAGATTGGGGTGTGAGGAGAGTCAGGAGTCTGAGATTGGGGTGTGAGGGGAGTCAGGAGTCTGAGATTGGGGTGTGAGCGGAGTCAGGAGTCTGAGATTGGGGTGTGAGGAGAGTCAGGAGTCTGAGATTGGGGTGTGAGGGGAGTCAGGAGTCTGAGATTGGGGTGTGAGGAGAGTCAGGAGTCTGAGATTGGGGTGTGAGGGGAGTCAGGAGTCTGAGATTGGGGTGTGAGGAGAGTCAGGAGTCTGAGATTGGGGTGTGAGGAGAGTCAGGAGTCTGAGATTGGGGTGTGAGGAGAGTCAGGAGTCTGAGATTGGGGTGTGAGGGGAGTCAGGAGTCTGAGATTGGGGTGTGAGGGGAGTCAGGAGTCTGAGATTGGGGTGTGAGGGGAGTCAGGAGTCTGAGATTGGGGTGTGAGGGAGTCAGAGTCTGAGATTGGGGTGTGAGGAGAGTCAGGAGTCTGAGATTGGGGTGTGAGGGGAGTCAGGAGTCTGAGATTGGGGTGTGAGGAGAGTCAGGAGTCTGAGATTGGGGTGTGAGGAGAGTCAGAGTCTGAGATTGGGGTGTGAGGAGAGTCAGGAGTCTGAGATTGGGGTGTGAGGGGAGTCAGAGTCTGAGATTGGGGTGTGAGGAGAGTCAGGAGTCTGAGATTGGGGTGTGAGGAGGAGTCAGGAGTCTGAGATTGGGGTGTGAGGGGAGTCAGGAGTCTGAGATTGGGGTGTGAGGGGAGTCAGGAGTCTGAGATTGGGGTGTGAGGAGAGTCAGGAGTCTGAGATTGGGGTGTGAGGAGAGTCAGGAGTCTGAGATTGGGGTGTGAGGAGAGTCAGGAGTCTGAGATTGGGGTGTGAGGAGAGTCAGGAGTCTGAGATTGGGGTGTGAGGAGAGTCAGGAGTCTGAGATTGGGGTGTGAGGAGAGTCAGAGTCTGAGATTGGGGTGTGAGGGGAGTCAGGAGTCTGAGATTGGGGTGTGAGGAGAGTCAGGAGTCTGAGATTGGGGTGTGAGGGGAGTCAGAGTCTGAGATTGGGGTGTGAGGGGAGTCAGAGTCTGAGATTGGGGTGTGAGGGGAGTCAGAGTCTGAGATTGGGGTGTGAGGGGAGTCAGGAGTCTGAGATTGGGGTGTGAGGAGAGTCAGGAGTCTGAGATTGGGGTGTGAGGGGAGTCAGGAGTCTGAGATTGGGGTGTGAGGAGAGTCAGGAGTCTGAGATTGGGGTGTGAGGGGAGTCAGAGTCTGAGATTGGGGTGTGAGGGGAGTCAGGAGTCTGAGATTGGGGTGTGAGGGGAGTCAGGAGTCTGAGATTGGGGTGTGAGGGGAGTCAGGAGTCTGAGATTGGGGTGTGAGGGGAGTCAGGAGTCTGAGATTGGGGTGTGAGGGGAGTCAGGAGTCTGAGATTGGGGTGTGAGGGGAGTCAGGAGTCTGAGATTGGGGTGTGAGGAGAGTCAGGAGTCTGAGATTGGGGTGTGAGGGGAGTCAGGAGTCTGAGATTGGGGTGTGAGGGGAGTCAGGAGTCTGAGATTGGGGTGTGAGGGGAGTCAGGAGTCTGAGATTGGGGTGTGAGGGGAGTCAGAGTCTGAGATTGGGGTGTGAGGGGAGTCAGAGTCTGAGATTGGGGTGTGAGGGGAGTCAGGAGTCTGAGATTGGGGTGTGAGGAGAGTCAGGAGTCTGAGATTGGGGTGTGAGGAGAGTCAGAGTCTGAGATTGGGGTGTGAGGGGAGTCAGGAGTCTGAGATTGGGGTGTGAGGAGAGTCAGGAGTCTGAGATTGGGGTGTGAGGAGAGTCAGGAGTCTGAGATTGGGGTGTGAGGGGAGTCAGAGTCTGAGATTGGGGTGTGAGGGGAGTCAGAGTCTGAGATTGGGGTGTGAGGAGAGTCAGGAGTCTGAGATTGGGGTGTGAGGAGAGTCAGAGTCTGAGATTGGGGTGTGAGGGGAGTCAGGAGTCTGAGATTGGGGTGTGAGGAGAGTCAGGAGTCTGAGATTGGGGTGTGAGGGGAGTCAGGAGTCTGAGATTGGGGTGTGAGGGGAGTCAGAGTCTGAGATTGGGGTGTGAGGAGAGTCAGGAGTCTGAGATTGGGGTGTGAGGAGAGTCAGGAGTCTGAGATTGGGGTGTGAGGGGAGTCAGGAGTCTGAGATTGTGGGTGTGAGGGGAGTCAGGAGTCTGAGATTGGGGTGTGAGGAGAGTCAGAGTCTGAGATTGGGGTGTGAGGGGAGTCAGGAGTCTGAGATTGGGGTGTGAGGAGAGTCAGAGTCTGAGATTGGGGTGTGAGGGGAGTCAGGAGTCTGAGATTGGGGTGTGAGGGGAGTCAGGAGTCTGAGATTGGGGTGTGAGGGGAGTCAGGAGTCTGAGATTGGGGTGTGAGGGGAGTCAGGAGTCTGAGATTGGGGTGTGAGGAGAGTCAGAGTCTGAGATTGGGGTGTGAGGGGAGTCAGGAGTCTGAGATTGGGGTGTGAGGGGAGTCAGGAGTCTGAGATTGGGGTGTGAGGAGAGTCAGAGTCTGAGATTGGAGTGTGAGGGGAGTCAGGAGTCTGAGATTGGGGTGTGAGGGGAGTCAGAGTCTGAGATTGGGGTGTGAGGGGAGTCAGGAGTCTGAGATTGGGGTGTGCGGGGAGTCAGAGTCTGAGATTGGGGTGTGAGGGGAGTCAGGAGTCTGAGATTGGGGTGTGCGGGGAGTCAGGAGTCTGAGATTGGGGTGTGAGGGGAGTCAGGAGTCTGAGATTGGGGTGTGAGGAGAGTCAGGAGTCTGAGATTGGGGTGTGAGGAGAGTCAGGAGTCTGAGATTGGGGTGTGAGGAGAGTCAGGAGTCTGAGATTGGGGTGTGAGGAGAGTCAGGAGTCTGAGATTGGGGTGTGAGGGGTGTGAGGGAGAGTCAGGAGTCTGAGATTGGGGTGTGAGGGGAGTCAGGAGTCTGAGATTGGGGTGTGAGGAGGAGTCAGGAGTCTGAGATTGGGGTGTGAGGAGAGTCAGGAGTCTGAGATTGGGGTGTGAGGGAGAGTCAGGAGTCTGAGATTGGGGTGTGAGGGGAGTCAGAGTCTGAGATTGGGGTGTGAGGGGAGTCAGGAGTCTGAGATTGGGGTGTGAGGGGAGTCAGGAGTCTGAGATTGGGGTGTGAGGGGAGTCAGGAGTCTGAGATTGGGGTGTGAGGAGAGTCAGGAGTCTGAGATTGGGGTGTGAGGAGAGTCAGGAGTCTGAGATTGGGTGTGGAGTCAGAGTCTGAGATTGGGTGTGAGGGAGTCAGGAGTCTGAGATTGGGGTGTGAGGAGAGTCAGGAGTCTGAGATTGGGGTGTGAGGGGAGTCAGGAGTCTGAGATTGGGGTGTGAGGAGAGTCAGGAGTCTGAGATTGGGGTGTGAGGGGAGTCAGGAGTCTGAGATTGGGGTGTGAGGGGAGTCAGGAGTCTGAGATTGGGGTGTGAGGAGAGTCAGGAGTCTGAGATTGGGGTGTGAGGGGAGTCAGGAGTCTGAGATTGGGGTGTGAGGGGAGTCAGAGTCTGAGATTGGGGTGTGAGGGAGTCAGGAGTCTGAGATTGGGGTGTGAGGAGAGTCAGGAGTCTGAGATTGGGGTGTGAGGGAGAGTCAGAGTCTGAGATTGGGGTGTGAGGAGAGTCAGGAGTCTGAGATTGGGGTGTGAGGGAGTCAGGAGTCTGAGATTGGGGTGTGAGGGGAGTCAGGAGTCTGAGATTGGGGTGTGAGGGGAGTCAGGAGTCTGAGATTGGGGTGTGAGGGGAGTCAGGAGTCTGAGATTGGGGTGTGAGGGGAGTCAGGAGTCTGAGATTGGGGTGTGAGGGAGAGTCAGGAGTCTGAGATTGGGGTGTGAGGGGAGTCAGGAGTCTGAGATTGGGGTGTGAGGGGAGTCAGAGTCTGAGATTGGGGTGTGAGGAGAGTCAGGAGTCTGAGATTGGGGTGTGAGGGAGTCAGGAGTCTGAGATTGGGGTGTGAGGAGAGTCAGGAGTCTGAGATTGGGGTGTGAGGAGAGTCAGGAGTCTGAGATTGGGGTGTGAGGGGAGTCAGGAGTCTGAGATTGGGGTGTGAGGAGAGTCAGGAGTCTGAGATTGGGGTGTGAGGGGAGTCAGGAGTCTGAGATTGGGGTGTGAGGGGAGTCAGAGTCTGAGATTGGGGTGTGAGGAGGAGTCAGGAGTCTGAGATTGGGGTGTGAGGGGAGTCAGGAGTCTGAGATTGGGGTGTGAGGGGAGTCAGAGTCTGAGATTGGGGTGTGAGGAGAGTCAGGAGTCTGAGATTGGGGTGTGAGGGAGTCAGAGTCTGAGATTGGGGTGTGAGGAGAGCTCAGGAGTCTGAGATTGGGGTGTGAGGGAGAGTCAGGAGTCTGAGATTGGGGCTGTGAGGGGAGTCAGGAGTCTGAGATTGGGGTGTGAGGGGAGTCAGAGTCTGAGATTGGGTGTGATTGAGGAGTCAGGAGTCTGAGATTGGGGTGTGAGGGGAGTCAGGAGTCTGAGATTGGGGTAGTGAGGAGGAGTCAGGAGTCTGAGATTGGGGGTGTGAGGGGAGTCAGGAGTCTGAGATTGGGGTGTGAGGGAGTCAGGAGTCTGAGATTGGGAGCGCTGGTGTTGAGGAGAGTCGAG